>NC_135955.1:35976501-36288126 GCF_053455715.1 Rhinoraja longicauda
CTCCCCTGCCCACCAAAGTCCCTGTGCAATTCTCCAAAGTTGGTTGTATGCGGCTGTTCTACCCTTTGCTCCAGCTCTGGTTCCAGTCCAATCAATCTCTGTCCCGTCACATGCAAATTCCACTTCCTAAGCAGTCCTCTAAATTTACAACCAGTGCCGATATCTGGTGGCTGGGACTGTTGATTTCTTCACCCTCCCTCTTTCGCCACTTCCTGGCCAGTTTGCAAACTTCGTTCACCTGAAGAGAGGAAGACGCAAGGATGGGGTTGTGACAAGATGGGGGGGAGAGGGGGTTTGCACTACCCACAGCTTGTAAATCCAGAAGAGACTGTATGATGCAAGGAGGGGTAAACATGAGGAGAGGATCATCGCTTGTTTTAGACTGGCTGCTGGGCAGATCTCCAATGATGACGGTATTCTAAATGTCAATTAAAGTCCTGTTTAATCCCTGGCAGCTGCTGCCTCTAGGTCTGTGACACCTTGGAATACAACAGAAAGCAGTTGTCAGCGTCACTGTGTTATTTAATGCTCCCGCTGTGTTTTTAAAAAGTTTGTGTTGTGTATGCGAGGATGAGGTGGAGAATATGGATGTTTCTGAGGCATGATTGAATGAGATTGCTGGTAGGTGGAGTGGCACAACGGTCAAGTTGCTGCCTTGCTGCACCAGTGATCCAGGTTTGATCTTGACTATGGATGCTGTCTGTGCGGAGTTTGTACGTCCTCCCTGTAACAACACGAGTTTTGTCCAGGTGCTCCAGTTTCCCTGCATATTCCAAAGACATGCGGGTTTGTTGGTTAATTTGCTTCTCTAAATTGTCCCTAGTATTTATTATAGAACTGGTGTGTATGAGTGATTGTTGGCCGGCATGGACTCAGTGGGCCAAAGGGTCTGTTTCCATGCCGCATCTCTAAACTAAACTAAGGTGAGTGGATTATGATGTAATGAGGAGCATCCAAAGCTATTTAGTGGATATTTTATTTAAATTTGCATTTACTGACTTGGACAACTCTTGCGAGTGTATTTATTTGCATTCAGATCTGCCTGGCATGATAACCACCAAAAATACTCTGTGTAGGAAGGAACTGCAGATGCTTGTTTACACCTAAGATGGACACAAATGCTGGAGTAACGCAGCAGGATAGGCCGCATCTCTGGAGAGAAGGAATGAGTGACATTTAGGGTCAAGACCCTGCTTCAGACTGAAAGTCAGGGGAGAAGGAAACAAGATATGGAAGGGTAAAAAGAACATGTAAGGTGTGAAACGGACAGATCAAAGCAGATGATTATCAAGGAAATGTAGAATAGTTCATTGTTGGATAAGGGGAAGGTGACAACGAGGCATCCAAACATTAAAATTAATCAGGAGGACAGTGAAACGAGTCGGAGAACTAGGGTGGGGGAGGAACACAGAGAGAGGGAAAGCAGGGGTTACTTGAAGCTAGAATTAGTATTCATACCGCTGGGTTGTAAGCTGCCCATGCAAAATATGAGGTGGTGTCCCTCCATTTTGCATTGGGCCTCACACTGACAGTGGAGGAGGCCCAGGATAGACAGATGAGTATGGGAATGGGAGGGGGAATTAATATGTTTAGCAACCACGAGATAGTGTAGGCCGATATCATCAGCACCATCACGGACCTCACCATCTCCGGCGATCTACCCCCCACTGCCTCCAAACTCATAGTTCCCCAGCCCCGCACGGCCCGATTCTACTTCCTACCCAAAATCCATAAACAAAACTGTCCCGGCAGACCCATTGTCTCTGCCTGCTCATACCCCACCGAACTTATCTCCACCTACCTTGACTCCATCCTATCCCCACTGGTTAAATCCCTCCCCACTGACGTCCAAGACACCTCACACGCCCTCCATCTCCTCGATAACTTCCGGTTCCCAGGCCCCCACTCCCTCATCTTTACCATGGATGTCCAGTCACTCTACACTTCCATCCCCCACAAGGATGGTCTCGAAGCCCTCCGTTTCTTCCTCGACCGCAGAACCAGCCAATCCCCATCTACCAACACTCTCCTCCGCCTAGCAGAGCTGGTTTTTACCCTCAACAACTTCTCCTTTGACTCCTCCCACTTCCTCCAAACCAGAGGCAGTCGCATGGGCCCCAGCTATGCCTGCCTCTTTGTCGGGTACGTCGAACAATCCCTGTTCCGGACGTACACTGGCCCCATCCCCGAACACTACCTCCGCTACATCGACGACTGCATTGGTGCTACCTCTTGTACCCATGCAGAACCCACTAACTTCATACACTTCACCTCCAATTTCGATCCTGCCCTTAAATATACCTGGACTATCTCCGACATCTCCCTCCCGTTTCTGGACCTCACCATCTCCATCACAGGAGACAGACTAGTGACGGACATTTACTAGAAACCCACTGACTCGCACAGCTATCTGGACTACACTTCTTCCCACCCGGTCCCCTGCAAAAAGTCTATTCCCAATTCCTCCGTCTATGCCGCATCTGCGCCCGGGATGAGGTGTTTCACACTAGGGCTTCAGAGATGTCCTCGTTCTTCAGGAAACGGGGCTTCCCCTCCTCCATTATAGATGCGGCTCTCACTAGGGTCTCTTCTACATCCCGCAGCTCCGCTCTTGCTCCCACTCCCCCCACTCGCAACAAGGACAGAATCCCCCTCGTTCTCACCTTCCACCCCACCAGCCAGCGGATCCAACGAATCATCCACCAACATTTCCGTCACCTACAACGGGACCCCACCACTGGTCATATCTTCCCATCCCCTCCCCTCTCTGCGTTCCGCAGAGACCGTTCCCTCCGTAACTCCCTGGTCCACTCGTCCCTTCCTACCCAAAGCACCCCAACCCCGGGCACTTTCCCCTGCAACCGCACGAGATGCAACACCTGTCCCTTTACCTCCCCCCTTAACTTCAACCAAGGACCCAAACAGTCTTTCCAGGTGTGACAAAGATTCACCTGCACCTCCTCCAACCTCATCTATTGCATCCGCTGCTCTAGATGTCAACTTATTTACATCGGCGAAACCAAGCGCAGGCTCGGCGATCGCTTCGCTGAACACCTGCGCTCGGTCCGCATTAATCAAACTGATCTCCCGGTGGCCGAGCACTTCAACTCCCCCTCCCATTCCCAGTCTGACCTTTCTGTCATGGGCCTCCTCTAGTGCCATAGTGAGGCCCACTGGAAATTGGAGGAACAGCACCTCATATTTCGCCTGGGCAGTTTGCAGCCCAGTGGTATGAACATCGACTTCTCCAACTTTAGATAGTTCCTCTGTCCCTCCCGTCCCCTCCTCCTTCCCAGATCTCCCTCTATCTTCCTGTCTCCACCTATATCCTTCCTTTGTCCCACCCCCCTGACATCAGTCTGAAGAAGGGTCTCGATCCGAAACATCACCCACTCCTTCTCTCCTGAGATGCTGCCTGACCTGCTGAGTTACTCCAGCATTTTGTGAATAAATACCTTTATGTAGTATAGATAGTTGTGGGAGTCAGTGGGTTTGTAATAAACATCAGTCGATAGTCTATCTCCTGTGATGGAGACGGTGAGATCAAGAAAGGGGAGGGAGATGTCAGAGATGGTCCAAGTAAATTTGAGTGCAGGATGGAAATTGATAGTGAAGTTAATTTATTCTGTGAATTCTGCATGGGTGTAGGAGGCAGCGTCGATGCAGCCGTCAACATGAAAAGTGTAGTTAGAAGTGAATTGGGAGAATTTACCAGCAGCCGATTTGGAGGAAAGAGGATGCATGTTGAAAGAATGATGATTAAGTTATCAGAGAAGGCCTACTTTCTGTTCCCTTGTAACAAAACCAGCAAAAAATTCAAGTCAATGACTAATGATGGGGAAAGGTTCCTGCCCTGGGTTATTTGTGTAGGTGGTGGATTCATTGTTTTGCAATAAAATTCCAATAATCTGCTCTCAGACATTTGGGAAATCAGGATGGTTTGGCAACTGCCTCTTTTATTTGTTTCTTGTACTCCCTTTGGGGCCTCCGTTTCTTCTGCTCTCTTTAAACTGGCCCTGTTTTCTATGTGCGCTCCCTTTAAACACACTGTGGCTTTGTACCATAAGACATAGGAGCAGAATGAAGCCATTCAGCCCATCCAGTGTACTCCACCATTCAATCACAGTTAATCTATTTTTTTCCAATTCAATCAAATATTCTGCTTTCTCCCCATATCTTCGCTCTTCCTAATCTCCGCATTCCAATTTCCGCGCTCCCTTCTTAAATTTTAGATATTTAAATATTAGATATTTAATATTTACTTTTTAAAATATGGTTTGCTGGAAAAGTTGTTACACTACTATGATTCAAGACCCTAAGACTCAAGTAGCATAGAAGTATAGAAGTTGGGAGGTCATGTTGCAGTTGTATAAGACATTGGTGAGACTGCATTCAGAGTATTGCGTTCAGTTCTGAGCACCATGTTATAGGATAGATATTGTCGCTTGAAAGGGTTCAGAGAAGATTTACGAGGATGTTGCCAAGACTAGAGGGTCTGAGCTTTAGGAAGAGGTTGAGTAGGCTGGGTCTCTATTCCTTGGAGCGCAGGAGGATGTGGGGTGATCTTATAGAGGTGTATAAAATCATGAATGGAATAAATCGGGTAGATGCACAGAATCTCTTGCCCAGAGTAGGGGAATCGAGGACAGAGGTTCAAGGTGAAGGGGAAAAGATTTAATAGGAATCTGAGAGGTAATCTTTTCACACAAAGAGTGGTGGGTATATAGAACCTACTGCCAGAGGAGGTGCTTGAGGTTGGGACAATCCCAACGTTTAGGAAACAGTTAGACAGGTACATGGATAGGACAAGTTTGCAGGAATATGGACCAAATGCAGGCAGGTGGGACATGTTAGCCGGTGTGGGCAAGTTAGGCCAAAGGGCCTGTTTCCACACTGTATCACTCTATGACTCTAGCCAAAAAGGTTTGTGTGAAGCAAGCACTGATCTGCGTAAGGATGAACAACTGTTGATTGCAGCTACGCCACAGCATCAGTTGAGCTGACTCAAAATAATTTTAGTCCACACATTGCTTTAATCATTGAGTTGTCTCATGTAAACACAAGTAAATGCATCAAATGTATGTACTTGGATTCTTATATGTCCAATACTTCTGGATCGTAGCCAACCACGAGAAAAGATTGCAAGGGAAACAACTGTGTAGCAGTTGGTGTGTAAAGGTTATCCCTTGTTGAAAGAAAACACACGGGGGCACCTTCCAGTCCCAAATGGCAGCAAGTCATCTCAATTCCAAGAGACAGCCTAAGAAGAATGACAAAATAAGTTTAATTTTTGGCCTGTCTTTTCGCTCTCCTGTTTGAGAATTGGTTATCAAGCAATCATTTAGAGCTACTCGGGCTTGGGTGTCCCAGATGAGACATTGCATTCTAAGTAGCATTAATCTGTTCTTCCAAATTTCTTTAATTTATTCTCCTTTCGCTTTTTTATCCCACGACACATTCTTTTGAATTGCTTGTTCTTTTCCCTGTGAGATTTAAACTGAAGGTGTATCAAAAGCTGTACTAGGTGTACAAGATTTGTTGTGTTACTTATTCTGGAAGCTTTTTGATTCATGTAGAAGTGAGCTGCTCCTGGACAAATTGTTATCTTAAGGCACGAGGTGAAATGGAGAGAAGGGTACCATTTTATCTATTTTTTGTTATCTCCAATAATTTGCCAATCATCCTTTGACACCTTTTGCCCCACCTCTACCAGCTGTCTCCCCCCAACTCCATCACTCTCAAGATGGGTCCCCACCCTAAATATTGTCTGTCCATTCCTCCACAGATGCTGCCTGACCCACTAAGTTCTTTTAGCACCATGTTTTGCTCAAGATTCCAGCATCTGTAGTCTGCATTTAATATGGCTGATCTGATTGTAACCTCGACTCTCCCCTAGATTAGAAAATATAGTAATAACATCATACAGCGCAGAAACAAGCTCTTTAGCCCACCATGTCCTTACTGCCCATCAAGAAACTATCTACATTATTGTCTCCCTATTGTAACTATCTATATTTTAACTTCTTCAGACTGAGGGGGGAGGGGAGCTCTCTCCCCTAACTCTCAGTCTGAAGAAGGGTCTCGACCCGAAATGTCACCCATTCCTTCTCTCCAGCGATGCTGCCTATCTGGCTGAGTTACTCTATCATTTTTTGTCTATCTTCAGTGTAAACCAGCATCTGCAGTTCTTTCCTATATATTTTACCTCTGACTTCTTTTGCCCCATTTTCTGTATCTTGTACTATCCTGCCACCATTCTGTTCTGCACCAGTCCCAAACCCACCCAGCCCCATAATAAGCCAAAGATAGACACAAAGTGCTAGAGTAATTCAGCGGGTTAGGCAGCATCTCAGGAGAAAAAGGATGGGTGATGTGTCTGGTCGGGATTCTTATTCAGACTGAAAGAAGGGGGTGGGGAATGAGCTGGAGGCGAGAAAAGACCAGGACAAATCGGGGCCAGCAACAAATGATCTTGGGCAGAGTGATGCCCTGGTAGGCTAATTGTTGGCTAGGAAAGATTTGAGCCCGAGGGATACATCAAGAGGGATACTCCAGAGTACAGCCATCTTGAGCAAGCCTCTGAAAAGGCATGCATTGATAGTGTTAAGAGGTTGGAGGGCAAATGCTATCGTTTAGAAATCAAACATGAGGAGGATTGGCTCCATCTAAAATCTGGCTGGATTTTAGAGAATCTTGTGCAAGAAAAAGTTTGGAAGGGAAGGTCACTTGCAACACTAGTACTAAGTTGCCAGAAAACCTGGCAGAGTGGAGTAATTTATTGCAAAAATGCACATAAACACAACAGAATGAAGGCCATGGATCTTGTTTGCAGATGGCTTTGTTGACATTTGTGGTATTTATCCTATTATGGTTGGAGAGAGTGAGGTTGAGGGGGAAGAGAGCTTTTTTTAATGCATTTATAAAGCACCTTTTGTAATATGCAATAAACATTTAGCATGGAGATACATTTATGAAAGGCCACAAAACCATGAGTGCAGTTCTAAAACCCAAAAAGTGAAGTGCATTATGCATATAAAGTGTAATACTACAATCATGCTGGGAACTATGCTAATTTTGTGATGGCATCAAGCTGACAACAGCTTTGGGTAGCGAAAAGGTTCTTTTTCCATTTTAAATGGCTTGTTTACTTTGTCGGAACGGTAAAGGGAAACCTCAGTTAATTTATTCTTATTGCTTTGCCGTTTAAATTTCTAGAAGTTGTTACATCCTTGAAGAGGTTGACTATATATTTGGAGAACTGCACGTCATATGTGTGCATTTCAGGAGTTTATTACAGTTCGTGTTATAACTTAAATGCAGTAGCTAATTTACACACAATAGCAATCGGATATAAACTGAGCTGATCAGTTTATAGTTTTTCTTTCATAAGGTTGACTGAGAGGGTTGCGACGGCCCAGACAATATTAGTAAGTCCACAGCCTTGGAAATATTTCCATAGAATCACTGGATGTCCATTTGAGAGCAAGCACAATCTATGTGTAATCGTCACTGAAGAGACAACATCCAGGATAGTTGCTTATAGCCAATGGTAAAGGGGAGAGAGAGGTTGCCTAGGAGCTGCAATAGTGCTGAAATTGGATCTGATCCACGCTCTGGACCTGTGACTTCCCAGCTGGAATGGCGGTGGGATAGCTGGACAGCCAGCTGGAGTGGCAGCTTCCAAGAGCATTCTCATCACTGATGCCTATGCGAGGGACAGGACTGGAGCATTTCCAGCCTTGTTCCGCTGGAAGTATCTTGTGATGTTGCATCTCTTTTCATGGTTGATCAGTATTTGCATAAGACTAGTTTAGAGATATAGTGCAGAAGCAGGCCCTTCAGCCCACCAACCACACCGACCAGTGATCCCCGTGTGCTGGCACTATCTTACACACTAGGAACAATTTACAATTTTTACTGAAGTCAATTAACCTACAAACCTGTACGTCTTTGGAGTGTGGGAGGAAACCGGAGCAACCGAGGAAAACCCACGCGGTCACAGGGAGAACGTACAAACTCCATACAGACAGCACCCATAGTCAGGATCAAACCCGGGTCTCTGACTTTGTAAGGGCCACCACACGAGGAAGGGATTGGGGAGGGCATGCAATTGGTGTAGTACAGTAGAGTGCCTGAGAATTGAGGTTTCTTTTTTTGTTTTGTGTTGGTTTGTGATTGTGTGTGTTATTGCTTATTTTTATTGCTCTTATTGTTGGACTATGGGTATTGGAATTTCGTCCAAAAGACTTGTTTTTTTGGATGACAATAAAGGCTATTCTGATTCTGAGTTTGCTTAGTTCAGCACTGGAGAAGAAAAGTTTATTGTTCAGATGTGTCCTGTTGCTACAGAATATGATAATCCAAGTTCCCTTTCATTGCCCATACAACTTATTCATACATCACATGTGGAAATTGAATAACAATTTTTTTTCAGGAGTGACTAATTTGGAGTTGTTTTCTTGTTGCTCCAGGCTTTTTTTAATTAAAAAAATATGCTTCATAAAAAATATATATAGACAGACACTTCACTGTACACAATTCATGAATATATATATTTTTTATAACTGAAGTGTATTTTTGACAATTTAAACACAAATTCTGGGGCAACAAGAAACAGCATCAAATTAGTAGAAACAAGCAACTGTAGGTGCTCGTTTACAAAAAAAAGGACATTAAGTTCTGGAGTAACTCAATGGGTCAAGCAGCATCTCTGGAGAACTCAAAATTAGTCATTGTTACTCCTGAATTTTTTTTTTTCTACAGTTGCAAAACAAAACTGGAATGGCAAGCTAATTCATAGGTAGTGGAGTACAAATATAGCTCATGGCATATGCATTTTGCACGAGATGTAAGCAATCTCTGCTGTAAGTTTTAAAAGGCAAAATTATTGCCAGGACATACTAGAAGGCGTGAAGTAGATGACAACATAACAAGGGACTAAACAGCAGTAACTTTCTTCTTTTAAGTAATTTGAGGGAGAAATGTGCAATTTATTCTGCACCTTGATAACTATTGTATTCATCAGCTTTGTTTAGAAAGCTAATGCTATTTGAAATAGTGTCTATATCCTCGCATCACCATTAAAGGCAAAACTGTAGTCTGCCTCGGTGCTACTGTATTTTTTTGGATCTTCCTTCTGACTTTAAAACTTCAAAAAGAAATTAAACCATTTTGGTTAAACCTTGGAAATGTTGCGAGTTTATTGATGTCTCTTTTGTGATAAATATGGCTTGATTTGAAGTTGTCCTTCAATCCACTTTAGTTTACCAAAGTATAATAGGCTTTGTGTATATATATATATATATATAAGTATAAAATAGGCTGAGATTTATTAACTGCAAAGTGTGAAACTCAACTAGTTGTCCAAGTTTTTTTTAGATTTACTCTCATTACCACATTGTGGTATTTTAATTATTTGTTTGTAATCTTTCAAGTGAGATCAGTCGATTCGATTTTGTTTTTTTTCCCCCCATAGGTGAAAATGAAATCCTTGCCTGTCTACACAAGATTGCAAGCAAGAATAAAATCTGGAGGTCTTACATTGGAATGGGCTATTACAACTGCTCAGTACCACAAACAATTATCCGCAACTTGCTAGAAAATGCAGGATGGTAATAAAAAAGCTTTCTCATTTTAAATGTACTCCTTGACTGTCTGAATTCAGGAGTGGTTGTTTCCCTCATTGTTGAATGAATAAATCAAGTGCTCAGTGTACACATCTACAATGATTAGAAGGTGCCAACTTTCAACCCTTGTATCTTGCAAGATAGGTGATCTTAGTTGAGGAATAATTGGAATTTGCAACGCCGCACCAGGGAGATGCTTCAATGGTTCGTGCCCACCGATCTTGTATGCAGTATGGTTGTAAATCTTTGTCATTGCTGAACTCAAGCAAAGGATGAAGAGGTTTAAAGAAGGTCTAAGGA
Source organism: Rhinoraja longicauda (assembly GCF_053455715.1). Lineage (NCBI taxonomy): Eukaryota > Metazoa > Chordata > Chondrichthyes > Rajiformes > Arhynchobatidae > Rhinoraja > Rhinoraja longicauda. The sequence continues at coordinate 35,986,428 of NC_135955.1, forward strand.
AGGAATGTAGCCCAGGTAGTGGATGGACTCTTTAACTGCCCAAAAGGATGATGGAAGCAAGCACTCTCAACATTTAAGGAGTATCTTGACGAGCATTTGAATTGCCAAGTCTTAGAAGGCTATGGATCAATTGTTGGTGAATGGGTTTAGTGCAGATAGGTAATTGATAGTTGGTGTGGACATGATTAGCCAAAGAGCTTGTTTCTATGTGTAGGAAAAAAGAGCTTGTTTCTATGCTGTATATCCCCATTTCTCTGAGATATTGAGGAATGGTCAGTAGACAAATTGAAGAGCACAAACATCTGTTTCTAGTCACAATTCAAAAGGAGATCAGGATTGGCTGAATCTGTGCCAAGTAGACACCACATCATCTGCAGTGGGTTAGTTGTTGTTGCCTGAAGTGCAATAGCATTGCTGTTAGCTTTGCTATGGCATGTTCCAAGAGCACATCTGTGAATGATGCAAAATCAGTTAGTTAGGAAAATATAAGTTCACACCGTTCACCAAAGAGGTTTTGTGAAACTTATCAAATATTGCACTTGGTTCATCAACATCAACCGTTACTCTGACTCAATAAAATGCATCCGTTTTTGCAACGGCAACCTACTTGATACTTGCCCATACTTGCCTTTGAGGATGTGGACATCAGTGACTAAACTAACATTTATTGCGCATCCATTGTTGCCCTTGAGAAGATGGTTGGTGGCCACTAGTGAAGGTGTTGTCATTTTCTGAATATTTTCTGACAAGCCTCCGTGTTTTGGACAATTGAAGAAAAAAAACCCAACTACAGATGCTGGAAATCTGAAAAAACCCAGAAATTGCAGGAAAAACTCAGCAGGACACGCAGCAGTTGTGGAGAGAGAAGCAGTCAATGTTTTAGTTTTACATCCCTTCCTCAGAGTGGCCAATACCTTTACTTTGGACGGGTACAGCATGGAAACAGGCCCTTCAGTCCAACGCGGCCATGCCAACCAGCAATCACCGCACTATCCTACACACTAGGAACAATTTACACATTTTAACCAAAGCTAATTAACATGCAAACCTGCGCGTCTTTGAAATGTGCGAGGAAACCGAAGCACCTGGAGAAAACCCACGCGGTGGCAGGGAGAACATACAAACTCCATGCAGACAGTACCCGTAGTTAGGATCCAACCCGGACCTCTGGCACTGTAAGGCAGCAACTCTATCACTGTGCCACCCTGTGCAGTTGAATTTCTAGGCAAGAGTTCTTGAAGTGCATTTCAGATAATGTCACTAAGAGTAGGAGTAAACGGGTCCTTTTCAGAATGGCAGGCAGTGGCGAGTGGCGTGCCGCAAGGCTCGGTGTTGGGGCCGCAACTATTTACCATATATATTAATGATTTGGATGAGGGAATTCGAAGTAACACTAGCAAGTTTGCAGATGACACAAAGCCGGGTAGCAGTGTGAACTGCGAAGAGGATGTTCGGAGGTTGCAGGGTGACCTGGACAGATTGAGTGAGTGGGCAGATGCATGGCAGATGCAGTATATGAGGTTTTGGCGCTTGCCACTTTGGCGGCAAAAACAAGGAGGCAGAATATTATCTCAATGGTGTCAGGTTAGGAAAGGGGGAAGTGCAGCGAGACCTGGGTGTCCTTGTACACCAGTCACTGAAAGTTGGCGTGCAGGTACAGCAGGCAGTGAAGAAAGCTAATGACATGTTGGCCTTCATAACTAGAGGATTTCAGTATATTTGTATATTCAGTATCTCCTAATTTGAGGAAGGACATCCTTGTAATTGAGGTAGTGCAGCGTAGGTTCACAAGATTGATCCCTGGGATGGCGGGACTGTCAAATGAGGAAATATTGAAAAGACTAGGTTTGTATTTACTGGAATTTAGAAGGATGAGTGGGGATCTTATAGAGACATATAAAATTATAAAAGGACTGGACAAGCTAGATGCAGGAAAAATGTTCCCAATGTTGGGGGACCAGAACCAGGGGCCACAGTCTTAGAGTAAAGGGGAGGCCATTTAAAACTGAGGTGAGAAGGAACTTTTTCACCCAGAGAGTTGTGAATTTGTGGAATTCTCTGCCACAGAGGGTAGTGGAGGCCAAATCCCTGGATGAATTTGAGGGAGTTAGATAGAGCTCTAGAGGCTAGTGGAATCAAGGGATATGGGGAGAAGGCAGGCACGGGTTACTGATTGTGGGTGATCAGCTATGATCACAATGAATGGCCTCCTCCTGCACCTGTTTTCTATGTTACATCACAAGGCTGACAAGCATAGGGATGATATGAAAATTAATCTGGGTGTATGCAAAGGATGGTTTTGGGGGATCAGTTATGAACCAATGACATTAATTGAGTTACATGGTCTGGAAAAGGACCAAGGTAAAGTATTTGATTGGGTTAAAGTAATGTGTACTTGTTATAGATGTTGAGGATGTGCAGGGTAGAATAAGGCAAAAAAGGGAATTCAGAGTAGATGCAAACCGGAGAGCTGAGGGACATATTTTAATAACAGAAGTGCAGGGTGAAATAGAAAATACATTTGGGAAGTATGAAAGGAAAATCCCGTTATTTTAAATCCATGCTGGGAAAGGAGTGAGACCACAGCACAGCAACAATATCCTTTGGCCCACTGAGTTAGTGCTGTTCATCAACCAGGCATTTATACTCATCCTACATTCTTCGGTCTGAAGAAGAATCCCAATTCGAAACATAACCTAATTATATTCACCAGAGGTACTGTACTGTCTGACCCGCTGAATTACTCCATCACTTTGTGTTTCTTTTTTTGTAAACTAATATCTACAATTCCTTGTTTCTACATCTGACTTTAGTCCTTTTTTTTGTATTCTCCCCATTTTCTCTTCAAACTTCCTACAGGCTGCACACCAAGGTTAATTAACTAGGACAGTTAAACAGTTTCACATACATTTTTGTAACTCAACTATCCCATCAACCAGCTGTCACCCTGGGGATAGACACAAAGTGCGGGACTGACTCAGCAGGTCAGACAGCATCTCTAGAGAAAATGGATGGGTATCGTTTCGGGTCGGGACCCTTCTTCATACTATGACCATGTCATCCCTGAGGCACATGATACATACTATCACAACATCGCAACTTCATTTAACCCCAGAAGTGCTCAAAAAGATGAGTTCAGAGGTGTGGTGGTAGCTATAATTTGGAATATTTGTATGTTTCCTTCATACAATGCTATGATGGTATTTATTCGGGTCGAGACCCTTCTTCAGACTGACTCGAAACGTCACCCATTTCTTCTCTCCCGAGATGCTGCCTGACCTGCTGAGTTACTCCAGCATTTTGTGAATAAATACCTTCGATTTGTACCAGCATCTGCAGTTATTTTCTTATGCTATGATAGTATGTCATTTGAAAAGTCATAACAGTGGAGGGTTAGCTTAATTTGTAAATTATAAAAGTAAAAGTGCGGTAATTAGAAATAATTTGTTCAAGAAGGCTATTGCTTCCCATACATTAGTTGAATCTGTTTCATTCAGCCATGTACTTCCAGTCACAAGACTATCATGTGATGCTGAATATCAACAGATTGGACAGTAAGCAAGTATTGTTTTAGCATCAGAGTAATATTTGAAATGTTCTATCAGATATAATTCATTTATTTCTTTCTTCCACTCCCACCATCTTGCTCTTTGCATGTGAACTCGATTACATGACTCTAAAGACCCGTGCTTCTAATTTTAAATGAATCTTAATGCGTTGGTTGAGGGGGAAAAAATCCCGATTTAGGCACTCATTTAATTCTGTTCCCTAGCCACTCTGCAAAGCTATAATTGTAGCTTGGTAACAAATTGATGACACTGTGGCAATCAGGAACTTTTAACAATGCTCAGTTTCAGTAAGCAAAAACTCATGGGAGTAGTTTGACTAGCAGGCAGTCTGCTTATGATACCTAGATACACAGAACCGCAGATGCTGGATTACAAAAAAATACACAAAGTACTGGAGTACTCAGGCAGCATCTCTGGAAGACATAGATAGGTTCGCCTAGGCCTGCTGCAACTGCCTGTTGCTAACCATTTTAACTCCTATTCCCATACTAGTTTCACTGTTCGTACCCCTTCATTATCTCCTCTTCCACAGCCAACAATGGACCATTGTGGGCTCCACTTTTCCTTGGTCATCAGTGCTGGCTCTGATTTGTTCTGTAGCTTTTCATACCTCTAGTTTCCCTCTCCCCTGACTCTCAGTCTGAAGAAAGGTCTCGACCCGAAATGGCACCTATTCCTTTTCTCTGGAGATGCTGCCTGACCCACTGAGTTATGCCAGCATTTTGTGTCTATCTTCGGTGTAAACCAGTGTCTGCACTTTCCTACCCATACTAACCTTTCTGTCCTGGCTGCCTCCATTACCAGGGTAAGACCACACACAAACTGGAGCAACAGCACCTCCACCTTCTGCTTGGTAGCTGACAACCCAACGTTATGAACATTTGGTATAAGAAAATAACTGCAGATGCTGGTACAAATCAAAGGTATTTATTCACAAAATGCTGGAGTAACTCAGCAGGTCAGGCAGCATCTCGGGAGAGAAGGAATGGGTGACGTTTCATGTCGAGACCCTTCTTCAGACTTAACTTTTGGATTCTCCAATTTTATGTATCAACACACCCCCCCCCCCATCACAAGTCGAGCCCCTCCACTCCTTTTCTCTCCCATCTCTTCCTTATGCCCCAAGTAGATGAACACCCATTTTTCCCACTATCCCGTCTTCCCCCCCCCCCACCCCTCCTTTACCTTTCCCCCATAACTGGAGCAAAAACTTGCAGATGCTGAGATTCTGAGATACCACCCAGTTATCACTTAAATTCTCAGTCCAAGTCTCACTTTGATTCTCAATAGATGCTCTCTAAGTTATAGCAAGCTTCAATATGAACTGATTTAAACACTGAAATAATTTGACCAATCAAGCAACACTGGGAGAGAGAAACCAGCATCGACTTCTCCAACTTTAGATAGTTCCTCTGTCCCTCTATTCCCCACCTCCATCCCAGATCTCCCTCTATCTTCCTGTCTCCACCTATATCCTTCCTTTGTCCCGCCCCCCCTGACATCAGTCTGAAGAAGGGTCTCGACCCGAAACGTCACCCATTCCTTCTCTCCTGAGATGCTGCCTGACCTGCTGAGTTACTCCAGCATTTTGTGAATAAATGTGATCATGGCTGATCATTCTCAATCAGTACCCCGTTCCTGCCTTCTCCCCATACCCCCTGACTCCGCTATCCTTAAGAGCTCTATCTAGCTCTCTCTTGAATGCATTCAGAGAATTGGCCTCCACTGCCTTCTGAGGCAGAGAATTGTGAAATTCTCTGGATTTAAGAGAAAGTTAGATAGAGCTCTAAGGGCTAGTGGAATCAAGGGATATGGGGAGAAGGCAGGCACGGGTTATTGATTGGGGACGATCAGCTATGATCACAATGAATGGCGGTGCTGGCTCGAAGGGCTGAATGGCCTCCTCCTGTACCTATTTTCTATGTTTCTAAACTTTAACTTTTGGAACATATTTGGGTTGAAAGTAGAAAATGGAGATTTATTTTCCACAGAGTTATCTCTGTTTAGTTTATTGCTTGCAGACCAATGTAAAACAAATTATCAGCAAATTCTTACCTTGCAGTACAGAGGTCATGTATTATCCTACTGTCTCAGCAAAAATAGTTTCATTGGATTATCAATGTGCTCTCTCTGCAATGTGCAGAAAATTAAAAAATATGTGACTGGGTTAAAAATAAAAATTTAGCTAGCAAATCAATGTACCCTTTGCTGGCAAGCATTTTATCTTGGTTTTGAAACTGTTTAGTAATATTTGTCAGTCTCTTTCAGAATAATTTGAAAAGTATTGTGAAACGACATATGTTGACTCCTGCGGTTTGATAATTTTGCTTCCTTCAGCAAAGTTGTCCAGAAGTGAAGGCAATGTTGCTTGAAGTTAGACATTGTGGTGGGCCGAGCCACTTTGTTATTGAACCTTCATTTGTCGGGCTCTAACTCTCGTGTGGACCGGGGATGATCTGGGCCGACCAATCACGTGGTCAGGGGGGCGGCCATTGTGTGCCAGGAGAACAAAGGATTTTGCAGTTGGGATTTGAACTCGGGCACGCGCGTGTGAGCGACGGGGGATGTATTCGGTTAATGATTAAACAGAGTGTTTACACAACGCGTGGACCCCCCCCAGTGGTGACCCCGACGATCCAAAACGGCTTATTTTGGATTTTTACCATGTTTTCAGCCGGCAACCTGGACCAGCAGAATGCAGTTCCGTTAAACTGCCCATTTTCTGGACATCACAACCACATCAGTGTTGTTTGAACAGGCAGAGGCCCAGTTACACATTCGACACATCACTGCCGATGCCTCAAAACACTACTACGTGGTCAGTCTGCTGGACCAGAACACAGCTGGGCGCCTAATTGATTACCTTTGCCAGCCACTAGCCGACGGCAAGTACGAGGGCCTCTCAAAGCACTCTTTTTGCGTACTTTCGGTCTCAGCCGCAGCGACAGGGCAGCCGGACACCTGCACATGAACTGCCTCCGCGACCGCAAGCCGTCCGCGCTTATGAGCGAAATGCTCGCCTTGCTGAACAGCCACGCGCCCTGCCTCCTGTTCGAACAGATTTTCCTCAAACAGATGCCTGATGACATTCACCTGCTCCTCGCGGACGACGATTTCACCGACCCCCGTCGGGTAGCTGCCCGTGCGGACGTGCTCTGGCAGGCGAAACAGCAGGGTGGAGCCACCATCAATCGGGTGGCGGCGTGGCCTCCATGCGTCAAGCAGCCGGTCCCAGCCTCCTCCGAAGGTGCGGCGGTGAACCTGGACACGAGCAATGCCAGTAGAGGCTACTGCATCCGACCAGAAGCATCGCCTCCTCTACGCCTGGGACCGTCATTCAAGGCACCGTTTTCTGGTGGACAACGTTTTGCCCCCATCGGGAGCCGACACTCGTTCCGGTAAGAGGGGACCATCTCAGGCCGCCATCAATGGCAGCAACATCAGGACATAGGGAGTCCACACGATCCCACTCACTTTCGGCTCCTGTCACTTCACCTGGCCTTTCAGTGTCGCCGACGTCTCCCAACCGTTGCTGGGCCCTGATTTCCTCCGGGCTCACTCCCTGATGGTAATGTGAAGGGACAACGTCTCGTTCATTCTGAGACGTTCGAGCCGATCGCCTTGCGCCACGCTGACTTGACTGCGCTGCATCTCAGCTCCGTGACTACCTCCAATAACGAATACGCCCGCATCTTGGCCGATTTCCCCGACATCCTAACCCCTGAGTTCACAACGGCCAGCCCCAAGCATGGGGTAGAGCACCATATTCCCACCATTGGACCGCTACTCCATGCACGCACACGCAGGCTCACCCCCCCCCCCCCGGACAAGCTCCAGCTGGCCAAGGACAAGTTCCGCAGGATGGAGGAAATTGGCATTGTGCACTGTTCAGATAGCTCGTGGGCATCTCTGCTTCACATGGTCCCTGAAGCGTCTGGGGGCTGGAGGCCCTGTGGGGCTACCGCCATCTCAACGATGTCACACCGGCCAATTGGTCTTTGCCCTGTCCCTCACATCCAGGGCTTTACAGCCCATCTGGACTGGCACCACGATTTTTTCAAAAATCGACCTGGTACATGGCTACCATCAAATTCCAGTCCACCTGGACGACATCCCCAAGACGGCTATCACCACCCCCTTCGGGCTCTTTTGAGTTCCGGCGGGTGCCTTTCGGCCTCAAAAACGCTGCTCAGGCTTTCCAACAGCTTATGGCCATGGTAGGCCGCGGGCTGGATTTCCTGTTCATCTACCTTGACGACATCCTCATCACCAGCCGCTTTCGTCTGGAGCACCGTGCACACCTCCAGCTGCTCTGCCAGCGGCTCAATGAGCATGGCCTGGCCATTAACCTTGCTAAGTGTCAATTTGGCCTCCCTTCGATCAGTTTCCTTGGCCACCACATCAATCCGCACGACGCGGTCCCGCTCCCGATCAAGGTTGAGGCCATTCGTCGGTTTCGCAAACCCTCTACGGTGAGTGGACTCCAAGACCGTCTGCATGGTGAATTTCTATCACCATTTCGTGCCTGCAGCCGCCAGGGTCATGCAACCGCTGCTCAAGGTCCTAGCCAGCAAGGAGAGAGACCTCCTTTGGGACGATGCAGCCATGACCGCTTTCAACGACGCCAAAGAGGCAATGGCACAGGGGACGATGCCGGTCCATCCACGGGCCAACACGCCGACCGCTCTTACGGCTTACGCATCTGGCACAGCCGTGGTCGGTGTACTGGAACAGCTGATCGATGGTAGCTGGCGGCCCCTTGCCTTTTTCAGTTGTAACCTGAGACCTCCCGAGCAGAAGTATGCCGCTTTTGACCGAGAGTTCCTTGCGGTCTACTTGGCCAGCCGGCATTTCCGCTACTTCCTCGAGGGCAGGGATTTTACGGCTTTCATTGACCACAAGCCACTCATATTTGCCTTTGCCAAGGTGTCTGATCCCTGGTCATCCCGGCAGCAGCATCACATGGCCTACATCTCTGAGTACACGGTTTGCGTTCAGCACATCGCGGGCAAGAGCAACCGCGTTGCAGATGTGTTGTCCCACACCGCCATCAATACCATCCACGTTTTGACCCCAGGTGTCGACTACAAGGCCCTGGTGGCCGCACAGCGAGAGGATGAGGAGATGCTAGCCTACTGCACCGCCATCTCAGGCCTATTGTTGGAGGATGTGCAATTCGGACCTGCTGACACCACGCTTCTTTGCGACGTTAGGGACAGCCGAAACCCATCGTACCCGCAGCTTGGCGCCGACGGATTTTCAACATGATTCATGGTTTGGCTTACCCTTCCCGTGCCACATGACTGGTGGCGGCCAAGTACATGTGGCACGGGTTGCGCAAGTAGATCAGCAACTGGGCTAGGGCGTGCAACCCCTGTCAGACTTCAAAGGTTCAGCGTCACACCAAGGCGCCGTTGCAGAATTTCGACCTGCCATACCGACGTTCCGACCAATTGCATCGACATCGTGGGATCGCTGCCTCCATCCAGAGGTGTCACCCACCTTCTCACCTTCATGGACCGATTCACGAGATGGCCAGAAGCCATCCGGCTCTCGGATACCTCTGCTGCGATGTGTGCACGTGCCCTCACTGCCCACTGGATCGCCATTTTGGTGTGCCGCTGGACATCTCCTCTGACAGAGGTGCGCAGTTGTGGTCAGCAATGGCCCGGCTGTTGGTGCTAAGCTGCGTCTGGCTTACGGTCCCAGGGGATTTCATCCCTGCAGCACGTGGACATCAGGATCCACCCTCGACCATGCTGACGCGCCTCCGGGAGAAGGTGGGCACGCTCCCTGCCGTCCCGACATCCCGCCACGGACTTGCCCCCACATATGAACCACTGGCCCTCACAAACTGCCGGTATGTATTCTTTTGCCGTGATTCCCACTGTACGCCACTGCAAAGGCCTTGCGAGGGGCCCTTCCAGGCACTGCAACACGGCACCGCGGTTTTTATCATCGATGAGGGCGGCAGGCACGAGACTGTCTCCGTGGACCGTCTTAAGCCGGTACATTTGGTCATTGACCAACCAGTGCAGGTGGTACAACCCCGCCACGGAGGGCGTCCACCGACACGACCCCACCCGCCCTCAATTCTGCCAGCTGTGACTCTGAACACAGGCGACGCGTACACACGATCAGGCCGCCTCACTCGTCAACTAAACCGCCTCCATTACTCCGGTTCTGGGGGGGTGGGCCGAGCTACTTTGGTATCGAACCGTCGTTTGTCGGGCTCAAACTCCCGCATGGACCGGGCGTGATCTGGGCCGACCAATCCTGCGCTCAGGGGGCTGGCCATCGTGTGCCAGGAGAACAAAGGATTTGGCCGTTGGGATTTGAACTCGGGCACGCACGCGCACGTGAGCGACGGAACTGTATTTGGTTAATGATTAAACAGTGTTTATACGACGTATGCATCTCCTCAATAAAGTGATGCAAATGCTCAGCAGGACAGGTAACTTTCTGTGGGGAGATAGGGAGGGAGGGGGAGAGAGAGGGAGGAAATGTGGGGAGATAGGGAGGGAGGGGGAGAGAGAGGGAGGAAATGAATGTTTCAAATCAGTGATTCTTCATCAGAATCACAAATATTGAACAGCAATATCAGTACCGATGTTAGTGTTTGCTTGATTTTGTTCCCATAGTGCACACAAATTTGTCAATACAGCTGCTTGTTGAAGTAGTTTATTAATAAAAATTAATAAACAAATTAATTTTAGTTTAGATCACTGGTTATAAATTGGCCATTTATAGAGCTATGGAGTCACACAGCGTGGAAACAAGCCCTTCGGCTCAACTTGCCCACAGTGACCAACATGTCCCATCTACACTAGTCCCACCTGATTGTGTTTGGCCCATATCCGTCAAACCTATTCCATCCATGTAACTGTTTAATTTTTCTAAACGTTGCAATAGACCCTGCCTCAACAACCTCCTCTGGCAGCCTGTTCCATACATCCATCACCCGTGTGTGAAAAAGTTACCCCTCAGATTCCTATTAAGTCTTTCCGCCTTCACCTTAAACCTATGTCCTCTGGTCCTCGATTCACTTACTCTGGGCAAGAGACCCAATCTGCGTTTACCCGATCTATTCCTGTCATGATTTTATATACCTCTATAAAATCACCCCTCATCCTCCTGCACTCCAAGGAATAGAGCCCCAGCCAGCTCAACCTCTCCTTATATTTCACACCCTCGAGTCCTGGCATAATTTGGGGTAGGTGCATAATGTACATTTATATGAACAAATTTAACATTTGGATAAATATCAACTTATGCCAAAGCAGGGCCGTTTTTACAGCATTATGGGCCTCCGGGCAAAGCAGTGTACTGGGGCCCCTACCGTTACTCTCCCCCACCCCCCTTTCCCTACCAGCCTCCCCCTGTCGTGCCGGCGAAAAGCACTTAGCGATGGACTTGGGGTGCTACATTGTTGCGAAAAGCACTTACAGATCGCTGTGAGAAGCACTTAGGGAAAATGTTGCGAAAAAAGCACTTATTGAACCTACATTTTTAAAGTAGTATTTATTTATTGCAAGTCACTTAACATACACAGATTAGCATGGGGCCCCTATGCTCGTGGGGCCCCGGGCAAGTGCCCATCAGGCCCATGCGTTAAGACGGCCCTGTGCCAAAGGGGAATTGTCAATTCATCTGTGGGAGTGACATCGATTGTTGAAGCAACATTAGCTAGGTCATTCTATTCTTCTGGTGCCAGTAGGGACATTTCACTATTTCAGGTCCACTGCCAATTTTCCAGCAACTGGTGGTCTGGCACCTCCTTTAATCTGGACAAAATTACGTGAGCATTACATGTGGTGTACGCTCTTACTGGGACGTGTGCCTCCGCCCTGAAAGAGTTAGTTGTTTACTTTGTTGTTAATTGTTCATTCTTTATTTAAGGTTCTAGCAGTCCGTGGTGTTTTAGAGACACGGGAGGGGCATAATTAGTGAGTCGGAGATGTTTTGGTTGAATTATTATTACGTGACCTCTGGTGGTCCAGCAAAATGGATAATCCGGCAAGGCTCCGGAACCAATGGTGCTGGAAAATCGATGGTGCATCTGTATAGACTGGCTTTATATCTCACCTGGAAAGATGGCACATTACTATGAGTAGCTGTGGAATGCCAGTTAAGATTATGATTAAATATTTGTTAAATTCTAACCTAGATCTTGTCTCAGCTGAGTATGCGACCATATGTGCTACAGTGTCAGCTGAAGGGCAGGAATATCCCTGTGTAGATCAGTGGGTTAAGGAGCAATGGATGTATTTTAAAGTGAAAACTTCAGAAAGATTGATGATAAAAAAATACAATTAATTTCAAAATGGTTTACATTTTAACCTTGTGTGTGTATAGTGTCGATGCTAGAAATCTAAAATGACTGGGATTATTTTCATCTATATCATAATAATAATATACTTGTTGAATATATGGTCAAAGACAGCAGCCACGGACTCCCCAGAACAATAGCCAGAGATGACCTCACCTGTGGAAGGGTCTGCCTGTCACGGATAGGCCTAGTCAGTCACACAAGGGAATGTAACCACAGATGAAAAATCCCCCTCTCCAAGCAGGACAACGCCAAGCCGCACCTTCATCTCCTGCAGATGGACAGATGCCAGAGTAGCCTAAGGGATGCCAGAGTAGCCTACTTTATACAGGCAAAACATACATGCTTATATAAGCACGTATTGTGATGCCCCAGGTAGTCGGAGAGTGGTACAACATAGAATCAGCCTTTTCAGCTCATTCTGTCCATGCCGACCATTACATTTGCCCACATTTCCCGATGGCGGCGCGCACGGACGCAGCGGCTCACAGCTCTCCCTTTCGGTGCGTTTTATGTGTGTTATCTGTGTTATGTCTGTTAGTCAATTTTAGTCATGCAAACCAGGAAAATCAGGCAAATCCTACCTACAACCGAAAGGACCTTCTGATCATCGGATTCCAGTGCAATCGGGACCTTGTGCGCGAATTTCCACACCCGCGAAATATACCGGAAGAGATAGCCAGGACACCGGGCGCTCCGTGGATAGTTGTCGGCGCGAACAGGCGTCGCAGGCGGAGGAGAAACAGGAAGCAAAAGCGAGGATGCCGGTCCGGTATACTTGCCAAGCTAAAGAGACAGCCACACAAACCACCGCTACCCAGCATGTTTCTCACCAACGCCAGATCCATCATCAACAAAATGGACGAACTAAAACTACAGATATCAGCAAACAAACTCGTGGAGGACTGTTGCATTCTCTTAGTAACAGAGACATGGCTTCATCCACTTATCCCAGACGGAGCCATTGAGCTAGCCGGGCGTACAGCGTTTCGTTGGGACAGAAACATCGACTCCGGTAAGAGCAAGGGGGGGGGGTTATGCATTTATGTGCACAACAGCTGGTGCACTAACATCCAAATCATAGATAGCCACTGTTCTCCTGATCTGGAGTCCCTAACAGTTAAATGCAGGCCTTTTTACCTTCCTCGCGAATTTACAGGAGTTATAGTAACAGCAGTCTACATCCCACCGAATGCTAACGCTAGCACAGCTTTAGGCTACCTGCTCGGTGCAATAAACTCACAACAGAGCACATATCCAGAAGCAGCCCACATCATAGCCGGGGACTTCAACCATGCAGACCTAAAGTCAGTTCTCCCGAAACTTGAACAACACATAAGATGTGCTACCAGGGGGAAAAACACACTAGACAAGGTTTACTCAAATATTAAGAAGGGTTTCAGGTCAGCACCACTACCACACCTGGGGCAGTCAGATCACCTGTCCATATTCCTAACTCCAGCATACACCCCACTCAGGAGGAAAGCTCCAGTCACCATAAAGACTGTTAAGACATGGCCTGAAGGAGCTTCCTCGCAGCTGCAGGATTGCTTCGAAAGGACCAACTGGGATATTTTTGAGGATCAGGACTTGGAGGAGTACACATCAACTGTACTTTGCTACATCCAAAACTGTGTTGACAATGTCACCGTCGACAAACGCATCCGGGTGTACCCCAATCAAAAACCGTGGATGACAAAGGAAGTCAGGTCTCTCCTCAAGGACCGTAACACCGCCTTCAGGTCTAGTGATAGAGCTCTATACAGTGCTGCTAGAACCAACCTGAAGAGAGGCATCAAGGATGCCAAAGCGTCCTACAAGAGGAAGATTGAGGACCACTTTTCCAACAATGACCCACGGCGGGTATGGCAAGGCATCCAGCACATCACCAACTACAAGACCAGCAACCGCACGACTGCCGACGGCGACGCCTCGCTGGCTGAGGAACTTAACTGTTTCTTTGCTCGTTTCGAGGTGAAAGCTACAGTGGCAGACATTACACCCTCTCCAGCACCTGACAGCAACACCTTCACTGTGCAGGAGTATGATGTTAAGCGCGTGCTCAGAGCAGTGAATCCCAGGAAAGCTGCAGGCCCCGATGGTGTGACGGGCAGAGTGCTGAGGGAATGTGCAGACCAATTATCTGAGGTCTTCACAAAAATCTTCAACCTGTCCCTTTTAAAATCCACCATCCCTCCCTGCCTGAAGTCCGCCATAATCATCCCACTGCCGAAAAAGTCTGTCATCAGCGGTCTTAACGACTACCGTCCGGTAGCACTCACACCGGTCATCACAAAGTGCTTCGAGAGACTGGTCCTGCAGCACATCAAAGCCAGCCTCCAACCCACCTTCGACCCATACCAGTTTGCCTACAGAGCAAATAGGTCTACAGGGGATGCCATCGACACTGCTCTTCACACTGCACTGACCCACCTTGAACACCAGGGGAGCTATGTGAGGATGCTCTTCCTCGACTTCAGCTCTGCCTTTAACACGGTCATCCCGAGCAGACTGGTCACCAAACTTTCCGACCTTGGATTTTCCCAAACCATCTGCCAATGGATCAAGGACTTCCTGACCAACCGCCCCCAGACAGTCAAAATAGGCCCTCACCTCTCCTCCACCATTACACTGAGCACCGGCTCACCACAGGGCTGTGTGTTGAGCCCCATCCTTTACTCCCTCTACACTCACGACTGCGCCCCCACCCATCCCACCAACACCATCATCAAGTTCGCGGATGACACGACTGTGGTTGGACTCATCTCAGAAGGAGATGAGACAGCCTATAGGGATGAAATCCAAAGGCTGGCAGCATGGTGTTCAGTGAACAATCTGGTCCTGAACTCCTCCAAAACAAAGGAACTTATAATTGACTTTAGAAAAACCAGTGGAGATTACGACCCACTCTACATCAATGGAGTCTGTGTGGAAAGGGTACCAGCTTTCAGGTTCCTGGGTACGCACATCGCAGAGGATCTCACCTGGTCTACCAACACCATCACCACAGTAAAGAAGGCACAGCAGAGACTCCACTTCCTGAGGATCCTCAGGAAAACCAACCTGCAGGAGAAGCTCATGTTGTCCTTCTATCGCTGCTCCATCGAGAGTGTGCTGGCATACTGTATAACCACATGGTATGCCAGCTGCTCAGAAAAGGACAGGAAGGCCCTTCAGAGGGTCATCACGACGGCCCAGAAAATCATCGGCTGCTCACTGCCCTCCCTGGAGCACCTGTTCAGCCTACGCTGCCTCAGTAGAGCAGGCAAAATAATAAAAGATCCATCCCACCCCGGCCACCGTCTGTTTGTTCATCTGCCCTCTGGTCGACGTTTCAGGTCGATCAAATCCCGAACAAACAGACTTAAGAACAGTTTTTACCCCAGGGCCATACGAGAACTGAACACTACCTTGCACTAGGCAACACCGTTAAAAAATCGGTCATATAATTGTATTTAATTGTATTTATGTATTTATTTGTTTTTGCATTTATTGCATATAGGTTTGTACGCACCGTCAGGATTGGCTATTTTTTAATTTCGTTGTACTCGTTGCAATGACAATAAATGAATATTATTATTATTATTATTATTATTTCCTTCCATGTCTTGCCTACTTAAATTACTGTCCTAACAGTAATTGTGTCTGATTCCTCCACCACCTCTGACATTGAGTCCCAGATATCTGCCACTCTCTGTGTAAAAAAAAAAAAAAAGTTAACCTTAGGTCCTCTTAAATTTCTTCTTAAAACTCTACGGCCCCCCTCGGTCATGGCTGACCATGGGTGATGCATCCTGGTTGTTGGCTGCTTGCTCCAAACCTCGGCTAGAGCAGCGTCGATGTGTGGTCGGATGCAAGCCTGGGAGATGTCATATGAAGGACAGGCTGTTGCCCGTGCAGCATGTCCTCCCTCTCCACATCGCTGATCGATCCAAAGGAACACCAGAGCCGTTACAGTTTGGCACCAGTGCCTTCGCACGAGATGCCAGAATGAGGTAGACAACCACGAACTGCCTTAGGGACTCCGACTCCGGATTTTTCTTGAGGTTTACTCCTGGAGCCTTTTCCATGAGTGGATATTGCCACAAGAACTTGAGGGATAAATGTTTTACACAAAGGGTGGTAGATGTATGGAATGAGCTGCCAGATGAGGTGGTTGAGGCAGGGACTACTGCAACATTTAAGAAACATTTAGTCAGGTACATGGATAGGATAGGTTGAGTAGGATATTTATCAAATGCAGGCAGGTGGGACTAGTGTAGATGGGGCTTGTTGGTCGGCATGGGCAAGTTGGGCAGAAGGTCCTGCTTTCTGTCTGTATGACTCTCTGAATCCAAATAGTCAACTGTAACCCTGAATATTTGCACAGGTGGATGTTAAAGAACCCATGTTTTGTTTGAACAGTGTTTAGCCATGAGCCAAAACTGTTTGACCAACGCTTAGCTGTGAGCCAAAACTGTGATCAGGGCTATTTGTAAAACCTTTTTATTTTCAACATGGCTGCTATATCTGACTGTGTAGCAATGATTTGACTTCAAGAAGTTGCAAGTTGTGTATTTTGTAATCTAAAGATGAACATTAGCTCCTTACAAAATACAAAGTACTGGAGTAACTCAACAGGCCAGGCAGAACCAGCGGAAGGAATGGATAGGTGGTGTTTCGGCCCAGGACCCTTCTTTAGGCTGAATGTATTGGGAAGGAGAAAGCTGGAAAGAAGGTGAGGATGGGACGAAGCCTGCTGCATGATAGTTGAATACAGTTGAGGGAGGTTTTAATTGGCAGATGGGTGAAATAAGTGACAAAGACTAGAGACTGGAGGCAACGGGGTCAGATAATGAGAGGAGGAATGAAATATAAAGCCAAAAGGAGGGAGATAGGTGAAAGGGACGAGGCGGGGAGGGGAGAAGGAAAGGATAGTTGAAAAAATAGGTGCGCACCACGGTGGGGGGGGAGTACGGGGAAGACAGGGTGGGAAGGGAGAGTGTTACTTAAAATTGGAGAATTCACTGTTCATACCAGAGTAGCTCATTACACCTGCATTTTCTCAAATTAAAATAGAATAGATTGTACTCGCACAAACAAAAGTAAGTGATGATTCATTAAAGAGATGTCCAACTTGACCTCTCTTTCACCGTAGCCGTTTCATTTCTTTCCTTTTCTTTTCAAAATGTAACAGTTTGTTTTTAATTTAATCTATTGCAATCTCCTTTTTCCACTAGGTAGCATATTGATTCCAAATCACAACAACTTGCATTGAAATCAAATCTAATAGTACTTCAACCAATGGACCAAGATTTAACACCATTGACGATTGAAATCTATGCCAATAGATTCCTTTGGAATTTACTTTTGTGTAAAAAAACATTTTGATTCTGAGAACCTATGCATCATTTTCGAAGAACGACAATTAAACCTGCCAAGCTCTCGGAATCTTATGATTCAATCAACTTTTTTCCCTTTTAAACCCCATTGAAGATCAGCCGTGGAATTCACCGGCTGCTTGCCAGATGTTTTGGGTCTCGTGCTCAATTGAGGGAAATATAAAAAATTTATGACATTTACCAGGGGGAAAAAAATGTTCTTACTAAAAGGCATCTTGCCAAATCTCCAATTACACATGCCTCCAGAGAAGACCAAACAGGTCTTGGCTGTTTTGGAGTTTATAAACAACATATAACCATGACAATCTTGTCTTAATTAATCAGAGGTAATCCATGACGCATCCCACCCAAACACAGGCTACAACTTGAAAAGTCAGTAAACAAGTAGAATAGAATACTTTATTGTCACACGTGACAAGTCACAAGTGACATTCTTTGCTTCCTTACCTTTCCAAGGTATGCTAATAGTTGCCCATATAAAGAGCACATAAAGTTACACATTCCCTCCCCCCCACGCCCCAGTTCCCCCTTTGTTTCCCCCCCCATGGCGGTCCCCGTTGCTCTTCTGCCCTCCCTCACGGCAGTCCCACCATGCTGGGTCCTCCTTTGCTCCTTCCCTCGGCAGCGACGTCATCACTTCCAAGTGTCCGTCGGTCGGCGCCATCATTGACTGCCGCAGCGACCTCTCCACTAATGCAGCGGGGTCCTCTCCGGACGCTTCTGTGGTGCCGACCCAGGCCCCAGCCGCGGGCACCGTCGACCCAGGCATCAATGGCCGAGGGCTCTGTCGACCCGTGAGGTCAGGGCTCCGGCCCACAATGTTCCACCGCCGGCCCGCGAGGCTCCGGCTCGACTTCTCAGCAGCAGCCGCAGCACCTCCTGAGAAGCTTTGTTTTCAGTTCTGATGACCTCTTTGTACTGATGAGTCTTTCAGCAAGTTCTGTTTCCATTCAGGGTTGTTTCTCTTTCCCCTCCACTCTTGACCTGACTCTCTTGACTCTGAATATTGATGTACGATTTAAAAAAATCCTATGATGCAGAAACAGTGGCACAGAGAGCGGCAGCACAGTGGTGCCGCGGTAGAGGTGCTGCCCTGTAGCGCCAGAGACCCAGGTTCGATCTTGACTATGGATGCTGTCCGTACGGAGTTTGTACGCTCTCCCTGTGACCGCGTGGGTTTTCACTGAGTGCTTCGGTTTCCTCCCACGTGCAGGTTTGTAGGTTTGCCAATGGATCAAGGACTTCCTGACCAACCGCCCCCAAACCGTCAAAATAGGCCCTCACCTCTCCTCCACCATTACACTGAGCACCGGCTCACCACAGGGCTGTGTGTTGAGCCCCATCCTTTACTCCCTCTACACTCACGACTGCGCCCCTACCCATCCCACCAACACCATCATCAAGTTCGCGGATGACACGACTGTGGTTGGACTCATCTCAGGAGGAGATGAGACAGCCTATAGGGATGAAATCCAAAGGCTGGCAGCATGGTGTTCAGTGAACAATCTGGTCCTGAACTCCTCCAAAACAAAGGAACTTATAATTGACTTTAGAAAAACCAGTGTAGAATACGACCCACTCTACATCAATGGGGTCTGTGTGGAAAGGGTACCCGCTTTCAGGTTCCTGGGTACGCACATCGCAGAGGATCTTACCTGGTCTACCAACACCATCACCACAGTAAAGAAGGCACAGCAGAGACTCCACTTCCTGAGGATCCTCAAGAAAACCAACCTGCAGGAGAAGCTCATGTTGTCCTTCTATCGCTGCTCCATCGAGAGTGTGCTGGCATACTGTATAACCACATGGTATGCCAGCTGCTCAGAAAAGGACAGGAAGGCCCTTCAGAGGGTCATCACGACGGCCCAGAAGATCATCGGCTGCTCACTGCCCTCCCTGGAGCACCTGTTCAGCCTACGCTGCCTCAGTAGAGCAGGCAAAATAATAAAAGATCCATCCCACCCCGGCCACCGTCTGTTTGTTCATCTGCCCTCTGGTCGACGTTTCAGGTCGATCAAATCCCGAACAAACAGACTTAAGAACAGTTTTTACCCCAGGGCCATACGAGAACTGAACACTACCTTTGCACTAGGCAACACCGTTAAAAAATCTTGTACTTAATATAATTGTATTTATGTATTTATTTGTTTTTGCATTTATTGCATATATGTTTGTACGCACCGTCAGGATTGGCTATTTTTTAATTTCGTTGTACTCGTTGCAATGACAATAAATGAATATTATTATTATTATATTATTATTATTAATTGGCTTCTGTAAATTGTCTCTAGTGTGTAGGATAGAACTAATGTGTGGGTGATCGTTGTAATGCAAAACAGTGCAGACAGTGGTGGACTCACGGTCACAGCACCAGGTTCCACATCTAATTTCCTAAAACTATCAGGTTCTTGAACCGACCTACAAACCCTAATCCCACCTTGATAGTAGAACACAACAGACCACCTCTTGTACTCACATGGACATGTTTTCTAATTGTGTTTTTGCACTCGTGTCTTATTTTTGCAACTTTTTCTTTTCATTACATTGTGTACTTTATGTATAATTTATGACCCTTTTATATATTGTCTGAGTTCTATGTACCTGCGAAGCAGCTGCAGGCAAGATTTTAATTGTTCTTGTACCTCAATTTACTGCTATCTTTATGGAATAACATTTGCCAAGTCAGTTGTTTGTGCTGCATCATTGTGTTACATGAAAAGTATAATTTTCAGAACCATTAGCAACCAATGTTCAGTTCACACGGAGACATGTTCCCACTTAACATCCTACAGCTCAACGTGCCCAGGCCGACCAACATATTCCGTCTATACTAGTCCCACCTGCCTGCATTTGGCCCATATCCCTCTAAACTTGTCCTATCCATGTACCTATCTATTTGTTTCTTAAATGTTGCAATAGTCCTTGCCTCATCTACCTCCTCTGGCAGCTCGTTCCATACACCTATCACCCTTTGTGTGAAAAAATTACCGCTCAGATTCCTATCAAATCTTTCCCCCCCTCACCTTAAACCTATGACCTCTAGTTCTCGATTCCACTACTCTGTGCAAGAGACACTGTGTGTCTATTTCTCTCATGTTTTTGTACACCTCTTTAAGATCACCCTTCATCCTCCTGCCATCCAAGGAATAGAGTTCTAGTCTACTCAACCTCTCCCTATAGCTCAGAGCCCCCAGGCATAGCAGCATCCTCATAAATCTTCTCTGTGCTTTTTCCAGTTTGACAACATCTTTCCTGTAACATGATTCCCAGAACTGAACACAATACTCTTGAGTATAAGAAAATAACTGCAGATGCTGGTACAAATCGATTTATTCACAAAATGCTGGAGTAACTCAGCAGGTCAGGCAGCATCTCGGGAGAGAAGGAATGGGTGACGTTTCGGGTCGAGACCCTTCTTCAGAGTATGGGCTCGCCCTCATCTTATATAACTGCAAAATGAGCAGCTGTCACCACCTTCAGCGTCCCATCCTCCCGCCTTGCTCCATCTGCCCTTTTATTTTCTCCTTGTCTGCTTCCACCCATCATCCACCAGATTCAATCTCCAAATCTCACTCCTCAAACTCCCCAGGAGGCTCCGACTCACTGTCATCCTTCACTCTTCACTGTTCCACCTATCATTTGCCAATGTCACGACCCTCTCTCTTCATATTGACTATTTTCCCCTCGACACTCTCAGTCCTGATGCAGCGTTGCGATCAAGAATGTCGGCAATACATCCCCTTATTCCCCCCCTTCACCCCCCACCCAAATAGGTGCTGCTTGACCCTCTTAAGTTTTTCCGGCAGATTGTATAATTTAGAACAGTACAGCAGCAGGACCGGACCTTCGGGCTACACAATGTCCATGCCAAACATGATGTCAAGACCATCTCTTAGCTACCTGCGCATATTCCATATCCCTTCATATCCATATGCCTATCTAATAGCCGTTTAAATACCACCAACGTATCTACCTCAACCACCAACCCTGGCAACACGTTCCAGGCATTCACCACCCTCTGTGTAAAAAAAAAAAAAGTTGCCCCGCACATCTTTAAACTTTGAAACTCAAACAACTCATTTTAGTTTAGTTTAGATTATTGTCACATTTACTGAGGTACAGCGAAAAGGTTTTGTCGCATGCTAACCAATTTTGTTGCCTTATACTCAGTAGATTAGCAGCTTGGAACTTTATCAATTAAAAACAGGGTATGTTTACATTAAAAACTCTGTAACGGTGTGTTTCAAATCTCAAAATCAAAATGAATGTCTTGTGCATCTCTACTGCAGGGTGACCCAGTACACTCCCTACCAGCCTGAAGTTTCACAAGGTAGATTGGAAAGCTTGCTCAACTATCAGACTATGGTGTGCGACCTCACTTGCATGGATGTGGCCAATGCCTCTCTGTTGGATGAAGGAACAGCTGCTGCCGAGGCAATGCAGTTATGCAACAGGTAGTAGTTCACTTTCTCTTGTACAGTAAAACGCCGATAATCCAGTGTGCAATTATTCCAGTATGCACATCACTGCTTTTGTACATTGCCGTGTGTTTACCTCTGGTCTTTGTAAGCTCGACACGTAAATAGTAAATCATTCTTTGGAGGACAAAGCTGTAAATTTCTAGTTTTGTCTGTGATCCCAATCTTTGTCTCCACTTTCTTGCTGAGCAAGTGAAATGTTATGGATTAAGAACTTCTTTTGTATTCACTAATTTTTTTAAAATGTTTTCTTCAGATTCAACAAGCGAAGAAAATTCTATGTGGACCCTCGTTGTCATCCTCAAACAATAGCTGTAGTGCAGACAAGAGCGAAGTATGTAAACAAAAAACCATTCTTATGTATAAAATAAATAGGTTTCAAGGTCTCCAGGTCAGTTTATTATCACGTACCAATTAAGGTACAATGAAATTTGAGTTACCATTACAGCCATTCTAAGTGAGAAGCAACAAGACACACAACCACATAAAAGTTAACATAAACATCCATCACAGTGCATTCCACATTCCTCACTGTGATGGAAAGCAATAAAGTTCAATCTACTTCCTCTTGTTCTCCCGCGGTCGGGGCAGTCAAACCATCTGCAGTCGGGGCGATCAAAGCCCCCGCAGCCGACGATTGAAGACCCTGTCGGGGTGATCGAAATTCCCGCATCGGGGCAGTTGAAACTCTCTCCGCGGCATGGAGCTCCCGAGTCGGCCTCTTCTTACCAGAGATCGCGGGCTTCACGATGCTAAAATCAACAGGCCCCGCGGTTGGAACTTCGATCCCTGGCAAAAGGATCGCAAGCTCCCCCTGATGTTAAAGTCCCGCAGACCTCCACGGCTTGGAGCACCCGTCGGTCTCCAGAAAGGTCGACAACTCCAAGATGTTAAGCCACAGTGGGGACGGGGATACAATATGGGAACAAAATTGCATCTCCGTCGAGATAAGAGATTGAAAAAAAGTTTCCCCCAACCCCCCCCCACCCCTCACATAAAACAAACCAAGGAACAGGAAGACATACTTTTTAACACATACTAAAAATAACAAAAAGAAGAAAGGACAGACCGACTGTTGGCAAGGCAGCCACTGCTGGTAACGCCACCCGGTATAAACATGAGTCAGAATATATTGGTGTCTGCAAGTAGGCAGAGAAATCATGAGCGCATCATATGCAGCTCAGGAGCATTGCAGTAGGTAATGACTTTGCTTCACAGACAGCTCTTGAAGATAAGTGTAGAAAGGAACTGCAGACTCTGGTTTACATCGAAAATAGATACAAAATGCTAGGGTAACTCAGCTGGACAAACAGCCTCTCTGGAGAGAAGGAACAGGTGATGTTTCGGGATGAGACCGGTCGGAAGAAGGGTCTCGACCCGAAACGTCATCCATTCTTTCACTCGAAGATAAGTTGTAGCTATCCTCAATGATCAGGCTGGACAATGAATTGTACTCCAGGGCGTGTTTGCAGCCAAGTCCTTTCTTAAAGTTGGAAGACGGGTTGCTGGTTTGGGTTGAAGACTACCCATGGTGAATGGTACTTGGATTTGTGAGATGTTAGTTTATATTAATGGAAACTCTTACTCTTGCTGCCAACAGTGATCATGAATTCCCTTGATTTAATAAATTCCAATGTTGTCCAAAGTGCTCAAAGCCTAATAATGTGTCTTCAGAACCATCTTTGTATAATTGTCAATATTTGATTGGTTTTCTTTTTATTTAACTTTGCAAAATTGTACAGGACCACCACCGATTTTCTGGCAAATGGTGGTCCAGCACCTCCTTTAATCCAGACAAAATAACGATAATGCATTTGGAATCCCCTCTCACTCCCCCCCCCCCCCCCCCCCCCCCACCAGAAGTCCCTCTGCTGAAAATATGGTGCCTAGGCCGGGTGAAGTGGGCAATTTCGACCTCATCTGGGTTTCTGCACCGATCGATGGGTCGAATTTACCCCTTGCAACCAGAGCTCTAGCCCGGCTGACTTTGCGGGCCAGTATCTCGGCTCCTTGACTGCCTAGGTGGAACGTTCCAGTACAATTGGACTCCTCTCGGAGACCGTGACCTGTGTTGGTCCAGCATAACGGATTATTCAGAAAGGCTCTGGAACCGAGGATGCCAAAAAATCAGTGGTGGACCTGTATTCTCTAAACCTTTAAACTCTCCAGCTCCTGGAAAGTCTGTTCCTTATTTTGATAATCCTAAGCTCCCAGAAATGAAACTTTCCACAGCTCTTCTGATCCCTTTATCTCAACAAGTAATCTGTTCCCAGTTACATAGGGGTGACGACGGAACTGAAATTGCCCCATGAAATGGATTTCAGCCAGAAGGATATCAGTGGAGTACTCTTCCAGTACCCGGATACTGAGGGAAGAGTAGAGGACTTCTCCACACTGGTTGACCTCGCTCATCAAAATGGAGTGAGTAATAAAAGTTGGGACTGTTGTGATGACCGTTGAATGCAAGCACCATGTAGTTATTGAGCTCAGAAGATTCACGTGTCAGGAAGTGTTGCATGACTCTCTCTCTCTCTCTCTCTCTCTCTCTCTCTCTCTCTCTCTCTCTCTCTCTCTCTCTCTCTCTCTCTCTCTCTCTCTCTCTCTCTCGCTCCTCTCTCTCTCTCTCTCTCTCTCTCTCTCTCTCTCTCTCTCTCTCTCTCTCTCTCTCTTCTCTTCTCTTCTCTTCTCTTCTCTTTCTCTTTCTCTTTCTTTCTCCCCTCCCCCCCCTCCTCCCCCCAGATGGTTGAGTAGTACAGGGCATCGTCTCCTGGAGTATAATCCTCGGAGCCCATTCCCAATAAATATTCCTAGACTGGTGAAGCCTTGACTAATGCCGTAGAAAGTCTCCCAGTGCCGCAATCCTTCTCAAACTTAAGCAATTGAGCAGCGAAAATTAAATAAAATCTACTGTAGCAATTTGTTTGCTTCTAGGTCTGTTAATTGCAGTGCTGCCCACCATAATGCCACACAGCCTCTTTTACAAGTACCAGCCAGCAATTTAATGGTCAATCACACTCTGAATCATGCAGCCGAGAGAGCAACCTCTTCATTCACATGTTGCCTTGCACTAAGCATGAACTGAACCAGAATTACAGATCAACATCCCACCTTGGCATCCTCTGACACGGAAAGAAGCTTCTGGAAAAAAAATAGCCAGTCAGGTTGAAGCTGACTAATATGCTGTTTAAGAATTCTTACTGCAGTTCCCTGTTCAGTAATGGGTGGATTCTAAGCTGTTGTTTCGGCTGCCTTAACCTTGTCAGTTAACCCACACAATTTGGTATTAAGCTTGTTTTTGCACTGCTGTCATTCTGACCTTAGACTTAAACAAAAAAATGTTAGTGTGACCAGCAAATTAGTTCAACAATTAGTTCAAGAAAATAATTATTGAGAGTAACTACAGGTTGGGAACCACGCAAAATAAAACATTTCATCAATTCCGTTCATTTATGGGAATAACTGTGTTGCGAAACGATAATTGAATTGGCTGTAGAAGGGAGATTTCAAAAGATATGGTTATTCCATGTGGTCTAAAAAGTTCCTGCAGGTACAAAACTGCTTCCAGAAAGATCAATGTTTATGGTCTTTAAAGAACATGGTCACATTGCCACGGAAACTTTAGATTGAAATAGACCTGAACAAAATGGAGCAAGAAAAGCTGTAAAAACTGCACAATGTAAGCTAGAGTACAACTATTCAACAGTTGATGGTTATCCATTACCCATGTTATCTGCAGGTTTAGGTTTGTTATTGTCAAGTACTGAGGTACAGCAAAAACCTGTTTTGCATGCTATACAATCAAATCTGATAAAACTATACATAAATACAATCAAATACAAATTATAAATACTATCAAGCTTTTCACTGTACCCTGGTACACATGACAATAAACTAAACTGGATTGAATGAAACTTAAGTACAATAAATAGAGCAAAGGGGGAGATCCAAAAAAGTGTTAATGTGGCCAGCAAACCGGTTCATCAATTTCCACAGTATAAAATAACTATTGGATTTACGTAAAACGAGAGTGGAAAATATTTAGCCAAGCAATTGAATATTGTGAATAAGTAATACATAAAATGATGATCAGAATTTTTCTGCCTTTTCTAATAAATACGAGTGGAACTCAGGAGTCTTATACTTCTGCATACGCACCACCGCTGACAAAGGTTTGGTTTGATAAAGAATTACTTTGTGGGACCAAAACATTCTCACTTCCCATGGACAAATTCGGACTGAGGAATTATTAGGTTTGATGTAAAGGCAATAGTGGGCAAAGTGCTGTAAATGCTTTTTCATTTGAAGATATAATCAGTCCTCTAGCAGGAGAGAAATTATGCAGACCGTAGCCAAATAGAAAGCCACATATTTTGTCACTAAGTTATATTTTTGCAGTTGTCTTGGTTATACAACTGCAAAGGTACAGAAGTTTGAAGACACACACCTCCAGATTCAGGGACAGTTTCTTCCCAGCGTCATCAGGCAAACTGAACCATCCTATCACCATATGGAGATCGGTCCTGACGTCCCAACTACCTCATTGGAGACCTTTGAACTACCTTTAATCAGACTTTACTGGACTTTATCCTGCAGTAAATGTTGTACCCTTTATCCTGTATCGAAACACAATGGACGGCTTGATTTTAATCATGTACAATCCTTGGATTGACTGGATAGAACTCAACAAGCTTTTCACTGTACCTCGGAACACATAACAATAATAAATTAAACCAAACTAAACAGAACCGTGTATTAATTACCTTTGGAATTTAAGATTGAATCAGGTTAGTTTTCATAAAGATTGTTTAAAAATTAATATATGTACATCAATGACACGTTTTTGATTTGCTTCAGGCCTTGGCATGTTGTGCTACTGACCTCCTGGCACTGTGTGTGCTGAGACCACCAGGGGAGTTTGCAGCAGACATTGTACTCGGTAGTTCACAGAGGTATGGAGTGCCACTGTCCTATGGAGGACCACACGCGGCATTCTTCGCTGTGAAAGAAAACCTTGTCAGGCTGATGCCCGGGAGAATGGTTGGAGTTACCAGGTATGAACATGCGTGCTATTGACCAGCCAGTGTCATACATGTGACACGAACCAACAGTATTTTGTCATCTTTAATATTAAAAGAGAATCTAGGAAAAAAACAACTTTCTATTGAATCCATATGGAATGCATGTATTTCTTTTAGAGTAAAAAGGACACTGACTGCTGGCGTAACTCAGCGGGTCAGGGAGCATCTCTAG
The DNA here is from genome assembly GCF_053455715.1 of Rhinoraja longicauda. Classification (NCBI taxonomy): domain Eukaryota; kingdom Metazoa; phylum Chordata; class Chondrichthyes; order Rajiformes; family Arhynchobatidae; genus Rhinoraja; species Rhinoraja longicauda. The sequence continues at coordinate 36,013,435 of NC_135955.1, forward strand.
AGAACATGGATAGGCGATAGTTCAGGTCAGGATCCTTCTTCAGACTGATGATAGGGAGAAATAAAAAGCTCTAAAACAAAACCAGAGATATTTAAATGGGTACAAATGCTGTTTATTTGTGGCTCCATTGCAGATAACTGTGTGGGTTTTTGAAGGAGAAAAAGCCACAGATGTGAGGTGTTAAAGAAATGAGTCACTGGCTTCAAAAGAAAAGTGGTAGGAAGGGTGAAAATAGGGAGTAATTTCTATATTCTAAGAAATTAGACTGTTGATATCAACATTCACTAAGGTCCCTTTGCTTGTATCCAGCAATTAAAGATGCAAAGCATCTTTCACCTATAGGGCAAGGTATAAAATAATATGATGAAATTAAAAATAATTGCTATGTGGCCAACATTTTGACTCAATTTCCACAGTATAAAAATATATTGTTTAAAAAAAAATACAGCATTTTAACGTGAAAACCTTTCAATCGTTTTTTTTTTTTGTAATGGATTATAAATGTTCTAGATCAAAATATTTCCTTTATTTCCCATTTGGAGTTTGAGAACAATAGAGATTTCAATGTAAATAAACTATTTCTGTAGACATTTTAATTTTTGGGATTTTTGGATTTTTAATTTGTATGGTTTGGGAACAGCTCCATCCAAGACCATAATAAATTCCAAAGAACTGTGGATGCAGCCCAGGCAATCACACAAACCAACCTCCTCTCCATTGACTCCATCTACACTTCACGCTGTCTGGGCAAGGCCACCAGCATAATCACGGACCAGTCTCACTGCCTCATCTCCCCTCTCCCATCAGGCAAGAAGTACAGAAGTGTAAAAATGCAGACCTCCAGATTCAGGGACAATTTCTTCTCAGCTGTCGTCAGGCAACTGAACCAACATATCCACAACTAGAGAATGGTCCTGAGCTACCATCTACCTCATTGGAGACCATCGAACTATCTTTAATCGGATTTCACTGGACTTTATCTAGCACTGTTCATTATTCCTTTTATCATGTATCTGTACACGATGGGTGGCTCGATTGTAATCATGTATAGTCTTTCCGCTGACTGGATAGCATGCAACAAAAAACCTTTCCCTGTTCCTCAGTACACATGACAATAAATTAAACTACACGGATGAGCCAAAACATTATGACCATTATGATCAGTCTGAAGAAGGGTCTCGACCCGAAACGTCACCCATTCCTTCTCTCCTGAGATGCTGCCTGACCTGCTGAGTTACTCCAGCATTTTGTGAATAAATACCTTCGATTTGTACCAGCATCTGCAGTTATTTTCTTACATGACCACCTGCTATAATATGCTGTTGGTCCTCTGTGTGCCGCCAAAACAGCGCCGACTCACCGAGGCATGGACTCTACAAGACCCCTGAAGGTGTCCTGTAGTATCTGGTACCAAAACACTAGCAGCAGATCCGTCGGTTCGGACCAGACGGGATAGCCTTCGTTGCCCTCGTGCATCGATGAGCCCTGGGCGCCCAACACCCTGTCGCCAGTTTGTGGTTTGTCCCTCCTCTGACCACTGTCGGTAGGTACTCACCACTGCTGACTGGGAGCACCCCATAAGCCTTGCCGTTTCAGAGATGCTCTGATCCAGTCGTCTGGCCATAACAATTTGGCCCTTGTCAAAGGTATCACAAAATGCTGGAGTAACTCAGCGGGCCAGGCAGCATCTCTGGAGAGAAGGAATGGGTGACGTTTCGGGTCGAGACCCTTCTTCAGACTGATGTGAGGCCCTTGTCAAAGTCGCTCAGGTCTTTACTCCTGCCCATTTCTCCTGCATCCAACATATCAACTTCAAGAACTGACTGTTCACTTGCTGCCTAATATATCCCACCCCTTGACAGGTGCATTGTAACAAGATAATCAATGTTATTCACTTCACCTGTCAGTGGTCATAATGTTTTGGCTCATCGGTGTAAACTTTGCAACTGTTTATATTGTACAGGGATGCCGCAGGAAAGGAGGTGTACCGATTAGCACTACAGACGAGGGAACAGCACATCAGGAGAGATAAAGCCACCAGCAACATTTGCACAGCTCAGGTAAAACATTCTCAGTTCTTTCAACACCAACATTAATATGAAATGTGCACATGATTTGAAATCAAACAGAATAGCTACAGCACCTTTTTTTCCCTGAGTATTCTATAGGTTCAACATAATGGTATTGAATAGAAATAATATTGGCTGGACTGTAATTTAAAGAAAGCTTTGGGGTTATCAATCTTCATATTCCATGATGAAAGGCTTGCCTCCTGTCGTAAATAACCATGATGCCCACAATATATATATATATGATATGATATGATATGATATGATAATATTGTATTGCGCAAGTGCAGCTGTATTAATGCAGCTAATAAAATAACTAAAGCTGATCTGTGGCACTAAAGTCAATAGTTAGTGGAATTGTGACCTTGGGAACACTATTATTCGAACAATTCTCCAAGGCCCAAATATGTTTTCAGATTATCTCACAGATATTTATCTTTTCTTTCCAGTTCCACAATACTCTCTGCAATGATACAATCTCTGGTTCAGTATAAGCTTTGATGCACCCCAGTGCCTGCTGTGTATCTTGAAGGTGGTAGAAACAGGGGTTGATGTTTTAGTGATTGAACTAACATTGAAAGGTTTGTCTTGTATTTCACAATGAAGCCATTTTCTATACATTGACCAAATTGAGACCTGCTGATGGTGACCAACTAATTGTAGCATGTCTGGAGTTACAATCCTTAGGCACTGCCTCCAAAAGAAGAACGGGTGTTGGCAAGTGGGGGTGGAAGGAGGAGCAGGAAACATGAACATAAAGGTTATCATGAGGTACAAGCTAATTCAATCACTGTTAAATCTGAGTTTTAATTCTACTTTCAAAATAGAGAGTGGGCACAGATTGCATCATCAATACATGGCTTGGTTTATTTTGAGTCAGATTATAATTTTGCAAAGGAGATTGTGGAATTGGAAAAGAGGATGAATATTTCCAGTGAAGGAATCTGAAAATAAGCGTGCCTTAGCAACTGGCAACAAGAAGTCATTATTTCTTAAATAGTATTTTCCTACAGTCTGTGATACAGGGATCTTTATTACTCTTAATAAATTTACCTTGCATATATTCCGCAGTTTGCACTTTATAAAAATTGAAAGATTTTTAAAATTTCTGTAAAATTCTTCACACTGCCTGCAGATTTTCCTTTGGCTCACAGCAATGGAGCAGTGGATTAAGTTATAAGCATCAAAAGCCTGGATTATGATGCCAGATGCACCTTGCATTAACAAACAATGGGAGTTTCTTTGGGGACCCTCTCAATGAAGAAATTACAACTCTGTAGGCGTTTGTAAATGTTTTTAACTATATTTGATTATTTTAACTTATTTTCACTACTAAATATAAAGGTATGCAAAAGAGTAAGCTGGAAACACAGAAAATAACATAGAACAATACACCATAAGAATTAAACCCTTTGGCTCATCGTGTCTGCGCTGAACATAATGTCAAATTAAACCAATCTCCTCTGCCTGCACTTGATCCAGATCCCCCCATTCCCTGCATATGTATGTTCCTGAGTAAAAGCCTTTCAAACGCCACTTTTGTATCTGCTTCCTCCACCAGTCCTGTCCTAGCACCTACTATTCTCCATGTAATAAAAAAACTGGCCCCGCACATCTCCCTTAAATAATTTCCCTTCTCAACTTAGTACTATGTTTACTAGTATTTTACAATTCCAACCAGGGAAAAGAAGTTCTCACTGCCTACCCTATCTATGCCTCTCATACTTGTATATAATTCTATCAGTTATCCCTGCAGCCTCCGAAGCTCCAGAGACAATTATTGAAGTTTGTCCAACCTCTCCATATACCTAATACTCTCTAATCCATGCAGTATCCTGGTAGATTTATTCTGCAACCTCCACATCCTTCCTGTATGGGGAGACCAGAACTGTACACGATAGCCTAAATGCAAGCTAACCAAAGTTCAATTCTCTTCCAAATGCAAGTAAATCCTTCCACTAAGAATCCTCTCCAATAGCTTCCCTTCCACTGATGTGAGGCTCACCAGGCTATAGTTTTCTGGATTATCCTTATTTCCCCTTCTTAAACAAAGAAACAACATTGGCTACTATTCAGTTCTCCAGAAACAACCTGTTGGTTAGAGAGGAAACAAAGATCTTCGTCAAGACCCCAGCTAAATGTTATTTTTAAGATTACTTAATCCGTTCCTATCTGTATTGCTGTAACTTGCTGATTTTTTTGGCTTGCATTCTACTTTCATATGTTTTCAGCAACGTTTTACTGCAACTGTATTCAAATATATTGCAAAAATGGCATGTTGGCATTTGTCACACTTGTTCTAGTTTTATCAATCTGAATTTGGGGGAAATTGACGTAAACCTCTGAAATATATAAGCTGAGGTATAACAGTTAGAGAAAATGAGCCTAGATCCAAAGGTTTTGTGCAATGATTATTTGGAATGTAAGATTTCCCTAATCAATTTGTGTTTGGCATATGTGGTAGCTGAAGTTGTAATGTACTTTGAGCATTCTGTTTAAATTTAGGCACTTTTGGCCAATATGGCGGCAATGTTCGCTATTTATCATGGCCCTAATGGACTGAAGCACATTGCAAAAAGGGTACATAATGCCACGTTAATTTTAGCTGAAGGTAAGATTTATTAATGAAAGTAAAATTTGGTTTAAAACCTGTCGATAAATGCACTTCTGATCTAATCTCTTTGTAATCAGGTTTGAAACGTGCTGGGCATAAAATACAGCATGATGTATTTTTTTGTACACTGAAGATTCACCTCGGTGTGGCTGCTCAGGAGATAGTTAGCAGGGCCAGCCAACGGCAGATAAACCTCCGAGGATATAGTGACTCTGTGGTGAGTTAACTTTCAGTTATGATTTTACTTTCTGGTGAAGAATCTTAAAACCATTCTTCCTAGAACATCTGACATCTAAACTATGTTCTTTTGAGCACCAGCAGAATTAACAGTGGTGCACATTGTTTTAGGTTGTTTCAGCCAACATGTAAATAAAATGGATTTCCATTTTCCATATATTAGAGAAGTGAACTCAGCCAGAGATCCTCTAAGAGATCCCAAACCCACCACACCCAACATTTTGGAGTCCTTCCTTTAAACTCTCCCTTCTGCACTCAAAGAATGAATGTGTTTCTGAACACATGCAAGCTAGGAAAAGTGTGCATTAAAACATCCATCACTATTTTTGGGCAGTGCAAAAGTGCTTCACAGCTATTACTGCAGGGTAGGAAACATGAGAGCTAATTTGTGTACAGCAATCTTCAGCAGATTGAGAATGACTTAAAAAAACACATTGGGCCATATATATGGATCGGAGAGGTTTAGAGGGGTATGGGTCAAATGAAAGCAAATGGGACCGTGCCAACGTGGTCAGCATGGACAAGGATGATAGGCCTGCTTCCGTGCTGTATAGGTCCATGACCACACACCTCTTTTAATGGAGTTGGTTGAAAGACTAATACTGACCCTGGCACTGGGGAGAATTTTATTTCAGGTTAGTGAATATTCCAACCTGAGGGAGCAGATCGAGGCTATCTTTATCATAAGGTCATAAGTGATAGGAGCAGAATTAGGCTATTCAGCCCATTAAGTCTACTTCGCCAATCAATCATGGCTGATCTATCTCTCTCTCAACCCCATTCTCCTGCCTTCTTCCCAGCCGTACTAATCAAGAATCTATCTATCTCTGCTTTAAAAATATCCATTAACTTGGCCTCCAAATTCCACAGATTCACCACCCTCTGACTAACGAAATTCCTTCTCATCTCCTTCCGAAAAGAACGTCCTTTAATTCTGAGGCTGTGACTTCTAGTCCTAGACTCTCCCACTAGTGGAAACATCCTCCCCACATCCACTCTATCCAAGCCTTTCACTATTTGGTACTTTTCAAAGAGGTCCCTCCTAAACTCCTAAAATCCTCCTGGGATAATTTTTGTAAACCTCCTCTGGACCCTCTCCAGGCCAGCACATCCTTCCTCAGATACGATGCCCCAAATTGCTCACAATACTCCAAATGTGGCCTGACCAGCGCCTTATAGAGCCTCAGCATTACAACCCTGTTTTTGTATTCTCGCCCTCTTGAAATAAATGCCAGTATTGCATTTGCCTTCTTTACTACCGATTTGACTTGCAGATAAATCTTTTGGGAATCCTAAACCAGCACTCCCAAGTCCCTTTGCACCTCTGATTACTGGATTCCCTCCCCATTTAGAAAATAGTCTACGCCTTTATTCCTACTACCAAAACGCTTGACTCCACAATTTGCTACACTTTGCTATCATCTCACTCGCAACAATCACTCATTACTTTATTGTACAATAGTAGGTAAGAAATTGAAGTAGGAAGAGGCTATTTGCTTCCTCGAGTCCTAGGTGTCATTCAGTAAAATCATGGGTAATCTTTGACCTCAGCACCACTTTCCCTTAATGAACTCCATATATCTCAATCCTTTTAATATTTGAAAATTGGAGTGACATTCTGACCCAACCACTGGAGCAGTAGCTGTTAAACCTTTATGCAATTGTGTGACCAGCTGTTTATATATATAGATATTTATTTGTTACTAGCAAAGAGGGCCCGTCCCCACACCCCCCATTTTCTCCTCCCCCATTATACCAATTTTAACTTGAAAGTAAAAATTCCTTCTTTCTGGGACTTCAATGACCTGCAATTCTGATTCATTTTCTGGTGCACCATGGATTTTTATTGCACTCTTAGATCCACACCTTTCGATCCTTTGGCCTTAAGCTCTGAAATGATCTCGCCAAACTTTTCTTTCATGCTTTCTTTCTTTCTCTCTCTTGCTTTCTTTTCTCTCTCCCTTTTTTACTTTCTCTCTTCCCCTCTCTTCCCCTCCCCTCCCCTCCCCTCCCCTCCCCTCCCTCCCCTCCCCTCCCCCTCCCCCTCCCCTCCCCTCCCCTCCCCTCCCCTCCCCTCCCCTCCCCTCCCCTCCCCTCCCCTCCCCTCCCCTCCCCTCCCCTCCCCTCCCCTCTCCTCCCCTCCCCTCCCCTCCCCTCCCCTCCCCTCTCCTCCCCTCCCCTCCCCCTCCCCTCCTTCTCTCTCTCTCTCTCTCTCTCTCTCTCTCTCTCTCTCTCTCTCTCTCTCTCTCTCTCTCTCTCTCTCTCTCTCTCTCTCTCTCTCTCTCTCTCTCTCTCTCTCTTCCTCCCCCTCCCTTCCTCCCCCTCCCTCTCTCCCCCTCTCCCTCTCTCCCCCTCTATCTCTCTCCCCCCTCTATCTCTCTCCTCCCCCTCTCTCTCTCCTCCCCTCTCTCTCTCCTCCCCTCTCTCTCTCCCCGCTCTCTCTCCCTCTCTCTCTCTCTCCCCTCTCTCTCTCTCTCCCCCTCTCTCTCTCCCCCCTCTCTCTCTCTCTCTCTCTCCCCCTCTCCCCTTCACATGATTTCCTTTCATCCATTCAATCTTTCACCCCATTTTTTCTTTTTTACGAAGCATGAATTCTTTGATTAAGCTTTGTGTCACCTCTGCTGTGGTGTTCAGTTTTAATAATTTCTTTTCATTTGGCAGTTGGGAGTGTCCCTGGATGAAACGGTGACTGAGAGGGACTTGGATGACCTTCTTTGGATCTTCGGTTGTGAATCATCAGCTGTGAGTAGTTTTGCTTGCAATAATTAGACTTTCATTGGTAATAATTGGTGGAGGTGGAGGCAGATATAATATTGGTTTGTAAGAGATTTTTAGATTGACACATGGATAAGCAAGGAATGGAGAGATATGGATCACGAGCAGGCAGGGGAGATTAATTTAACTGGGCATCATGTTCGGCATTGGTATTATGGGCCGAAGGGCCTGTATCCTTTGCTGTACTGTTCTATGTTCTTACGTTGGCCTTAGCTGCAGTTGGAGTGTCATCCAAAAGATAACGCCATTGCCATAGAGGCGGTCACATCATCCTGCACTACAATCTGCCCAAGCAAAAGATGAGGTGCTGTTCCTCCAGTATTGTGCTGGGTCTCACTCTGACAATGGTGGAGGCCCAGGACAGAAAGGTCAGATTGGTAATGGAAGGGGGAGATAAAGTGCAGAGCAACCGGGAGATCAGGTAGGTTAAGGCGGACTGAGCGGAGGTATTCAGTGAAACGATCGCCAAGCCTGCGCTTGGTCTTGCCGATATATGCTTTGATAGTGGTGAATAAAGTATCAATTTTGAAAGGTGGATCATTTGGTTCTTATTGTAAAATATTTGTTATTTATCATGGACCTTGCTTCTGATCACAAATGTGAAGCAGAGTCAAAATATATCACCTGCAGTCCTTTTTATGTGTTTATGATTGAATAGTTCGGCACATTCCCCAAGAGTTTGATGTGTGACAATATTATTTTTTAAAGGAATTGATCGCTGAGTCCATGGGAGATGAAATAAAAGGTATCTCAGCCACACAGTTTAAAAGGACAAGCAAGTTCCTTTTGCACCCAGTCTTCAACAGGTTGGTTAGAAGCTGAGATTGTGACCTAATGTATTGAAGTAAAGCTACTGCGTGGGAGTTTAATTGAATGAGTCACACTGCAGCAGATGAAAAAGAATTATTTCAATGATCATTTTTAGGTTCCTCTCTCATGCACTTTGCCTCCCTACATATCGTTGAGATGGCAAAACCCACATCTGCTCTGAGGTTGATGCTGGCCAGATCTTCATCCTGGATGTGTGGTGTACCACACACCTGGGAAGGTAGCTAGCAGAGTGTGATGCATCACACTCGCACGTTTATACCAGTCCTTTATACCACTGTGGAGATTAAAGCACCCAACTTCTGAGGTATTCTCTTTTCCATTCGGTCCATAAGTTATCTCAGATGGACATCATTGAATGACTCATGAAACACTTGGGATGAGAATCAGTATCAGCCCATGTTAGAGCCATACAGGACAGAAACTGGTCCTTTGACCCACAATGCCCCAGCCAACTATTATGTACACATTTATATTCATTGCCTGTGGCATTGTTATGGTGCTCCTCTAGCACTATGCCTATTCCCACTCTGTCACAACAGAACTTGAGCCTCATATCTGATATGTTTTCTACCCATCGTCCACTTTGTGTATTTGGATGACTGTCTACCCAATCTGTGTCTCTCATAGTTTTATACACTCTTATCAGGTCACTCCTCAGCTTCTGACACTCCAAAGAAAATGATCCAAGTTTGTCCACTGTCCATTCTCTCTTTATAATTAATACGTTATAGTCCCGGCAACATCTTCTGCACACTCGAAAAAGCTTCCACATCTTTCATGCAAAGCAGAGACCAGAATTGCACACAATGCCTTAAACGTGGCGCAACCAACGTTTTATAAAGCTGTGACATGACTTCCTGACTTATACACTCAATGCCCATACCAATGAAGGTAAGACACCATACGCCTTCTTTGCAACCCTCCCTGAAAACAGCTGTACAAGTATATATGGTAGTACCTTCATTATTGCTTCTAATGGTCCGACCATTTACTCTATACTTTCCCCTTACATTTAACCTCCCAAAGCACAATACCTCACCCTTGCCCAGATTAAACTCCATCTGCCATTTCTCAGTCCATATCTCTAACTGATCTATATCCTGCTGCATCCTTTGACAACCATCTTCAATACACACAACCTCACCAATTTTTGTGTTGTCTGCAAACTTTCTGATCAGCCCATCTGCATTTTCATTCAAATCATGTATATCTATATCACAAACAACAGAGATCCTTACACTGATCCCTGCGAAACACCATTGGTCACAAAACTTTAGTCAGAAAAACACCCCTCTACTACCAACCTCTGTCTTCTATGGAAGTCTAGTTTTTAATCCAATCTACCAAGTCACAATGGATTCCATGAGTCTTCTGGGTCAGTCTACCATGAGGAATCTTGTGAAATGCCTTATCAAAGTCTACATGGACAACATCAAATATCTCACCCTCATCGATCATCATCGTCACTTCCTCAAAAACTTAAATCAGAAGGTCATAAGTGATAGGAGCAGAATTAAGCCATTCAATCGTGGCGGATCTCTCTCCCTCCTAACCCCATTCTCCTGCCTTCTCCCCACAACCACAAATTGAGTTCCTAAGACACAATCTGGCATGCACAAAGCCACTCTGACTGTCCCTAATTTGTCCATTATTTTCCAAATGCTATGTTCCACTTAAACAGAATTTATTATTATGCCTGAAACATATCGTTCTGCAGTCAGTTAGGTTAATTTTATCATTTGTATAGAATTGGCTCTTTCAGGTATTTCATTGTTGACTTATACTTTTCAGTTACCACTCAGAAACAAATATTGTCCGGTACATGAAAAAGTTGGAAAATAAAGATATTTCTCTCGTTCACAGCATGATTCCTCTGGTGGGTGATAGTTACTTTTACACTTTTATCCACTGCTATATGTTACTTCAGATTTTATTTAGTCTTCATTACTCATGTTTCCTCTCTTTGACCAGGGGTCTTGCACTATGAAGCTCAACAGTTCCTCAGAACTCACTGTAAGTATTCCAACTCCAGTAATGATTATCTGTATATGACAATTTTAATGGCTGTTCAGAACAACACAGTATAACTGTATAACTGTCTCACCTAAGAGGGTAGAGTTGCTTAATTCAAAAAACTAAATGCTGGTGGAACTCGGCATGTAAGGCAGCATCTGTGGAGGGTAGGTTGCCAACTGTCCCGTATTAGCTGGGACATCCCGTATTTTGGGCTAAATTGCTTTGTCCCGTATGGGACCGCCCTTGTCCCGTATTAGGCCATGGGGACAGTGTAGGAAAAAAACTGCAGATGCTGGTTAAAATCGAAGGTAGTCACAAATTGCCGGGGTAACTCAGCGGAACGGGCAGCATTTCGTGAGAGAAGGAATGGGCGACATTTCGGGTCGAGACCTTCTTCAGACTGAAGTTTTTTTCCCCTAAAATACTTTATTTCTGAGTGCTGCTTTGCACAAGCCAACCTTACCCTTCCCTCCCCACCCTCTCCCCGGCCCCACGACAGTCCTGACTGAGGTTAAATGGCCCCTGTAATGCACGGCTCAGTTTGGGCATGGCGATCTGTGGGCGTGTCTCAGTCCCCGGCGCTATGCGGGCCGCTCTGTCCCACCGGTCGCTCCACACTCCGTCCCGGCTCAGTGACGCTTCCAGTCCGGGCTCCGGCTTCTCCTGCGGCCACTCCGCCTCTTGCTCCTAGGGGGGGCCCTGACGAAGCCCCAGTCCACACTGATGAGCTGCCCGGCCAGCTCCCACCCATTCAAACCCTCCATGGCTGTCTGCGCCTCCTTGTTGCCTAGGTCTCGTGCTCCACCAGAGTGCAGCCCTTGTGGTAGCCGGTGCGCCGGTCCAGGTTGAGGTGCAGGTTCTTGATCTCACCGTACTCGGCAAACTTGTCGTGGATGTCCTCCTCGGTGGCTTCCTCCTGGACCCCGATCACAAACAGGATCCACCCCTCCACCGAGCATTGCGGGCCTGGCTCGTCGCCGTCTTGCTCCACAGAGTCGTAGTCTTCTCATAGCCTGGATCAAGCGCCTTCCTCGGAGCCAAATCCATGCCCCTTCCACGTCTTCACCTTCTCCTTCTGTTTGTGGGTACTTTCGTCGCCCTCGTCGTCCACGGCGAAGTCCTCATGGAGGTCCAGCAGAAGATGGGTGATGTTTTGGGTCGAGACTCTTTTTCAGACTGAGGAAGGGTCTCGACCCAAAACGTCACCCATTCCTTCTCTCCCGAGATGCTGCCTGACCTGCAGAGTTGCTCCAGCATTTTGTGTCTACCTCCAGACAGGGTAGGCCCGGAGGCCCGGGCGCCACCTAACGGAGGTTGCACGGCAACCCACCTCCTGGCCCGGGCGGCCACCATTGGTGGAACGGGAGCACGTGGCCGCTGGCTGGGTGAGGTCATGTGGGGCGCGCGGTGGTGACGTCCTCTTGTCCCATATTTGGGAGTGAGGAGGTTGGCAACCCTAGTGGAGGGACTGGACAGACGTTTCGGGTCAGGATTCCTCTTCAGACCGAAATGTCGTCGCCTGTTCGTCGACACAGCTATAACATTAAGTGGCTAAAACTGTCATGAATCCTGTAAGCCAATCATTAATTTTCAGTTTGAAATGCATGATGCATGTTTTTTATAATGGATGTTGTGTTTCTTTCTTCTCATGGTCCCTATACTTTACAGCCTATCACATGGCCAGAATTTGGAAATATCCATCCTTTTGTCCCTCTGGATCAAGCTCAAGGCTACCAGCAGCTATTCCATGAATTGGAACGGGACTTGTGTGAAATAACAGGATATGACAAAATCTCGTTCCAGCCGAATAGGTAGGCCTACAACTCTCTGACATAACCTTTCTTGAATGTCTGTTGTAACACCAATGAAATAGTAATGTAATGAATACAATCATTCCCACTTAATAACCTCTATTCCAGGTAATTTGTTTCATGCAAATTTTCAATTTCATTTGGGTTTTAGAAAAGGCAGGGGATACAGCAATTTGTACTGGCAAAGCAATGGGATTTGTATTTTCTACCCTGATTAGTACTGACTCAGTGCAGTTCAATGTACAAGCTTGCCTCGGAATTCTGTAACATGGCAATCATGCCCAAATGTAATTGTGGCCAGCAGTCTTCAACAGGTCATGGTGTGGCAGGAGACATTATACTCTGGTCTCTCCCAGGTGACCTAACAGATGTTCCTACACTGAGTATGTAATAAAATGATACTGATCTCTGTATTAAACCATACTTTGGACTATTGTTATTTACAACTGATCTGCTCTGCAAGGAACTGATTGACTTTGCTTAATTGGAATAGAACATGCTGATTTAGCACAATGCTCCCACAATATATGTTATTAAGATAAAGTGCACTTGATAAGGATGTTAATTTGTTCATTTTCTTATGGATAAGGGCCAAACAGAGTGAGCTTTGGAAGTGATTATCCTTCTGACTAGAAATGCTGGAAAAACTGGTTCCGCTGTTCACATTTTAGCAAACCTCATGTTAGTTTTTCTTAGTTATTGTTTATCGCAGTTATGTTCTTAATGATGTTTGAAAAAATATTTCAGAAGTATTTTTGATGTACTGCCAAAATTGTTGCACTATGAGTTGAATATCGCTTCTCAATTTTACTTTACTGAAGGAGACATTTGCTGTGAACCAGAGTAATCTATCAGGTCATAGATTACCTAGGTCTTTATCTCTTCCAACAAATCCAGTACATGAGCACCGGATTTAAAAAAAAACTGAAGGCAGTAAAATATGAAAGATATTGAAAGAACATGAAAGAAACAATAAGTGAACAAATACACAAAAGGCTGGAGCTACAGTATAGCGTTGTTTGAAAAGATGCAATAACCCTTCCAAGTGCTGTGGTGATGTACCAAATCTTTGCTCTTGCGGTAAGAGTGCTCTCCAACTCATTACTTTTTAGGAAGAAATTTAAATTGATTTCTTTCCCCTGGTCCTAGCCCAACAAATTCTGCTGGAGTTGCAGGTTTGTGACTGTGGAATATTCATCTCACTCATTTCATTGTCCTGCAGACCCTTGCTGTTTGAGGGCTCACTGAGGGCAGCCAGGGTGTGTGAAACTAACCCAGAAACGAGTCGCCGTCAAGAGGTGAAAGGAAAACCAGCTTTTGTTTCCAGTGCAGTATATCATTCAAAAATGGGAACTTTCTTTCAAAGGGAAAGCATTTAATGTTAATGCTGATCCTTGTACTACTGAGGTTCATGAACTCATTCTGGTTCATCAGTTCCCCAAACCCTCCCTTTGTTTTGTTCCTGATTAAAATGACAACAGTACATTTTTGCCTGTTAATGGTTATTTATACTTGAGGTGAGCACAAACAGCAATTTACTCACAGTTATTGCTAAAATGCTTTTCCTGTAGAGTATTGAACCTTTGTATTATCTAATCTGACTGTCCATTTGAGTCCACATGTAAACAAATACAGTGTCTCCTTCTCGGTCTAGTGTTTTTACTCTGTGCTGAATATATATTTGTATGGCTTATCTTTACTGAGCTAAAGCAGATATTTTGGGTAACTTCATGTACTGGTGGACAATAGACAATAGGTGCAGGAGTAGGACATTCGGCCCTTCGAGCCAGCACCACCATTCAATGTGATCATGGCTGATCATTCTCAATCAGTACCCCGTTCCTGCCTTCTCCCCATACCCCCTGACTCCGCTATCCTTAAAAGCTCTATCTAGCTCTCTCTTGAATGCATTCAGAGAATTGGCCTCCACTGCCTTCTGAGGCAGAGAATTCCACAGATTACATGTGCTTTGACATGTGCTTTAATCTTGTGGCCTGAATTTAATTTCTAGCCTATATCAAAACTTTGCTCCAATGACAACATACTGCTCTGAGAGGGATTGTGCTGCTGAAACATTGAAAAGTAGAGATAGCATTGACGAATAAGATAGTGATAAGGCACAAAACAAGACATTTCTTTGTAATTCACAATCGTGTTCACTATTGATTTGGAGAAAACTATAGTTAGAAGTTTTCAATAACTCACGCACATTCTGTGACTCAGTATCGTAATCATTCTGTGCTCGCCTTATGTACACATTTTTCCATATGGAATTACTGGATACCGATGATGACTAAATAGAATGATTGAATCCCTCTGTTTTCACATTGACAGAGCTAATTATGGCTCTATCACTGTTTGATGACATCCATATTTATGGGTGGCACCAGAGACCCGGGTTCAATCCTGACCTGGAGTGCTGTCTGTGTGGTTTGCACGTTCCACCTGTGACTGCGTGGGGTTTCTCTAGGTGCCCTGCTTACCTCCCATATCCCACAAGACGTGAGGATTTGTAGGATAATTGCCTTCTGTGAATTTCCCTGGGTGTATAGGGAGTGGATGTGAATGGCATAGATCTTGTGTGAATGGGTGATCGATGGTCGGCGTGGTCAGTAGGCTGAAGAGCTTGTTTCCATGCTGTATCTTTGAACTAAACTAAACCCATATTAGTAGAAAGGTCTGAGTTAGTGCACACCAGGTGAAATAGGCCATGGCAAACCCCATCAGTATATTTAAGAAGTAAATAGTAATGACCTTTTGCCTTATTGTGTACAATGGACCAATGTGATGACAGCGTGGTAGGTGGGAGCGCACCAATTGTCAGATTAATTCCCAAGTGTGTCGGGTCAATGAGACAAGATCATAGTTTCCCAAACAGCCAGAGAAAGGCCCCGAAGCTCCTGAATTGGAAGAGCGCCTGAGTTTCTCCAGCCAAACCTGTTCATCTTAACAATGTTCAGCTCTTAACATGCCTGACTCTCAACTCTCAACTTTAAAGAACAATCTCATTGCAAAGCATTGGGGAGACTGGGCAGATCAACCAGTTTGATGTGCAGTCCTTTGTCAGGTACTTCAGCCAACAGATTCCTCTTTGTTAAGGCTAAGGAATTCTGGAATTCTCTGCCTCAGAAGGCAGTGGAGGCCAATTCTCTGAATGCATTCAAGAGAGAGCTGGATAGAGCTCTTAAGGATAGCGGAGTCAGGGGGTATGGGGAGAAGGCAGGAACGGGGTACTGATTGAGAATGATCAGCCATGATCACATGGAATGGCGGTGCTGACTCGAAGGATCCTATACTCAACTCCCCTTCAAGCTCCGGCACTTCAAGCGCTGTAAGGCAGCAACTCTACCGCTGCGCCACCGTGCCGCACACAAATCATGATGTTACATCACTGAACCATCAGTGCATCAGAGGGGCTGGAGACACATGGGAAATATGCATAAGATGAGTGCAGGTCCTCCCCAGGCTATGAATGGCTGACCTGTGGACATTCTGTACATACGAACAACTATTTGGATGACTGGCTGTATGTTTGGGGATATATTTGCTGGCTGCTGTGGGGCTGCAGGACTTCAGATTCAGGTTAGTTTGTTGTCATGTACACCCGGGTACATGACAACAAATTTTATGGCGAGCCCATTACAGCAGAATGGTGCAAGGTTGTAAAGCAGATCCGAGTAGTGCAAACAAAATTCAAGTTCAGTGATGGAATAAATGAATGAGGTAGAATTACATGTAAGAGGAAGCGGCAGCATCTCTGGGAAGTGAGTGTGAAAGGGGTGATATAAAGGAACTGCAGATGCTGGTTTATACCAAAGATAGACACAAAATGCTGGTGTAGCTCAGTGGGTCAGGCAGCATCTCTGGAGAAAGTGGACAAGCGATGCTTCGAGTCAAGACCCTTTATTCTGAATGCTTAAAAGAAGGTTTCTAGCTGGATGGAATGCTTGCTGTATGTAGGTCTGGTAACCTAGTATAACATAATTATTGTATTGTTATTTATTGTATATTTATTTGTTGTGTTGTTGTGTTAATCTGCATGTAAAGCTGCAACAAATAAGTATTTAATTGTTCCATTGCTGGTGCATATGACAATTAAACACTCTTGCCTGTTGTAAATTGCACTACCATGTGAGTTGGTGATGGCTTTGTAGTTAGAATAAAGGCCTGAGGATCTCAGTGTCAGAACTCACATAGACCATGACAAACAGGAAAGAATAGTTCTGGCTGCAATAGGTAGCCAAATGAAATATGTATATCGCACAAGTTTATTCATAATCTATTCCACATTTTCTTTCATCTTCCAATAACCAGATAATTTTTTCATTTAGCCATTCCCACTCAATCTTGAATTTCAGCGGTGACAGTATCTTCATTGATGATAAAACATTCATATTCTTAGAGGTCATGAAAGATGCTACAGAAATTCAAGTCAATTTCTTTCTACTTTCACTTCTTCCTCTCAGTGGAGTTTGGATTCCATGAGGCAATTTTTTTTTAAAATCTCTTGGAATGAAACAGACCCTTGTTTTGATGATTTCTACCCCTGGAACAGGGTACTCCTGGAGATGAAGGTCTTTTTTTATGGTTTTAATGCTTCTGCCTTGGAAGGAAGTGAGCCCTGGGCACCGGAGTCTGATTACTGGCCTTAAATTGGGACATGAGTCTCATGTAAGAGAATACTTTAAAAATAATTAAAATAATCTGTTTCCTTGAAATTGAATTTGCATGCTTGTATAGCTTTGCAAGGGAAAGCAACCATATATTGCCATGTATCTTTCTGAAATATCTCTACCTTGTTATCTGTTGAACAGCGGCGCCCAGGGTGAATATGCAGGATTGGCAGCAATTAAGGCTTATCTAAACGCAAAAGGAGAGCATCAGAGAACTGTAAGTAACCAAGTGGATAACAACACGTTTTCTTCTGATGAATGATACACACAGTGTGTGCACTTTCTGGCAGGAGTCATTCGATATCAGTGAGAAGCAAAAACATGGGATTATTTTTGCACCAGTACATTGTTTGTCTCTCTCAATTGCCTTCCTCATCCAAGTAAAAAGTCTAATACATTGAGAACTATGGGCATGGAAATAAATCTGAGGATTTTTTGTTTTTATTTGAGAATACGACAAGATGTAGTATCACACTACAGCCAAGATAGCCCACCAGCAACTCTACTTCCTCAGAAAACGAATGAAATCTGGCGTGTCTCCAATGATGCTTACCAATTTTACAGATGCACTATAGAAAGCATCCTGTCAGGATGAATCACAGCCTGGTGTGGCAGCTGCTCTGCCCAAGACCACAAGAAATTGCAGAAAGGCAGAAATGCGGGACATGGTGACCTACTCCTGCTCCTACTTTAGGGTGGTGGTGCAAAGAAAGAGCAGGAGAACTCCTACAGAAATTCCTCTCCACTCTTCCCTTTCCATGAGGAAAACACCTTTAAATAAACAAGAAATATAGCTGAATTTTCAGACAAGATTCACAGTGCCGATCTTCTGGCGGCTTTTCAGAATCATTTTATCCATAAAGTTTTTATCACAATAGACAATAGGTGCAGGAGTAGGCCATTCAGCCCTTCGAGCCAGCACCGCCATTCAATGCGATCATGGCTGATCACTCTCAATCAGTACCCCGTTCCTGCCTTCTCCCCATACCCCCTCACTCCGCTATCCTTAAGAGCTCTATCCAGCTCTCTCTTGAAAGCATCCAACGAACTGGCCTCCACTGCCTTCTGAGGCAGAGAATTCCACACCTTTACCACTCTCTGACTGAAAAAGTTCTTCCTCATCTCCGTTCTAAATGGCCTACCCCTTATTCTTAAACTGTGGCCCCTTGTTCTGGACTCCCCCAACATTGGGAACATGTTTCCTGCCTCTAATGTGTCCAATCCCCTAATTATCTTATATGTTTCAATAAGATCCCCCCTCATCCTTCTAAATTCCAGTGTATACAAGCCCAATCGCTCCAGCCTTTCAACATACGACAGTCCCGCCATTCCGGGAATTAACCTAGTGAACCTACGCTGCACGCCCTCCATAGCAAGAATATCCTTCCTCAAATTTGGAGACCAAAACTGCACACAGTACTCCAGGTGCGGTCTCACCAGGGCCCGGTACAACTGTAGAAGGACCTCTTTGCTCCTATACTCAACTCCTCTTGTTATGAAGGCCAACATTCCATTGGCTTTCTTCACTGCCTGCTGTACCTGCATGCTTCCTTTCATTGACTGATGCACTAGGACACCCAGATCTCGTTGAACTCCCCCTCCTCCTAACTTGACACCATTCAGATAATAATCTGCCTTTCTATTCTTACTTCCAAAGTGAATAACCTCACACTTATCTACATTAAACTGCATCTGCCATGTATCCGCCCACTCACACAACCTGTCCAAGTCACCCTGCAGCCTTATTGCATCTTCCTCACAATTCACACTACCCCCCAGCTTAGTATCATCTGCAAATTTGCTAATGGTACTTTTAATCCCTTCGTCTAAGTCATTAATGTATATCGTAAATAGCTGGGGTCCCAGCACCGAACCTTGCGGTACCCCACTGGTCACTGCCTGCCATTCCGAAAGGGCCCCATTTATCCCCACTCTTTGCTTTCTGTCTGTCAACCAATTTTCTATCCATGTCAGTACCTACCCCCAATACCATGTGCCCTAATTTTGCCCACTAATCTCCTATGTGGGACCTTGTCAAAGGCTTTCTGAAAGTCGAGGTACACCACATCCACTGACTCTCCCCTGTCAATTTTCCTAGTTACATCCTCAAAAAATTCCAGTAGATTTGTCAAGCATGATTTCCCCTTCGTAAATCCATGCTGACTCGGAATGATCCCGTTACTGCTATCCAAAAGCTCAGCAATTTCGTCTTTTATAATTGACTCCAGCATCTTCCCCACCACTGATGTCAGACTAACTGGTCTATAATTACCCATTTTCTCTCTCCCTCCTTTCTTAAAAAGTGGGATAACATTTGCTATCCTCCAATCCACAGGAACTGATCCTGAATCTATAGAACATTGAAAAATGATCTCCAATGCTTCCACTATTTCTAGAGCCACCTCCTTAAGTACCCTAGGATGCAGACCATCAGGCCCTGGGGATTTATCAGCCTTCAGTCCCATCAGTCTACCCAAAACCCAATATGTAAACTTCCAGAATAAGGCATTGGTTCTTGTTGAAGGAGTGCTTCCCTCTGGTGGTCTGCTGGGGTCTGGATTCTGAACTGCATCCAGAGTAAATGAGTAAACAAAATGGGAATGCTGCAGGCAGTGGAACTCCCTTCAGCACTAAAACATCTATGAATAGATAGCAGGCATTGGCAAGTGATTAAAGTTATAGTCATACCCTGGAATAAATGCGGAAACTTTATTTGGAACAACTTGTTTACCACAGTAGATCTGAATTGTAATCCATAGCATAAATGGATGTTTTGCAACACTGACAACTTTTGACCTGATTTTCCAGATAGTGGATTTGAAATCTGAACCATATGAAATATGTTTAACTGTTCTAAGAACTGTTTAACTGTTCTAAGGGCAGCACAGTGACACAACTGCTAGAGCTGCTGCCTAATGCCACCAGAGACCCGAGTTCAATTGAGACCTTGGGTGCTGTCTGTGTGGAGTTTGCATATTCTCCCTGTATCTTCCAGGTGCTCCGGTTTCCTCCCACATCCCAAAGACGTGCGGGTTAATTGGCTTTTGTAAATTGCCCCAAGCGTGTAATGATCGGATGTGAAAGTGGGATAACATAAATCTAGTGAGAACAGGTGATCGATGTTCAGTGGGCCCCAAAGGCACTGTTTCCATGCTGCACCAATCCATCATTCAGTCAATTAAATACACGTTCATAACTTAGCCATACCAAGGAGCTACTGATGCTGGTTTACACAAAAGTGCTTGAGTAACTCAGCGAGTCAGTGAGGAGAACAGTCTGCAGAACATGGATAGGTGATGTTTCAGTTCAGGACCCTTCTTCAGGGGGGGCAGGAAAGAAAATTGGAAGAGTGGAGAGGCAAGACAAAGCGTGGCAAGTAATAGGTGGACAGGCAAGGTTTTTTTTTGATAGGCAGATGGTTGGAACAGAGACCAGAGATCAAAGCAGAAGGTGTGAGACAGAAGGATTGAAGAGTTGCAAATCATGAAGCCAGAGGAAACTTTCATTACAGCTACCTACTTGTAGAAAGTCTATTAGCTTTTCAATTCCAGATGAAATGGGACGCCCATTGTTCTTTTTGCCCTCTTTTACTGCCTCCATTATCACTGGCAACTATCTCATCCCAACTCTGATTTCATGAATAATTATGTAACTTAGTGGAACATGCCTACCTACTGCAAACTATATAATAGCCTAGCCTTGTATCAGTGGGATGGTAAAGAACTCTTGAAGTTATCCAGGTTACAAAATCGGCCCTTTAATGTCAGTGAACAATAAATAATATATTTAGCGTTATGTTTTCTTACTGATTTTTGAATGGAAACATTTTTAAAGTCTTCAGGAAATAAAATATCAGTCCAGAATTGTAATTATATGTAACTTTGTCTGAACTTGTTGAAATCAAGCAATGATTTTGTAGGAGTAAATTGTCTGGGACACTTCCCATGACAAATCCGTTTCTTTCTCCCTCTCATGTTCAAAAACATGCATAATTTTGGATAAAAATCTAACATGCTAGAAAACTCAGCAAGTCAGATTAAAAAGTGTGGAACGAGAAAATATTACTGCGTCAGGCCCTGACCTTTTGCAGAACTGGGAAAGAGAAAAGAGTTGGGTTGGGCGAAGGGTGGAACAAAGGCAATGTCTGATGATAAAATAATGCAGCAGTTAAGATATTGATTTGTTTTGTCTGTATAATATATGTTGGTTTGTCACATTTACTAGCTATTGTGACTAGACATAAATGACGAGACAGTTTTTGCATGCTATTCAGGCAAATCAGACCATACGAGTACAACGGTTAGTGATACAGCTATTGAGAAAATGTAGATTAAAAAAATGTGCAGTGGCTGTCATGAGGTGGATTGGGAGATCAGGAATACTGTTTATGAGAGGATGGTTCAGCAATCTGGTAACAGCGGGGAAAAAACTGTTCTTGAATCTTGGTACATGCTTTAGCCTTTGTATCTTCTGCCTGATGGGAGAGGAGAGAAATGAGAATGATGAAGAGGAGGTGACTGGTTCTTGAGTATGTTGGCTGCTTTCCCAAACAAATATGTCACACATTTTGTATAGTCTGCATAAAGTTATATAGTGTGACTACACAGAGAAAAAGGGATGGCAGTCACCTAGGGACAGTTTTCATACAGACGGATAGAAGGAACAAATTATCTGAGCTGGAGAATTTGACATTGAGTCCTGCAGGCTGCCGTGTGCTAGATGGAAGCTGAGGTATTCTTCCTTGAGCTTGTTTTGCATCTTGTTGAAACAAACAGTGCAGGAGGCCACAGACAGAGAGGTTAGAATCGGAGGTGGATTAAAATGGTAGGCGCCCAGGATCCCAGGATCACTCCTACAGGCAAAACACAGGTGCTTTATCAAATGCTCACTTAACATTAACATTTGCCATGTAAATACTTTTTTTAAAACCTGTGCTTCAGAATTTTATTCTCTGAATAATGCATGATGCCTCAACAGGTACATAAATTACTCACAGATAGACACTGTGTTACCCATATGCTGATAGCTCAGAGGTCAGTTTGTGTAACCCTGTTTGGTTCAGGTGACCATTTTGATTATATCTTCTCCTACCACCATACAAATACCACACTTCTTGTGTTTGAGGCAGTAGAAATTTATGTCACGCCTTCCAGGCGCTGTAGCCAGTGCAATGTGCTATTGTCAAGGGCCGTGAGGTCTACCCCTCCACCAGGGGGACGGAGGACAGTGCAGTCGAAAATGACGTGCTGTGCTGTTTGCTGGTCTGCTCCACACACGCAGGCTGCTGATGAACGCAACCCCCAACGATGCATGTTGGCGTTGAACCGGCCGACCCCTGTGCGGAGCCGGTTCAGGGCGACCCACTCTTTGCGGGGCATGTCCGAGCCGGGTGGGGCTGTGGTGTCCGGTGCGACAGTGAATTGAGGAGGTTGCGAAGTCTGTTCCCAGCTGGTTCTCCATGCTCCTAGTATGTTGAAACCGGAGCCACAGAGGGTTGCTGCATGACGGGAGAAAGGGTGACGAGATGACAGGCGTTGAGGTCCCAGTTGCTGTGAATCCTGGGCGAGGTGGTGCAAGGATGTTTGGCATCTGATGGGGCCTTGCACACCAGCCTATGAGTGAAGAACTCTCTGCGAAGCTTGGTGGGTGTGATACCTGCGAACACCGGCAGGAGATCCGTCAGAGTAGGGCATAGGCCGCCAGTGATGATCCGCATGGTATCGTTGAGGGTGGCATCTAGCTTGCTCGTATGAGCGCTGCGGCACCATGCTGGGGCAGCGTGCTCAGCGGCCCTGTACACGAGTGCAAGAGCACTGGTTCGAAGAGTAGATGCCCCATGACGATCCGGCCAAGCAACGCAGCGGGTTGTTCCATGCCAAGACTTTAGCACAGAGAGCTTCAAGGTGTTGCTTGTAGGTCAGCTCCCGATCTAGTTTCAATCCGAGATATGTAGGAAATGGGTTGTAGGGTAGGGGTGACCCATTGAAGGTGACGGTTAGCTGGCGTTGAGCTTCCTTTGGTGTTCACGTGAAAGGCCGTTGTCGTGGTTTTTGCCATACTCAGTTTTAGTCTCCAGGGCTTAAAGTAGCCTGCGACAAGTTCCATATTCACCGAGAACAAACAGAGACAGCAAAAGCAGAATACCACACTGAATAATAGCTCATCCAAATTAATCTGTCAAAATTATTTCACCCAGAGTTGTGAATCTGTGGAATTCTCTGCTACAGAAACCAGTGGAGGCCAATTCACTGGATGTATTCAAGAGAGAGTTGGATGTAACTCTTAGGGTTAATGGAATCAAGGGATATGGGGAGAAAGCAGGAACTGGGTACTGATTCTGAATGATCAGCCATGATCATATTGAATGGCTGTGCTGGCTCAAAGGGCCTAATGGCCTACTCCTGCACCTATTTTCCAGCTTTCTAAGTTAATTTTTTTTGTTGCCAGTTGGATAAGCTATTAACACAAGACACGATACAAGATTAAGCTGATTCCACATTGAACCAGTGACTGGGGCATTTCTGTTAAACACTGAATCAAGATTAATGTTTGAAACAGCAGTAATGCATTGTGGAGCAATGTTTCAGTTTCAATGGATTTATTTTAGACATATATTGTTCACTTTAGTTTACTCTGATGTTAAAATAAAGATGTCAAGGATTTTTCCTTATCCTTTCTACTTGGTATGATCACAAAAAGTTACAGTTTAATGGAGGCTCGTGTACTTACCGTAGCTTGTGATTTCTTGAGCTCTTTTACACAAAGGATTACAGATTCCTGCTTAGCCTGCGCACAATCCACCAGTCAACACTGGTATTGATTCAGTGTAGGGAGTATCAAGCGTTTTAACCAAATTTGCTGAAAAGATTTTGAGCAGCTGATTGGCTTTTGATCTTCACCATGTAATTGTTCCTTTCCTCCTCGATCCAGGTTTGCCTTATTCCCAAATCAGCTCATGGCACTAATCCAGCCAGTGCACAGATGGCAGGGATGAAAATCCAGCCAGTTGAAGTGGACAAGAATGGAAACATAGATGTTGCACATTTAAAGGCAATGGTATGTGAAATAACACCACGCCCACAGAATAACTGGTAGAAAGTATTGAACTTGGCAGAGACCATTAATACCACCCTTCACTAAAAAGTGAAAACTGGGAATTCTGAGAATCTGACATTAAAAAATGTAAATACCAGAAATACTGATACTGTGCTGATACTGTGAAAACTAATGACCGTTCCCAGGACCGGGGGCGGTCTTACAGTTGAAGAGACCCGGGTTCGATGCTGCTACATGTGCTGTCTGTACAGAGTTTATACGTTCTCCCTATGACCATGTGAGTTTTCTCCGGGTGCTCTGGTTTCTTCCCACAATCCAAAGACGTACAGGTGTGTAGGTGAATTGACTTTGGTAAAAATTGTAAATTGTCCCTAGTGTGTAGGATAGTGTTAGTATATGGGGATGATCGTTGGTCAGCACGGACTCGGTGGAACGAAGGGCCTGTTTCCGTGCTGTATTTCTGAAGTCTAAAGTCCAAACTGCGATAACATTGTTTTTATTGTTTTTCATTCTTGACATTCACAGTTTTTGTTACTTTAGCTTGATCCTTTGTGCTGCATTTTGGATCTTCTGGGGTCCACTTCTCCACCACCCATCTCACTCATTGTTTTTGGAATCAATCACTGAATTACGATGTCTGAAATGCCAGCCTTAGAGTCCAAGCAGCTTTGCACCTGAGAATGTTGGATTGTGCTGATAGTTCCTGTTGCCATCTACTGTCGGGGAAATCAATCGGGGAAATCAATGCTCTTTGAGCAAGTGATCTGAGCCACCTAAAACTTTATCAGTGGTTAAAGCACTAATTTAATACACACAGACTACTGCATTACAGCACCGTCATAGAATGCAATACCAAGTTTAATTCTTCAGTGAAGGGTGGGTTATTAACTCTACAAACTGGCTGACTTAGATTTACACTGATATTTTTTGCATTGATTGATATCTCTGTTTCAATGCAAAATGATTTGCAATGTAAGTGTATTGCTGTTAATGCAAAATGATTTGAATTAGAAACATAGAAAATAGGTGCAGGAGTAGGCCATTCGGCCCTTCGAGCCTGCACCGCCATTCAATATGATCATGGCTGATCATTCAGCTCAGTAGCCTGTACCTGCCTTCTCTCCATACCCCCTGATCCCTCTAGCAAAAAGGGCCACATCTAACTCCCTCTTAAATATAGCCAATGAACTGGCCTCAACTACCTTCTGTGGCAGAGAATTCCACAGACTCACCACTCTCTGTGTGAAGAAATGTTTTCTCATCTCGGTCCTAAAAGACTTCCCCCTTATTCTTAAGCTGTGACCCCTAGTTCTGGACTCCCCCAACATCGGGAACAATCTTCCCGCATCTAACCTCTCCAACTCCTTAAGAATTTTATATGTTTCTATAAGATCCCCCCTCAGTCTTCTAAATTCCAGCGAGTACAAGCCCAGTCTATCTAGTCTTTCCTCATATGTAAGTCCCGCCATCCCAGGGATCAATCTGGTGAACCTTCTCTGTACTCCCTCTAAGGCAAGAACGTCTTTCCTCAGGTTCGGAGACCAAAACTGCACACAATACTCCAGGTGCGGTCTCACCAAGGCCCTGTACAACTGCAGCAGAACCTCCCTGCTCCTAAACTCAAATCCTCTTGCTATGAATGCCAACATACCATTCGCTTTCTTCACTGCCTGCTGCACCTGCATGCTTGCTTTCAATGACTGGTGCACCATGACACCCAGGTCACGTTGCATCTCCCATTCTCCCAATCGATCACCATTCAGGTAATACTCTGCTTTCCTGTTCTTGCCGCCAAAGTGGATAACCTCACATTTATCCACATTATATTGCATCTGCCATGCATTTGCCCACTCGCCTAATCTATCCAAGTCACTCTGCAGCCTCCTAGCATCCTCCTCGCAGCTAACACTGCCACCCAGCTTCGTGTCATCCGCAAACTTAGAGATGTTGCATTCAATTCCCTCGTCCAAATCATTAATGTTGTTGTTAATGCAAAATCATTTGTATCTATTGATTTTGCTGTTAATGCAAAGTGTTTGCATTGATAGTCTCATATTTAACACCTTGTTCAGTCTCACAGAGTTGTGACATTCCACAAGTGTAACTTAGCAGCCTGTCTCCTTTCGAAAAGTTCGAAAAGTTGCCTACTCATTCAGTAGGCATTCTGCTGTCTGGTATGAGCATTAGTAAATGTCAGAGGCAGACATGGCCAAATTAAGTTGCTGCTGACAAATAAAAATTCTTGTGCAGGCACAGATTCCAACGATCTGATAGAAAGCAGTATTTAGCAAAAAAAAATCCTTTTAATAGGAATGTAAGAGAAATAACGCCTAGGCATGGAAGACTAATTTGCAAAGCTGTTCTTTCTTGTTCTATTCAGCCTGCAAAGGTAGTACTCACGTCTCACTGAGGACTTCCTCAGATTTCTGTTGTGTTGTCATTCCCATGCCTTTCGAAACAAACTGAGTATAATCTAAATTGAACAATTAAAAGTTCACCCACAGGGAATGATTGCATATTGGATCTTTCAAATCTTTATTTCAGTTTACACCTGCACATTAATTGCCCCATTGTGTTCATCAAAAACAACTTAAATATCTGTTTGCCTTCTCCAGAATCTCTCGTGTTATTGTGACTCATACTGTGTGAAGTGCTGGGAAAATTGCAAAGTATTGCCTTGATCAACTCTCGATTTCTTTATGTTCTGACATTCATGCGTTTATAACTTGTGTGGTGAAAATCCTGTTAATGAGCTGTCTGTTCAGACAAAATGGGCTGCAAATATCCTGTATTTTACATTGGATTTTTAAAAAATGCAGTGCATTTTCTAATGCATAATGGTCTTAGCCTTTGCATGTTTTTCTTTATAACACATCTTTATATTCTTCACAATGTGCACACTGCTGAAATAGTTGATAGTTATTGATCATCTTGAAACTGTTCTTGAACTGAGTGCCAATCAGAATCAGATTAACCTTTATTGTCATCCAAAAAAACAAGTCTTTTGGACGAAATTCCGCTACCCAACAGTCCTACAATAAGAGCAATAAAAATAAGCAATAACACACACAATCACAAATCAACACAAAACAAAAAAAAGAAACATCCATCACAGTGAGTCTCCTCCAGTCACCTCACTGTGATGGAAGGCCAGAATATCTTTTCTCTTCCCCTGCCGTCTTCGCCCGCGGTCAGGCTGTTGAAGTTGCCACGTTGGGGCGGTCGGGGCTCCTGACATTGAAGCCCCCGCTGGGCGGAGAAAATCCTGCGGCCTATTTGAGGCCGCGCCGGACGGTGAAAGGTCCGCAGAGGGCCGGCCCAAGCCCCGCGATTCGGGGAAGGCGAAGATGCTGCCACTGCCGGAGCTCCCGATGTCGGCCCCCACCCAGGGGCCTGCGAGCTTCCGATATCCACGCGGCCCGCGCCGGAGCCTCCGAAGGCAGGTCGCAGCCGCACTCGCAGCGCCACCACAGCCTCCGAAGGCAGCCAGCTCCGCAGATGGTAAGTCCGGTCCGCGGGCTCTGCGAACCAGAGCCCCAGGTGGTCCCAGCTGCAGGCTGCCAGCTCCAGGTGTTTGGCCGATGGTAGGCCGCAGCGTGAACGGAGACACGGCCAAGAAAAAAAATGTCGGGTCTCCGTTCGGAAGAGCCAATTTTACAGATTTCCCCCCCCCACACATAGTACACAACCACAAAAAGCTCTACTTCACATCTAAACACTACAATTAAGACAAAAAACAACAAAAAAG
Organism: Rhinoraja longicauda; assembly: GCF_053455715.1. Classification (NCBI taxonomy): domain Eukaryota; kingdom Metazoa; phylum Chordata; class Chondrichthyes; order Rajiformes; family Arhynchobatidae; genus Rhinoraja; species Rhinoraja longicauda. The sequence goes on from NC_135955.1 coordinate 36,041,265, forward strand.
ACAAACGGACTGCAGCGCCGCCATTTCCTATCCACGTGCAAAGGTATTTCCATGGGCATTTCAGAGTCAACTGCCTCACAATGGCTCTGTTGTTACCTTTGGACATCAAATTATGTAGCCTCAAAGGACATCAGCGAGCCAGAGAGATATTACAGCCCTTCCTTATTACCTTTACTAATGCTACCTATTATCCCAGGTCATTAATTATTCTTGCAAACCCCATTTATCTTGATGTAATTTGAATTTGTGTTTCAAGTACATTAGTCCAGGTTTTGTGACTTAACCAGACCACCATGTTCACTGTAAATGATGCTTCTCATCACTCACAAAATGATGCTTCTCATATCAAATGGTGGCATTGTCAGAGGGTTCCCATGTTGAGAGTTACTAAAAAAGCAGTGGATCAATCCAACAAAATGAATGCAGTTTAGTATTTTTCAGCAGTTAGAACAGCCAGTTTATACATTAGTTAGCACTGGGGGAAAGTCCAAAGTTACAACTACCTCTTGCCAAGACTCTGGGTTCCTATCCTCTTTTATAGCAACTTGTATGAACCCCTCACATTGCTTAATATTAATCATCCCTCATAAAAATAAATACAGCTCTTCCCTCCCAACCTGTCAGATGTTTTTGACACAGTCGATCATACAATTCACGTTTTATATCTCTCCTCATTTGTACAGCTGGATGAACTGTCCTTCCATCGTTCCATCCGCATATTTTCAGTTTCAGTTACACAAACCTACTGTGACTCTCAGTACAGCAAACCTCTGATTTTAAGACTCTTATCCTTTGGCTTGAACCCTTTGGGGTTACCTCTGTAGATTCCTACAGCCATTACGCTGTATTTGCTCCTCCAAATCTGGTGCGTTGTGAAGCTCCGATTTCCTTCACTCCACCACTGTTGGCCATACTTTAAAGTCCTTAAATCCTAATTTCCATCCCTCAACACTCCTTGTCTTTGGTCACTAAAACAATCCCTCTTGACCAAGCTTTTAGTCCCATTGCTTTCAAACTTTAGAGATACAGCGCCGAAACAGGCCCTTCGGCCCACCGAGTCCACACCGACCAGCAATCAATGTGTACACTAGCACTATCCTACACACTAGGGACCATTTACAATTTTACCAAAACCAATTAACCAAGAAACTTGTACGTCTTTGCAGTGTGGGAGTAATCCTGAGCACACATTTTGAATCTGTTCAAATCGCTGTTTATTTATGCCTGCAAAGAAGTGACAAAGAGCTCATTTGTACTTTCTGTTCAAGGTTGACAAGCACAAAGATAATCTGGCTGCCATAATGATCACCTATCCATCCACATACGGAGTGTTTGAGGAGAATATCAGTGACGTGTGTGACCTCATCCATGATCACGGGGGACAGGTTTACCTAGACGGGGCAAACATGAATGCGCAGGTGAGTAATATAACTGTTTTTATAGTGCCACTGAGTCAGATGCATTGTAACTATCAACATCAGTACAACACAGCAAGTGGCAGCTAACTAGTGTCAAGTGTTTTGGAGAACTTCTTTTCGAAAACTTATTTTGTGTATAGAAGCAAAAATGAAGCTGCTACACCAGACAGCTTACTATTTTCAGTGCTATTGCTGCTGATTGTATATCAGGAAAATTGGCACTTCCATCATCTGGATGTTTATAGATAGAAAATACAAGTTTAAGAATTTGAGATTTTTCAGCCTGGGAGTGGTAACCCACATTCTAAAAAATGTATTTTTACATTTTAAACACTCCCAGACTCAGAGCCAATACTGGAGTTGCGTCCTCAACCACCCCCCACCTCCCCCACCCACCCCTCCCCCAGCTTTAGATGTACATCTGCAGTACAGAATATTAGATTTCAAATTCAGGTCATCACCACAACCATCCTTCTTCTGATGGATCGTGGGAGTGTTGTGGCTTTCTATCCCTTGACCAGTGATTATAAATTGTGCATCTTTCAGAATCATTGTGATGTGCAGCGTGGAAACAGGCCATTCGGCCCACCTTAATGATGGGAAATCATTATCATTATCATAATTATACATGATATCTAGGAATTTAAAATATAAGCTGGTTAAATCGAAATCCTGCACAGTAAAAAAACATTTGTTTGCCAATGCTTGCTGTGTTCCTTGTCCTAAACCAATATTGATAGTAAGGTCGTTGATATATTAGCAGTTTGATATCGTCATGGAGACTTCCTGGAAGAGAGATGTACTTGTACAGCTCTAACCTGTTCATACACATTGTCTTAAACATGGGCTGCCCATTGCACCCCTTTTAAATTGAAAATTATATCAACGAGCCAAGGAGTTTTGATCATGTTGGTTCGATCATGAATGATTTTAGAATAGGATTTAGAAGCAGCTTACAAGGTGCCAGGTTCACATTGAAGCACTGTATCATTTTATTTTCCATTTCTATTGCAATAAATGCGATTAGAGTAACTGGACTTTGCCATGTCAGCCAGTTGCTGACTTGAGCCTTCTAACCTGCATGAGTGGGAATTGGTGATGGAACTGGATATGCCCATCATGATTATAATTTGCACATAACCCGATTAACACAAAATGCAATGGCATCCTTACAAGTGACACTGCTCTGTAGGATGCTGTCATGGACTGGAGCTTCAATGGAATCTCACCTTACAAAAATTAAATTAATAGTTGCAATCATACAAGTGTAATATCCTTTATGTGGATCTCCGCAAAGTTTTTATCAGAACACAACATACGTTTATGTCCTATCCTGCAGAGAGCCATAGACCTATCTTCCTGATTTGGATTGGTTGCAGAACTTCAGTGACTCATAACCCTTTATTTCCATGATTTATGTCTGGGTTCATCAGTGCACCTTCAGGACCTTGCCAGTAGTTTGAAAGCAGGACAATAGGGCGACATTTTGAAGTCCGAAGCTCCAAATATTAAAATGTGGATGAAGTGTGAAATTTTGTATGATAATATACCTATGATCGGCCTTATGGGTTGATGGGAATATGGAGGGAATAAAAAGGGATTAGAACATAGAACATAGAACATAAAACGGGATCAGCACAGGAACACAATGTTTCCACCGAACATGATGCCAATGGATCAGTATAAGATCAGCGTAGATGGATACTTGAAGGTAGGCTTGGGCGGAGGGGTCTATTGCTGTCCTGAATCAATCTTGAGGTGTTTTGCCACCATAAAGATGTAGAGGGGGCTAGCATCTGCCAAACCTGAATTTATTCACAACAGATGAAAATTCTACCCAAACTTATTCTCGTAGCTTGAGCCGAAAAGTAAAGAGCCAGTGGATGTAGTGTATCTAGACTTTCAGAAAGTCTTTGATAAGGTCCCACACGGGAGGTTGGTGAGCAAAATTAGACCACATGGTATTGGGGGTAGGGTATTGACATGGATAGAGAATTGGTTGGCAGACAGGAAGCAAAGAGTAGGAATAAACGGGTCCTTTTCAGAATGGCAGACAGTGGCGAGTGGAGTGCCGCAAGGCTCGGTGCTGGGGCCACAACTATTTACTATATATATATCAATGATTTGGATGATGGAATTAGAAGTAACACTAGCAAGTTTGCAGATGACACAAAGCTGGGTGGCAGTGTAAACTGCGAAGAGGATGTTAGGAGGTTGCAGGGTGACTTGGGCAGGTTGATTGAGTGGGCAGCTGCCTGGCAGATGCAGTATAATGTAGAGAAATATGAGGTTATCCACTATGGCAGCAAAAACAAGGAGGCAGATTATTATCTCAATGGTGTTAGATTAGGTAAAGGGGACGTGCAACGAGACCTGGGTGTCCTTGTACACCAGTCATTGAAAGTAAGCGTGTAGGTACAGCAGGCAGTGAAGAAAGCTAATGGCATGTTGGCCTTCATAATGAGAGGATTTGAGCATAGGAGCAAAGAGGTCCTTCTGCAGTTGTATAGGGCCCTGGTGAGACCGCATCTGGAGTATTGTGTGCAGTTTTGGTCTCCTAATTTGAGGAAGGACATCCTTGCTATTGAGGCAGTGCAGCATAGGTTCACGAGGTTAATCCCTGGGATGGCGGGACTGTCATATGAGGAAAGGTTGGAAAGACTGGGCTTGTATTCACTGGAGTTTAGAAGGATGAGAGGGGATCTTATAGAGATGTATAAAATTATAAAAGGACTGGACAAACTAGATGCAGGAAAAATGTTCCCAATGTTTGGGGGGGGGGGAGGAGTCCAGAACCAGGGGCCACAGTCTAATGGGAAGGCCATTTAAAACTGAGGTGAGAAGAAACGTTTTCACCCAGAGAGTTGTGAATTTGTGGAATTCTCTGCCACTGAAGGCAGTGGAGGCCAATTCACTGGATGAATTTAAAAGAGAGTTGGCTAGAGCTCTATGGGGCTAGTGGAATCAAGGGATATGGGGACAAGGCAGGCACAGGTTACTGATTGTGGATGATCAGCCATGATCACAATGAATGGTGGTGCTGGCTCGAAGGGCCAAATGGCCTCCTCCTGCACCTATTTTCTATGTTTCTATGAATGTCCACTGGTGATTTTCTACCCTTTGTCCTTTTCTCGGCACCTGTGATAAGGATATCGTTATAGAGGTCTTTGATGTACGTACTCTATCCCCTAATGGTGCAATCTTTCAGGTGGGCCTCTGTCGTCCTGGTGACTATGGATCCGACGTGTCTCACTTAAACCTGCATAAAACTTTCTGTATCCCTCATGGAGGTGGTGGACCAGGAATGGGACCAATTGGAGTGTAGGTCTAAACCATCTTCTTTACAATTTTGAATTGTTGTGTTGATTTTTATTTTAACAACAATATGGGATTTAAATTGAAGACCACAGTAACTCGTATTAAAACACAATGAATCTGCTAATATGTGCATCTCATGTTAACTATACTGTCCCTACCATAATTCACTTGGTGATTATTAGTCTTTGATAATCGTGTCGTGTCTGGATTTATAAGTTTGAGGATAACACATAACTTTGCATTTGAGGTTTAGATGAAAAAATAAGCCAATGTTATTTGGAACACTGTTAACTGGAGGTACACTAGTTCCTGGTGAAGCATTGGAATTTGGTCAGAAGATTGGTGTTATGGGTTACAATTCTGGTCTTGATTCAAGACACAAAATATTTGGAACTGCAGCAGTGCCGACCCAAGCCTCGGTTTATAATGACAGTGTTAAAATACAAACAATCTGTTCTGTGGTTGAATTAAAATTGAGGAAGTGAGAAAACTGAAATGCGAACAAGTGTGCATGTCTTTAAAAATATATTTTACTACTTTCAGCGGCTTCATAATGAGAAGTGATAGATTAACTTTTGTATCAAACCTAAACTTATAATTGTCCTGGGGGAAGAATCACAGTTTTTGGATATAATATCAAGACATAAGGATGAGAAGGCCCCATTCCCAGCACCTGTTTGTGGGCAGTTAATCCGTAGCAGATGAAGCACTAGAATTAGTTCCCAGTTATTTTGAACACGAGAGGGGAAAATTGGGTGCTCTTGATTTTCCCTCATTGACTCCTTTACACACATGCTTATTATCAAGGATGTTCCTTCATTAAAAGTCCGTTTATCACGAACAGTTTGCAAACAAAGTATAGATGGGAACCTTATAATTGCAAAGCTTTAGTGCAGAATGCCCATCTTACATTGGGGACTCCGTAATTAGAATCAGCAGGCTGTCCATTTCATTGATGCATGAAGTTGAGTCAAGAGTGTTTTATTGTCATATGTCCCAGCTAGAACAATGACATTCTTACTTGCTGCAGCACAACAGAATATGTAAACATAGTACACTGTAAACAATATGATAAACGAGAGAGAAAAAAAAGTTTAGTGTATATATACACATACCCACAAGTACACACAATTCTATATAGACCTATATATATATATATATATATATATATATACACACATACACACATACTCAAAAAACAAAGAATAGTAGTGCAATAATAATAATAATAATAGTCTATTGTACTGTAGTTCAGGGCTTATTTGAGGTTGTAGTGTTTAATAGCCTAATGGCTGTAGGGAAGAAGCTGTTCTTGAACCTGGACGGTACAGTTTTCAAGCTCCTGTACCTTCTTCCCGAAGGCAGGGGTGAAATGAGTGACCAGGATGATGTGGGTCTCTGATAATGGTGGCTGCCTTTTTGAGGCAACAACTCCGATAAATCCCTTCTCCTGGACGTTCAAGTTGCCAAATCAGGCCATGTTGCAACCAGTCAATATGCTCTCCACAGTACACCTGTAGAAATTCAAGAGAATCCTCTTTGACATGCCGAATCTCCTTAATCTTCTCAGAAAGTTGAGGCGTTGATGTTCTTTATTTATAATTGCATCAGTGTGCTGGGTCCAGGAAAGATCTTCAGAAGTATGCACACCCAAGAATTTGAAGTTTTTGACTCTCTCCACCATTGATATAAACAGGATTGTGGGTCCTCATCCTTCCTCTTCCACAATCAGTTCATTGGTTTTACTGATATTGAGAGGCAGGTTGGTGTGCTGGCACCATTTGGTCAATCGGTCCATCTCACTTCTATACTCTGACTCATCACCATCTGTAATTCGTCCAACAACGGTGGTATCGTTGGCGAACCTGAAGATGGAGTTCGCACTATGTCCAACTACACAGTCATGAGTACAGAGTGAGTAGAGCAGGGGGCTGAGCACGCAGCCTTGAGGTGCTCCTGTACTGATTGTTAATGAGGAAGAAGTATTTCTGCCAATTCGAACAGACTGCGGTCTGTGGATGAGGAAGTCGAGGATCCAATTGCAGAGGGATGTGCAGAGACCCAGTTCCGTGAACTTGGTAACCAGCGTGGAGGGGATGATGGTATTGAATGCCGAGCTGTAGTCTATAAACAACAGCCTGACGTAAGTGTTTTTATTGTCCAAGTGGTCCAGTGCGGAGTGGAGTGCCAGTGAGATCGCATCCTCCGTTAACCTGTTGTGATGGTTAGGCAAACTGTAGTGGGTCGAGGTAGGAGTTGATATGCACCATAACCAACCTCTCAAAGCACTTCATCACCACAGACATTAGTGCCACTGGTCGATAGTTGTTGAGGCACATCACCTTATTCTTCTTGGACTGGTATTATTGATGCCCTCTTAAAGCAGGTGGGAACCTCAGACCTCAGTAATGAGAGGTTGAAAATGTCTGCAGAAACTCCAGCCAGTTGGTCTGCACAGGTTCTGAGAACTCGACCGGGTATACCATCAGGTCCAGGCACTTTCCGAGGGTTAATCCCCCTGAAGGATCTTCTGACGTCGGCCTCTGTGACTGCGACTGTAATACCATCAGGGCATATGGGGGGCTCGGGAGGTACATCAATGTTCTCCCTATCAAAGCATGCGGAGAACGCATTGAGCTCGTCAGGGAGTGATGCTTCACTGTTACTTGAGCTGCTTCCTAGTTTTGCCTTGTAGGAGGTGATGACATTCAAACCCTAACACAGTTGTCGAACATCCGCCTCATCCTCCAGCTTTGAGTGGAAGTCCCTTTTGGCCTTTTTGATGGCCTTGTCAAGGTTGTATCTGGACTTCTTATAGACCTCTGCGTCGCCAGACCTGAATGCCTGGGATCTGGTCCTCAGAAGAATGCGGATCTCTTGATTTTTCTCGGAAGGTTTTTGTAGGAACACAGTCCTCCACACATTTCCTTATGAAGTCTGTAACGGCTGTGGCGTATTCGTTCAGGTCCGTTGCCGAGTCCTTGAACATTGCCCAGTCTACTGACTCCAAGCAGTCCCGTAGTTGTTCCTCTGCCTCCCCAGACCAGCTCTGCGCAGTCCTCACTGCTGGGGGTGCGCTCTTCAGTTGCTGCCTGTGTGCAGCACTGAATGGTCGGATTTCCCGAAGTGAGGGCGAGGGATAGAGTGATAGGCATCCTTGATGGTCATATAGCAGTGGTCAAGGGTGTTTAATCCTCTGGTGCTGCAGGCGACATGTTGGTGGTAGTTTGGGGGTGATTTGTTCAGGTTGGCTTTGTTGAAGTCCCCGGCTATGGTGGTAAAGGCTTCGGGGTACTCTGTCTGGTGCTTGTTGACCACGGTGTGCATCTCCTCCAATGCTAGATGGACATCTGCCTGGAGTGGGATGTAACCGCGGTCAGGATGATGGAGGTGAATTCCCTCGGAAGGTAGGAGGGGCAGCACTTCACCGCCAGATGTTCCAAGTGCGGAGAGCAGGGGTTAGACAGAACTGACACGTCTGAGCACCACGAAGAGTTGACCATGAGGCGGACACCCCCGCCTCTCCCTTTCCCAGATGCCTGCATACGGTCCATACGATGGATGGAGAAACCTTCAGGCTAGACGGCTGAGTCTGGGGAGCAGGGGGTGAGCCATGTCTCTGTGAAACAGAACACAGAGCATTCCCTCAGCTCCCTTTGGTAAAGCAGCCTTGACCTTAAGTCCTCCACGTTATTTTCCAGTGATTGTACATTGGCTTGTAGGATGGTAGCGAGAGGGGGTCGTAGTCCCCTGTGCTTCAGTCTGACTTGTAGTCCTGCCCACCAGCCACGTTTCCGGACACCATGGAGGCCTCCCTTGTGTTTCCAAGTGCAGTACTTACTATTCCTGCGATCCACCTGTCGTTCAATCCTAGTCTCGGGTGCACCTTCTCCCTGTGGCTGCTTGGGTTTCCCCAGAGTCATCTGGTTTCCTTCCACATCCCAAAGACACATGGGTTGGTAGGTTAATTGGCCTGGTGTGCAGATGATCAATATAATCTGGGGGGGAGTTGATGATAACATAAAGATTTTTTTTAAGGGGTTAATGTTGGTTTAGTATTCTTGTTATATCTCTCCATGACTCTATGCCTGTAGATCCCAATTGCTACATCTCGGCCTTTTCTACTTGTCTCGTCACTTGTAGTTCCAAATCTTTGTAGTTAAAATCTGCAGATTTTAGAGTTGTCCTGGAATCTGGAGAAGGGTCCCAACCCGAAAAGTCACCGATCTACGATTTCCAGAGATGCTGCCTGACCCACTGCGTTGCTCCAGTCCTTTTATCCACCAGTCTCCTCGAGTCAGGGAAGATCTCCCAGAGAGGTCCAAGTTCAACATGGGAGATAAATCTATCCCTAGGTTGCAGGGAAGATGGAGCACATTCAGGGGATGAATTGAACTACCCCAGAGGATGGTTCAAATGGTGGCCTGAACCACCTTGAGATTTGATGCATGAGGTTTCAGCTAGCCGGTTGACAAATTCAAAGGGATCATACTCTGACATGGGCAGCTGCATGGTAAATAATATTCCTCCCCACCTTCCACCACCTACCAACTCTCAACTTCAGACTTGGACATGACGTGGGGCTGGGGCAAAAGGTGCAGCAGTAGTTTACAATGCAGGGGAGATTAAACTCGCAGCAAGGCCTAAAACTTGGACAAAAAGACAGTGCTTAATTCAATGGAAGAACAGGTGGGGAGTTCCTGTGCAGTCATGTGCTGGTCGTTGATGTGATGTGTTGCATACGATGTCATTCTATTTGGCATAAGACATGATGCAACCTTTGTGGACATGGTCTGACAATAGACAATAGACAATAGGTGCAGGAGTAGGCCATTCAGCCCTTCGAGCCAGCACCGCCATTCAATGCGATCATGGCTGATCACTCTCAATCAGTACCCCGTTCCTGCCTTCTCCCCATACCCCCTCACTCCGCTATCCATAAGAGCTTTATCCAGCTCTCTCTTGAAAGCATCCAACGAACTGGCCTCCACTGCCTTCTGAGGCAGAGAATTCCACACCTTCACCACTCTCTGACTGAAAAAGTTCTTCCTCATCTCCGTTCTAAATGGCCTACCCCTTATTCTTAAACTGTGGCCCCTTGTTCTGGACTCCCCCAACATTGGGAACATGTTTCCTGCCTCTAATGTGTCCAATCCCCTAATTATCTTATATGTTTCAATAAGATCTGCTATCTCTGTCTCTAATCTCTTTTGAAGTTTACCACTTTTAGTACACTTGCCCCTCTCCATTTCTTTTCACACCTTGCTGCATTAATTTTTTATGGCCTCTTGTATGGTAACTTCTTTGAATCCTTTGCATTGTGTACTGGGAGAATTTTATCATTCATCGTACAAATTTGGTTATAAGATCAATCCCACTTACCTTCCATCTCTCATTTTAGCTTTTACAATTAGTCTGAAGAGGGGTCCCACCCCAAAATATCACTATCCATGCTCTCCAGAAATGCTGCCTGACCCACTGCGTTACTCCAGCACTTTGTGCCTCTTTTTGTAAATTAGCATCTGCAGTTCCTTGTGTCTACCATTTTTCTTCCTGTAGTCTAAAGAAATAAATCTTCATCTCCATTCTCTACTTTCTGTCCCTTAACCAATCTTGCCCACCAGGCCTTTCAAATGACAGATTATAATTCTACCAACAAATATTACGTTACACCTTTTAAAATGCAGCAAAAACGTATCATGAATCTTCTCTGATACTTAATCAAAGGACTCAACTCGACAAAAATAAAATGTGCCCTGGTTAAATTGGTTTATTGCTTTACCAGATTACGTCTCAGAGGATCCCTGCCACAGACATTTGGATTGAATGGTGGTGTTGCCCTGTTTATTCCTCTCCCCTTATTTATTTCTTACAATAAGCACCAATGGTTTATCAAGCATCCATGTGTTGTTTTGTAATATTTATGTCTTACTGTCTTACTGTCCTTGTTTAAATGTTTTGAGATTTTGAGTAGGAAGGAGAGAATTTCCAGTTATAGTGTTACCGTCGGGGGAAAACAATGCTTGTAATGTAATGAGAACTACTTGTTCACACTCCCATGTTATACAGGCACTGTGTCTACTCATTAATTCTCAACCCGTTTGGCCCCTTGAAGTGTTTTCCTCTCCACTTTCTTCCCACGTAGAAGTGGTGTTTTGAGTTGTTTATGTTTCTATGTCCATTACTTGTTTTGCTGATACTCAGAGCCTCTGGTTGTTCTGGCTGCTAAAAGAGCCAATCTCAAAGATAGAGACAGAAAGAACTGCAGATGTTGGAATCTTACGTAGAACACTAAGCACAGGTGTCAGAAGTTATGGGGAGAAGGCAGGAGAATGGGGTTAGGAGGGAAAGATAGATTGGCCATGATTAAATGGTGGAGTAGACTTGATGGGCCAAATGGCCTAATTCCTTATGACCTGGATTAACTCTGCAGGTCAGGCAGCATCTTGCCTGCCCCATTAAGTTACTCCAGCTCTTTGTTTTCTTCACAATTTCAGAGATATTCATCCCTGTAAAATCACTTGCACATGAAAACATGTACTAAAATAGCTGTTGGCTGGGAACGGCAGCAGTTTTCTGTAGTGCTGCTGGTGTCTTATTTCCTTGCTAGCCCCTTCTGCAAAAAGTGCCAGTCACAATGTTTTTCATATTCGTGCAGGTAGTATCTGGCATTGATACATTGGAGTAGTTTCTGGCACTGCTTCACCCAGTGCAAACCAGGATGACCTTTTGCTGCCTTAGTTGACCAGCCAATGTTATGTTAGGATCCAGGTTTAAGAATAAGAAAAATCAGTTAGGTTTTTGATAATTCTCCTGAAACAGCCCAAATGCAGGCTTGGCTGTGATCCTTCCTGTACAAGAGGCCCTGCTGAGTACCAAAATGAAACATGTAACAGTTGTCCTCCCTTGCTAATCATTGCCTTAGCATTTAAATCTTGAGAGAGACCAAGGGAGGGAAAATAGTAATTGTGGTGAAAAATGTTTCACATTCGGACCACTTGCCTTGAACAGCTGTGTTATTGAAGGAACTATCTGATCAACTACGTCTAACGTGTGACTGTGTTGTTTTGTTAACTACGTTTTCAGAAAGAAGCATCTCGCTCCGTTCTTGCCCAGTCATCCTGTGATCCCCCCAGTGTCCGACAGAGATGCCCGACCCCTGGGTACAATCAGTGCTGCCCCCTGGGGCTCCAGTGCCATTCTGCCAATTTCACTGGCATATATTAAGGTAAACACACCACTGAATTCAGATTTTCTTTGTAAATTAGTAAAATATTCTTTGTGTTCTATTTATTTCTCTTAAACCATCTGCTGCCTCAAACTCACTTGTAATGCATTATCAACCTTTCCTCCACTGCCTCTCCACAAAGTATTTTTCTGTTACTTTTGCCCCCCTCGCCAAAAGTACCCTGGAAGCCACATTTACTGATCTAAAAAAATAGCGTCCGTACGGGGAGACACAAGAGAGTGTAAATGTTAGCACATGGTGCCAAAGAAACTGCTCCAGAACTATAAGGAAGGGTCCCAACCCAAAACATCACCGAACCATTTTCTCCAGTGATGTTGTCTGACCCGTTACTCCAGCACCTTGTGTCCATCTTTGCTGGAAGAACTCAGTGGGTCAGGCAGCATGAACGGTGATGTTCATGTTGCCTCCACGGATGCTGCCTGACCCACTGATGTTCCTGATGCAAGATCTCAACCCAAAACATTTTTTGTCTCTGCAGACGCCACCTGACCTGCCGAATTCTTCCAGCAGTTTATTTTTTGCTCATACATCAGTGGGCACTAATAGATTAATGATTACTACAGTTTTTACTTGAAATATTGCAGGATTATGCAGAGCAGGCTAATGGGCAGTTTAGGTTCCATGAGGATGCAGCAGTTAATAGTTCCAAACTGATAGGTTACGATACGATAGAATTTTATTTAGCCCAGGACGGAAATTGATCTGCCAACAATCATAAAACACAAGATACATGAAACATGAAATTAAAATGGCGAGTGGAAAGGATTGGGGATGTGCAAAGATTGGGGAGGGGCGAAGGGAGTCAATCTACTTCATGGCAGAAGGGGGAGGAGTTGTAGGGCAGACTGACTCCCCTTCCCCCCCCCCCCCCCCAATCTTTGCACATCCCCAATCCTTTCCACTCGGAGCAGTTGAGAGATACCAAAGATAGACACAAAATGCTGGAGTAACTCAGCTTGTCAGATTGTGGGTTTGATGAACTGTCTTCCCTATCCACCAAGGTGTTCATTTCTCCCACTGCATCGCCTGAATATTCACTAAAAATCTAGTTCATTTGCTGAAGATTAGTAATTGCCTTGAGGAATTTTCAGGCATTGTTTTTATTGCTATTGTTGGTGAGGAGGAAGAAGTGGTTTATGTAATTTTTTATTATGCACATTAATTTCAAGATAATTGTTATTAAATTCTCTTGGGTTTTTTTCCAGTCCAATTACTTGCCTCAAAGGGTGCAAAATCCAAGGAATAATCTGGCTAAAAAATTTAAATAGTAGAGTTCTTCCAGCCAACTGGTCTTTTCCATGTAACTGAAGTCAGAAGGTGGGACGTGTACATTTACAGCAGTGTGTTCCCAGTCTTATGACAATAGCTGACTGCCGTAATATGTATAGGAGGAACTGCAGATGCTGGTTTAAACCAAAGATAGGCACAAACAGCTGCAGTAACTCAGCAGGACAGGCAGCATCTCTGGAGAGAAGGAATGGGTTTCTACCCGAAACATCACCCATTCCTTCTCTCCAGGGATGCTGCCTGTCATAATATGTAAACACTTGCAGTTACAGTACATGAGGCAGCCTCTGAATACATTTGAGTTTAGAAAGGAGAGTGTTCCGGGAATAAATTATAAATTGATGGTGACAGTCTATGTGCTGCAAAGTTCCTTACCTCCAAACTGTTTAATGCTGCTGTGATTTTTCGTCTCTCTTCACACAGATGATGGGATCAAAAGGACTTCGGCACGCTACTGAGATCGCCATTCTAAATGCAAACTACATGGCGAAGAGGCTAGAAACCTTCTACAGAATTGTTTTCAGGGGAGTAAAGGGTGAGTTCATGAGTCAAGAGTGTTTAATTGATTTTTGATCATGCATTCTACAAATATATTTTTGACTATTGTGAGTTACATTTTTCTCAGACAATTGGCCCTAGTGTGGTTGGGGCATCTAGGTCCGAATGGGCAAGTTGGGCTGAATGGCCCGTTCCCATGCTCCATAACTCTATAACTTTACTCGAGTTGACTTCATTTTGCTGGAATCGGTTTTAAGGACTGTGTGAAGTATTCAGTTTCATGTTTTTAAGAAAGGGATTCTGGATTTTCATTGTGTTTATTGAAAAGTCATGAACGTATCAGGCACGTGCTCCTTTTACAAACTGTCTTTTAAAAATGTATTTTCCTTGGTTGTTTTGTGATGAAGAGGATTCTGGGGAAAAATAATGAGTATATGTGCATTTTTGTATCTTTTGAAATAACGCTGTCAACTAGATTTGTTCATTTTATTGGCATGAATTTATTCAGGGAAAGTGTTATACTTGGACCATTACTGTCGTGAGTTTCATGCCAGTTATTTGTGACAGGAAATGTAGGAAAGAACTGCAGATGCTGGTTTAAATCGAAGGTAGACACAAAATGCTGGAGTAACTCAGTGGGACAGGCAGCATCTCTGGCGAGAAGGAATGGGTGACGTTTTGGGTCGAGACCCTTCTTCAGACAGGAATGTATTCTCCTTTGAACCTATTCACCTAATATCATTATGATTTATCTGTAAATAACACTATCACTCACCATTTTTCCCATTTTTGTTCATAGATTTTCACCAACATGTGGATATCAGTCTCAGATTTAAGATTAACAGTATATCTTACATGTTTGTGAACATTTTTAATTTCTACCACTCTCTGCATATAAAGTGTTTTCTAATACTCCTAGAAGGCCTGGCTTTCTCACCAGTTCTCAACTGCCCCATGTGCAATAATCACTTCTCTTTATTGAACTGATGGGAAACATAACATAATCAAAGACTTGTCCCACCCCAATCATTCCTTCTTCTCCCTGCTCCTGTCTGGCAGAAGATACAGAAGCTTGAAAGTGCACACCACAAGAATCAGGAACAACTTCTTCCCTTTATTTCTCAGGCTAATAAATGGTTCTTGCAGAAGCTAATCAGCACTGCCCAATTAATCTCTACCCCATCGTAGACAATGGACTTTGTCTATGGTACTGATGCACTACAAAGCTGAGAACTATATTCTGCACTCCGTGTCTTACCCTTTGACCTATCTATTGTGTTTGACTTGATTGTATTTATGTATGGTATATCTGATCTGATCTTTCACGGTACATTACACGGGACAATAATAAACCTAAATCGATTGAGCTTCACAGTACTTTTTAATATCTCATGACTTAGCCTTGAAACAGACTGCTCAGAGAAATGGAGGGGGGCCGGGGTTGCAAGACAAACTGTGATTATTTAGCACCCATCAGAACTTTACAACCAATGAACTACTTTTGAAGCTTAGTCATTGTGATAATAGAGGGCGCTCAGAAGTTGATTTAAAAGTTGTAGGCTCCTGCAAACTGCACTGCAGTGATGCGCTGCACTGCAATGTCTTTCACAAGATATTACTCAAGTGCTGTTAGTGTAAGAAAATAACTGCAGATGCTGGTACAAATCGAAGGTATTTATTCACAAAATGCTGGAGTAACTCAGCAGGTCAGGCAGCATCTCAGGAGAGAAGGAATGGGTGACGTTTCGGGTCGAGACCCTTCTTCAGACTGATGTCAGGGGGCGGGACAAAGGAAGGATATAGGTGGAGACAGGAAAATAAAGGGAGAGCTGGGAAGGGGGAGGGGAAGAGAGGGACAGAGGAACTATCTAAAGTTGGAGAAGTCAATGTTCATACCGCTGGGCTGCAAGCTGCCCAAGCGAAATATAAGGTGCTGTTCCTCCAACTTCCGGTGGGCCTCACTATGGCACTGGAGGAGGCCCATGACAGAAAGGTCAGACTGGGAGTGGGAGGGGGAGTTGAAGTGCTCAGCCACTGGGAGATCAGGTTGGTTAAGGCGGACTGAGCGAAGATGTTGAGCGAAACGATCGTCGAGCCTGTGTTTGGTATCGCCGATGTAAAGAAGTTGACATCTAGAGCAGTGGATACAATAGATGAGGTTGGAGGAGGTGCACCTGGAAAGACTGTTTGGGTCCTTGGATGGTGTTGAGGGGGGAGGTAAAGGGACAGGTGTTGCATCTCCTGCGGTTGCAGGGGAAAGTGTCCGGGGATGGGGTGGTTTGGGTAGGAAGGGACGAGTGGACCAGGGAGTTACAGAGGGAACAGTCTCTGCAAAACGCAGAAAGGGGAGGGGATGGGAAGATGTGGCCAGTAGTGGGATCCCATTGGAGGTGACGGAAATGTTGGAGGATGATTTGTTGGATACGCTGGCTGATGGGGTGGAAGGTGAGAACGAGGGGGATTCTGTCCTTGTTACGAATGGGGGGAGGGGGAGCAAGAGCAGAGCTGCGGGATATAGAAGAGGTCCTAGTGAGAGCCTCATCTATAATGGAGGAGGGGAAGCCCCGTTTCCTGAAGAATGAGGACATCTCTGATACCCTAGTGTGAAACACCTCATCCCGGGCGCAGATGCGGCATAGTCGGAGGAATTGGGAGTAGGGGATAGACTTTTTGCAGGAGACAGGGTGGGAAGAAGTGTAGTCCAAATAGCTATGCGAGTCAGTGGGTTTATAGTAGATGTCAGTCACTAGTCTGTCTCCTGTGATGGAGATGGTGAGGTCCAGAAATGGTAGGGAGATGTCGGAGATAGTCCAAGTATATTTAAGGGCAGGATGGAAATTGGTAGTGAAGTGTATGAAGTCAGTGAGTTCTGCATGGGCACAAGAGGTAGCACCAATGCAGTCGTTGATGTAGCGGAGGTAGAGTTCGGGGATGGGGCCAGTGTACGTCCGGAACAGGGATTGTTCGACGTACCCGACAAAGAGGCAGGCATAGCTGGGGCCCATGCGAGTGCCTCTGGTTTGGAGGAAGTGGGAGGAGTCAAAGGAGAAGTTGTTAAGGGTAAGAACCATCTCTGCTAGGCGAAGGAGAGTGTTAGTAGATGGGGATTGGCTAGTTCTACGGTCGAGGAAGAAACAGAGGGCTTCAAGACCATCCTTGTGGGGGATGGAAGTGTAGAGTGACTGGACATCCATGGTAAAGATGAGGGAGTGGGGCCTGGAAACTGGAAGTTATCGAGGAGACGGAGAGCATGTGAGGTGTCTTGGACGTAGGTGGGGAGGGATTTGACCGGGGGGGGGGGTAGGATGGAGTCGAGGTATGTAAATAGGTTGTATGTAAATAAGTTTGGTGGGACATGAACAGGCAGAAACAATGGGTCTGTTACACTCAAGTGCTGTTATGTGAGTTTACTCTCCTGCTGTTCAAAATGCATTCATTAGCCATAAATCTTCCGTCACCGGTGTTGAAGGAGATGCTATTCCCTTTACAGCCTGGCATCAGCTTGGAAAATATTTGAAATATGTTCCTTCCGGCAGCGAAACATTCCCTCAGCATCAGGGCATGGGCAATTAATTTAATTTGGATCCTTTTAGGAGAGGCAGATTAGGGCGGAACAGTGGCGCAGCAATAGAGTTGCTGCCTTACAGCGCCAGAGACCCGGGTTTGATCCTGACTATGGGTGCTTGTCTGTATGGAGTTTGTATGTTTTTCCTGTGACCATGTGGGTTTTCTCTGGGAGCTACCGTTTCATGCTGCCTCAGCAAAGCAGCCAACATAATCAAGGACCAGTCATACCTGTCAGGCAGATTTCTTGCCTCAACGTCAGGCAGATTAATTAAAACTTGAAAGTATGTACCACTAGATTCAGGAACAACTTCTTACCCACTGTTACCAGACTCTTGAATGGACCTCTGATATGCCATGGGTGAACTCCCATTCACCCAATTTACTTTGTTGCACCCCTTATTTCCTTGTAGCTGTAACACTACATTCAGCACTCTGTATCCTTACACTTGCACTACCTGATGTCGTTATGTGTGACATGATTGGCCCGGGTAGCGTGCAAAACGTTTTTCACTGTATCTCGGTAGACGTGGCAATAGTATACTAATAACAGTGAGAAAGTTCTGTGACACAGACTTCTTGAAATTAATGATGTTTCTGGCCATGCAGATTTTGCTTTACTCAGTCGTGTACTACTCAAGCGACTTACTGCAAAAGAATTACTCCAATGTTATGTCAGACTTGTAATATATGTTTTAACAGGTTATGTAGCTCACGAATTCATCTTGGACGTGCGACCATTTAAGAAAACAACAAACATCGAGGCAGTGGATGTTGCCAAGAGGCTACAAGATTACGGTCAGGTGCTTTACTTTTCTTTCTCTGTTTAGTTAAATTTTAAACTAATTATTACCCGTTCTGCTTTTCATGAAACCTAAAACATAAATGTCATTGGCTTGAATCTTGTATTACAGCATCATATAAGTGCATAGTAAGAGGAAAGATTGTTTGCACCCTTTGATAAGATGGTGTTAAAAGATCTTAGAGAATTAAATGGGGGCAAGGATGGGTGTTGAAATGGTTTTAGCAGGTTATGGTTACAACATAGAATTTTTAAATTATTGGCATAGCCTTTCAGAAAGGAAATGCATTCTTCGGGGTGTTGGAGGAAGGTGTTTCATAATAAACATACAATTTGGATGCCGCTAAAGCAGAACAACATCGGCAGAAATGCTGAGATGAGGATTTTTTTATCTCCTTATGATATTTAATTCTGGGATTGAGTTAATGTCACTGATGCAAAGGTGAAGTTGGAAATGGAGGTTTCTGTAAATTATAGAACTTAACAGAATTTAAGGGTGCAGAATGAATGAGTCTGAAGAAGGGCCTCGACCTGAAAAGTCACATCTTCTGAAACAGGGTACCAACGTGAAACCTCACCTATCACCTGAAGAAGGGTCCCGAAACAGGATTCATGGTGCGGAATGTAAAATACTTTGTTACAACTGAAGGTGCATCTGATCCTCTCTGCCAAAAAATCATCCAGTTCTTACATCCTGCAGGGTTCCATGCTCCAACTATGTCCTGGCCGGTTTCTGGCACACTGATGATCGAGCCGACCGAATCGGAAGACAAAACTGAACTGGATCGATTTTGTGACGCAATGATAAATATCCGGCAAGAAATAGCAGACATTGAGGAGGGAAGAATGGACATGCTAGTAAACCCACTCAAGGTAAGGCTTCGAATTTGCCCAGGGACCCCACTTGAATTGAATGTTTGAACCCAAGGACTCGGGTTCCTGCAAAGGTTCATTTAGCCTTCGCTGTGAATTGTGCTTTCAGTTGCTTTGGCCCTGTTCCCAAGGTTTGCAAATTTAGTAGCGTGCCAGGCACAAAGCCAAAATTGTTACGCCCAAGTCAAATTATGTGCTGAGGAGAGGTGAAAAGAGGTGGGGTGGTGCTTCATGGTAAGTGGCAAATGACAAGTGTTGAATGGAAGGGATTGGGAAAATGGGAACTGGGGATGATGTTGTGAGCTTGGATATACTGTGGAAAGTTTAGTGGGCCTACAGGAGACGTGTGCGTAAAATACATTTAGACAAGTACATGGATAGGAAGCCAAACTAGTGGCGGAACTCAGCAGATCAGACTGCATCAGCGGGGGAAGTGGACAGATGCATTTCAGGTAGGGAATCTTCTTCAGACTTCGAGATCTTCAGAAAGTTCCTGACCCAAAAAGTCATCTGTCCATTTCCCTCCACAGATGCTAACTGACCTACTAAATTCTTCCAGCACTTAGTGTTTTGCTCAAGATTCCAGCATATGCAGTTCCTTGTGTCTCCATTGAAGGACGTTGTGCTTAGTTCAACAACGGATCAATTTTAGAACAGTGAGAATGTTGAGCCTTCTAAGTAAAAGATGGCAAGGCAAAGTGTGAAGTCTGTGTGCATGCATGTCAGGAGGGGAAACCCATTTCCCTCTGAATAAGCTCAGAAATGCTCAACAGATGGAACAGTGCGAATAAAGCAAAATAGTGGTGATGAGGCTTATGGAAGAATTGGGCTCGAGAAATATAGGAAAGAGACAATGTGGGTCATAATTGCAGTGTTTGTTTTGACTAACAAGCAAATTGAATTTGTAGAAACAAGGAACTGAGGATGTTGGTGTACCAAGGGAAGACACAAAGCGCTGGAGTAACTCAGCAGGACAGGCAGCATTCCTGGAGAACATGGATAGGTGACGTTTCGGGTCGGGACCCTTCTTCAGACTGATGGAGTGCTCTGTCCTGAAGCCTCACCTATCCATGTTCTCCATGAAACATATAAGATAATTACGGGATTGGACACATTAGAGGCAGGAAACATGTTCCCAATGTTGGGGGAGTCCAGAACAAGGGGCCACAGTTTAAGAATAAGGGGTAGGCCATTTAGAACGGAGATGAGGAAGAACTTTTTCAGTCAGAGAGTGGTGAAGGTGTGGAATTCTCTGCCTCAGAAGGCAGTGGAGGCCAGTTCGTTGGATGCTTTCAAGGAAGAGCTGGATAGAGCTCTTAAGGATAGCGGAGTGAGGGGGTATGGGGAGAAGGCAGGAACGGGGTACTGATTGAGAGTGATCAGCCATGATCGCATTGAATGGCGGTGCTGGCTCGAAGGGCTGAATGGCCTACTCCTACACCTATTGCCTATTGTCTATTGTCTATTGTCCAAGGATGCTGCTTCACTCGCTGAATTATTCCAGCACTTTGTGTCTATTTTTGATTGAATTGGTGTAATTTTGTCTGTAAAGGACGATTTGGATCAATACCCCCTCCCCCCACCCACTCCACCGTGAGAGGCATCAGCTGTTTCTAAGCATCAACGTGGAGAAGTCAGGGCTACTGTTTTTTCTTGAAAAATGAAGTCATTATTTGGATTAACTGCACCAATCATTTATTTACTTGGATTTTCATACTTGGATGAGGAATCTATAGACTCTAAGGTTGTTGTGCTAATTTAACACTGAAACTAATTAAATGCAAGTTAAACAAGAAAGGCATTTGGAGACTGACATTGGAGACTTACCTCTAACTTTAACTACAAATAATAGAGTTGTCATTTGGTCAAACAACATGAAAGCAGTCCCATTCTGCCCATTAAGTCCCATTTACATGAATCCAATTTTATTCGCTTCACTCTTCCACACACTAGGATCAATTTTCAGTGGCCAGTTAACCTTTGTGAAGGTCATCTTGTATCAAAAAGAATTGGAATATCATAGTGAAGAAGGGATCAAAAGGAGTACGGGAAAATAGGGGGGCGGCAGCAGCAGGAAGATCATTAATGCCATGCCAATTGCCATTTTGAAATTCCGTGTTTTGGGATCTGTGATCTGTGTTCCTTTCTGCACTCAAACCACAGTTGTAGCCAGGATATAAAGGTTTCTTCATGCAGACACCATCAGTGTCTAAACGTTGTGCTTAAAGGCAGCTGGGACCACTGAGATGACTGTGCAGTCAGCACCATATCTAAATTTGCAAGGGATATTAAATTGCAGGGTAAAGTTCATATGGAAGAAGAACTCCATATGTAAACGACAAGTAAAAACATATGAGGTGTCAGCAAACAGACTGGGCATGAAAATAAAAACAAAAACAAATTTCAATGTAAGCAAGTAGGATTTATTCAGAAGATTAAGGAGGTGACTTAGTCCTGAGGAAATAATCTAAACAGGTTTGAAGAGCAGATGGGTGTGTGTTTTGAATACTCACTCCATTTTGTTATAAAAACAGAGCACTGATATTAATGTCAACAGAAATACAAAAATTAATGGTGCAAGTGCGTTAAATTATGTAGAACTCTGGTCAGACCACACTTAGAGTACTGTACTCAGTTTCTGTTTTGATATTGCTATTGGAATATGGAAACGCAATATTTGGAAAAGATGTATTGGGATAACACAAGAACGGATTGCAGTCATCATGCAAGGGCAAAAAGGTGGGTTTTCTTTAAAGATAAATCTCAAGAGTCAAGAATGTTCAATTGTTATATGTACCAAAACAGAACAATTAAAGTTATACTGGTAGCAGCGTAACAGTTTTAGTTTAATTTATTTTGAGGACCAGAGGACATAGGTTCAAGGTGAAGGGGAAAAGATTTATTAGGAATTTGAGAGGTAACTTTCTCACACAAAGGGTGGTGGGTGTATGGAACAAACTGCCAGATGGGGTAGTTGAGGCTGGGACTGTCCCAACATTTAAGAAACTGTTAGACAGGTACATAGGTAGGACAGGTTTGGAGGGATATGGACCAAGCGCAGACAGGTGGGACTAGTGTAGCTGGGACATGTTGGCCAGTGTGGGCAGGTTGGGTCTGTTTCCACACCACATCGCTCTATGACTATTATTGTCACATATCAAAGTACAGTGAAAAGCTTTTGTTTGCGTGGTATCCAGTCAAAAACATTATAAATCAAGGTGTCCACACGGATAAAGGTACAACATTAAATGTAAGATATAACATTCAAGTCTAATAAAAGTCCAATTAAAGATAGTTCAAAGGACTCCAAAGAAGTAAATAGGAGGTCAGGACCACACTCTAGCTGATGACAGGTCCGTTCAGTTGTCCAATAATAGCTGGGAAGTGTCTCTGAATCTGGAGGTATGTGTTTTCAAACTTCTTTACCTCTTGCCTGACGGGAGAGAGAAGAAGATGGAGTGACTGGGGTGATACTGAACCTTGATTATGCTGGTGGCCTTGCCGAGGTAGCGTGAAGTGTAGATGGAGTCAATGGATGGGAGATTGATTTACGTGATGATCTGGGCTACGTCCACAAATCTGCAATTTTTTGCGGTCTTGAATGGAGCTCTTATCAAACCAGGCTGTTATGCATCCCGACAAAATGCTTTCTACAGCACATCTGTAGAAGTTGGTGAGGGTTGTTCGGAACATGCCAAACTTCCTAAACCTTTTAAGGAAGTGGAATTGTTAGTGTGCTTTCTTGGCCAGCAGGTTTGTTAACACAGTTCACAATTGATAACATAATATGCAAATGAAAAAAAACTTCAATAAATTGAAAAAAACTATATGGTGTAAGACAAAACAAAAGCCTGTAGTCCCTATTGCAACCAAGACGGTTCATAGTTCAAATATCTTTAAAATTATGAAGAGACTCAGTGAGGGAGATGTCACGGAGGCGGAGTACAAAACTAGAGGTGAGGAACTAGAGGAATGCTGGCAGTGTTGGAGTAACATCTCCTCACATGGAGATGATAAGTGATAAAACTTGTTGCAGCGAGTGGTTGAGGCAAATAGCATAAATACCCTTTAGCTTATTTTATAGATACAGCATTGAAACAAGCCCTTCAGCCCACTGAGTCTATGCCAACCATCAATCACCAGTTCACACTACTATGTTATCTCACTTCCTACACATTAGAGGCAATTTACAGAGCCCAATTAACCTACAAACCTGCACGCCTTTGTGATGTGGGAGGAAACCAGAGTACCCGAAGGAAACCCACCCGTCACAGGGAGAACGTGACAGACAGCAACCGAGGTTAGGATTGAACCCGGGTCTCTGGTGCTGTAAGGCAGCAGCTCAACCAGCTGTGCCATCGTGCTCCCCAAATGTAAGAAAAAAACCCTTTAGAGAACCACCTGAGAGAGAATAGAACTTAAGGAGAAATTGATGGGAGCTTAAATACCAAGCATTTATTAGTTAACCTTAGTACTGTAAATACAATGCCATAAGGTTTAGTAAGGATTCAGAGCACCAACTGGTCAAGGGTCTGAGGAAATTTTAAGATTTATTTGTCTAGTTCTATGCATGATTCCAGGTTTATAAATAAAACAACTTTAATACCAGTGGTTAGGAAAACCATTGAAAGTACTGAGAGCTGGGAAATTAGCAAATATTAATCAGACTTGTGGGCAACTCTACCCAAACACATATATATCTGCAGACCCAAACAAGTTTCGATGTCTCTTATGTGTGGCTTTATAGGTTAATTGGTCTCTGTACATTGCCCCCAAAGTGTAGGGAGTGGATGAAAAAGTGGGATAACATAGAACTAATATGATCGACTGATCGATGATCAGTGTGGGCTTGGTGGATCGAAGAGCCTGTTTCCATGCTGTATCTCAGGCTAAACTAAACTAAAACTATCATAGACCAATGGGAAATTAAAGTGTTCCAGTCCAGTTGGTTATGGGTAAAATAATTTATTTGATTATAGTTAACATATTTGATTATAGTTATCCTTTCTTTTTGTAATTATTTTTATTTGTATTTTGTAATTATTTCTATTTTTTCACTAAACTTGCAGGAGAGCTTGGCCATTGACTTTTGAATCCTTTTGCATTCCAACAAAAGCACCAATTAGTGATGTAGGATTTTATTGACTGGTATATTAAGTGGCAGTACTAAGAATATCCTGCAGGTGGTGTTGCTGTGCCTGTAACTCCAATTTTTAAATCACCCTTTGCAGTTGTAAAGTTTGCAATTGGAAGTCATTCAAATTTAGTCACAATGAGTAGCTGGGAGACATGACTTCCACAGAAAACAAAGTATTTGAAAGCAACCTCTGTGGAAAGAACAGGCATTGTAATGCAAACCCACTGACTCCCAGTTACCTGGATTGCACCTTCTCCCACCTTGCCTCTTGCAATGACGCCATCCCTTTCTCTTGCTCTTTCCATCTCTGCCGCGTCTGTTCTCAAGGTGAGGCTTTCCCCTCTAGGAGATCCGAGATTTCCTCTTTCTTCAGTAAACGTGGTTCCTCCTGCTGTGGTTGATGGACCCTCACCCGTATCTCTCCTGTGTGTCATAGTCCTGCTCTCATTCCCCATCACCCCCCGAGAAGGAACAAGGATAGTGTTCTCCAGGTCCTCAACCCACCAGTCTCCAAATCCGACACATCAATGTCCAACATTACCGCCACCTTCACCTTCAACTATCTCACATGTCATTAAGCATTTGCTTGAAGCTGCAAGACTCTTAGACATGAGTATGGTAATATTTTGCCAACAGGAGAATGGTTGAGCAAACAGCCAGAAATTCAATTTCGATCCTGACCTTGAGTGCTCTCTATGTGGAGTTTGCAAGTTCTCCCTTTGACCGTGTGTGTTTCCCCTGAGTGCTCTGGTTTCCTCCCACGTCCCAAAGATGTGTGGGTTTGTAGGTTAATTGAAGAAAGCTTTCACTATCGTATAATTACGTACAGTAAGATTTTTAGGATTTTCACTATACCGAGGTACATATGACAATAAAGCACCATTGAACTATTGGGAATCGTGTGGGAATCCCAGCGCTGGAGATGTTGTGTCCTGGCTTTAACTCTGGCAGAGCAAAAATCTGACCTGATACCTGTTTCTTCCTCCACAGAGGCTGGCTGACCAGCTGCGTATTTCCCACCCTAATAAATGCTGTACTATCATTCCACCGATTCGGTATGCAGCACCTCCGAGAAACGCTAATCAGGGTTTTTTGTGTTAGTAGATGAGAGAGGCTGTGAGTTGACTTGCTGTGCAGTTCACTGGCAACTAAAATGGAAACGGATAGGCTGTGAAGTTAAATTTGGGCAGACATGATAGCACATCAAAAGCTGTCTGATTCCATAGAACGTTAGAGCAGAGGAACAGGCCCGTCAGCCCACAATGATGATGCTGAACAGGGTGCCAAGTTAAACTAATATCCTCTGCCTACAGGTTATCCAGATCCCTCCATTCCGAAACATATCTATGTATCTCATAAATACCACTATTGTATGCCTCGACCCGAAACGTTACGTATTCCTTTTCTCCAGAGATGCTGTCTGACCCACTGAGTTACTCCAGCTTTTTGTGTCTATCTTCTGCCTCTGCAACCCTGACAGTACATACCAGGAACCCATCACTCTCTGTTTGAAAAACTTCCCCCTCTTACCTTAAATCTATGCCCCCTGGTCTTTGATATTTCCACCTTGGGAAAAAGGTTTTCTCTATGCCTTTCCTCACTTTATATACTTCTACCCAGTCTCCCCTCAAACTTTGATGTTCCAGAGAAAACAATACAAGTTTGCCCAAACTCTCATAAAATAACACCCATTCCAGTGCAATTGTCAACAGATTTGGTGGTATCATTTTGGCCTATCGTTCCAGTATGTAAATTACTATAAGTACTTTCCCTGACCACAGAACCTGCACCTAATTTCCATGTTTCTATGTTAAATCTTGAGACTTTGTTTAAAAACGTTCCATATAATTGGCAGTAAAATCCATTTGATAAAGCAGTTTTTGTGCCCACACAACATTTGTTGGAAGGAAAACTAGGAATATTACAAAAATTAATCCTTGTATAATGGAATATTGTTCAGTGTAATTAGCTGATATTATACGGGATTTGTGCTTCAGATGCTTTTTGCATGTAGAAAACAATTAAGACATCCAATAGAATGAAAGGTGGTTTCTAATTACTGTATTAACACAAGTACTTGCAGATTCCTCTGTGGCAGAAGAGCTCTGGAATTCAGCAGAGAATTCTCTGTTTCAAATGTTTTGTCCTTTATCGGTGAAGACATTATTGCAGTGGAAATTCTCAGACACTGCCAGCATAAATAGCTGTTTAGTTTCTTCGCTGAACATGACCGGATTCAGTTGGTAGACATCAGGTGTTTCCAATCCTTCATCCAGGTGAATGTTTCTTCAAGTGACAAATTACACAGCAGCCTCCAACCATAGAAGCATAGTGCCCAATCCTGATCCTGTTCTTTCCTGATTTTCAGCCACTGTTTTGACAAAAGATCATTGGACAGTGCTAACTCTGCTTGGCTGATTTTTCTTTACTTCCAATGGCAGGGAGTACTGCTGCTAATTGTAAATATTCAGCTGCAGGTCCTATGCTCTCCAACTTCACAAAGCCCATTTGGAGGAGAATATTGTGCCGCCTTGCCTGTGTAACGTGTTATTAATAGCGGGTTGGATCGTGCCCGGCAGTCTGGACGAATAGAAACTAGAGTTGGGCCAAAATGGTGACAGGTAGAAATACCTTGCAATGCCGATGGTGAGCCACGTCAATAGACAATAGGTGCAGGAGGAGGCCATTCGGCCCTTCGAGCCAGCACCACCATTCAATGTGATCATGGCTGATCATTCTCAATCAGTACCCCGTTCCTGCCTTCTCCCCATACCCCCTGACTCCGCTATCCTTAAGAGCTCTATCTAGCTCTCTCTTGAATGCATTCAGAGAATTGGCCTCCACTGCATTCTGAGGCAGAGAATTCCACAGATTTACAACTTTCTGACTGAAAAAGTTTTTCTCATCTCCGTTCTAAATGGCCTCCCCCTTATTCTTAAACTGTGGCCTTCTTAAACGTCGACAGATGTAACAAGGTGGCCGGGTTGGCGTAGCCATTTCAGTGGGCAGCTAACCGTACCATTGTGGTTCTTCACTTAGACAGGCCTGACCCAATGAGGCTGGCAGATCGTCCTTTCTGCAAGACTTGCATTTCTCTGGCACCGGTACAGTTGAAGTACTTGTCAGTGGTGTCACTGTTCTGCTGCAGAAAAATGCAGAAGCAGTCCACTCCTTTAGTGAAGACAAAGTGACCGATTTTTAAGAGCACTAGTGGCCGTATTGAACGTCTCTTGAGCATATGTCCTGGTTTCCACATTACTTGAGTAACCACTATATTACCATTCTGTGTCCTTGTACACCATACAACATGCAGGGACGTCCCAATATCTACTCAATCAGCTACATTAGGATCATGTGTACTAACCCCTACATAAATACTTGAACTTAAGTTCAAGTTCACAGCTCTTTAATCTTCCTGGGTTTGGAGGTTGGGAAAGATCAAGGATTGGTAAAGTTAGATCAGTCTAATAGTTCCTATTCTTCCAGGATTGATAATTTCAATAGCTAAAAATTTAATTTGTGTTTTTGTGTTGGAATTGGATGAGGATTCGTCACCATCTTGTTTAATTGGTTTTCATAGCCTCTGGATCATCATTGAAGTCCACCACTATCATCAGCTTTGTGTCATCTTAATCTTTATGCATGCTGGTTCCTCCTTCAATCTATACAGTAGGTGGGAGAGAGGAGGAGGATGGCAAAGCTATCATCACTGCTGGACAACGACTCCCACCCCATGCAGGACACTGTCACTGAGCAGCTCCTTCAGTGACAGACTTCTTCACCCCAAGTGTGTGAAGGAGAGAAATCCTGCTGCTGTCAGACTGCACAACCAGCACTGCTCCCAGTCGACCTGCAAATAAAGATAATTATCTTTATCTTTATAATTATCTTTATTTTATTTATAATGAATGCTTATCTATTTTTGCTATCCACTTTGCTGCTGTAACCCTGCAAATTTCCCTATTGTGGGACGAATAAAGGATTATTATAATCATTATTATTTTAGTCAGTCGACTGTTCAAAGATATTCGACCTATATTAGAATTTCTTGCTCGCTCCAGTGCAGTTTTAATTTACTCATTTATTGATGCGGTTAGCTGAAAGTAACAAGTTTTGTGTATTGTCATTTAAAGATGTCTCCTCATACACTGGCTTGTATTGCTGCGTCTAACTGGGACCGACCGTACACCCGAGAACAAGCTGCATTCCCATTGGTAAGTCCAGCTCCAAATTCCATTAAAGGCTGGAGGTGATTGCTTTGGGTTCAATCCGAGTGCAGTGCAAGATATTTTTCTAGTGTAGTGGTCGTATCAGTTTACCACGATGGGTGTCCTATGAACCTTCCGTTTTCCTGCCTCTCACCCACATCAGACAAGTAAATAACTGCAATGCTTCAGACTTGCACATGGAGTGCTTCATTCTCAAAACCCATCACACCCAGATGCCTATAAAGGTTCTGTATATGACTTTTAACCTGCGATTTCCCCAGATTTTTAACCAGCCTTCTTTAAATACGAAAAAATATGCTCACCTGAATTTGTGCAAGTCCCTTTAACGCAAGGGACTACCTTGGAAGGTGTTAGATATGCCTTATAATTTTCATAAACTGTTGAGGTTGCCTACTCTACATATGGAGGCATTTGTTCTGAGACCCAGCCACCAATTCTATGAAGTTTCCATCATGGGAAGAGCCCATAAAGGAAGCACCGAAACAGCTACCACAGGGATGTCCACTATTGTGTACATATATATAACATTAGGGCAGCACAATGGCACAGCTGATAAGAGTTGTGGCCTCACAGCACCGGAGACCCAGGTTCAATCCTTAACTTGGATGCTGTCTCCGTGGAGTTTGCACATTCCCCCTGTGGCCGTGTGGGTTTGCTCCGGTTTCCTCCCACATAATCAAGGATGTGTGGGTCCGCAGGTTAATTGGTCTCGGTAAAATTGCCCTTAATGTGTAGGGAGTGGATGAGTAAGTGGGATTACATAGAATTAGTGTTCACCGGTGATTGATGGACCGAAGGGCTTGTTTCTATGCTGTATTTCTAAACCAAACTAAAATCTATGTAATTTATGGTGGCCTAATGTGACCATCTATTTAGCATCTATCATAATGTAAACATCAAGCATTGTATTCAGTGTGGTGGGTTTATTAAACATCACAGACCACAGTCATTACCCTAGGTTAAGAGAAGGCATGACTAAGCTTGAATCAGGGCAGCGTCAAGGTGTAACTCTTAGAGCTATTCACATACACCATGTTTAAACTTGATTGTGACCACGTGGGTTTTCTCCAGGTGCTCCAGTTCCATCCCACATCCCAAAGTGAGAGTTGACAGGTTAATTGACCACTATAAATTGCCACTAGTGTGCAGCTTGGATAAGTAGATAAGAAAGTGGGAAGAATTAAAATAAAATGGGATTAATGTAGGATTAGTGTGTTAAAAAAAATACATACAAAGTGCTGCAGTAACCCAGCAGGTCAGGCAGCATCTCTGGAGAACCTGAATAGGTGACGTTTCGGATCAGGACCCTTCTTCAGACTGACCCGAAACATCACCTATGTATGTTCTTCCAAGATGCTGCCTGACTCACTGAGTTACCCCAGCCACTTGGTGGCAGTCAGTTTAAAGGGAACATAAGATCGTGGATGGTGGGTGGGGGAAACATAATGTGGTGAGTCAGACAACAAATCAGGAATTACAATTAGAAAGGGGATGACCATTGTATGTTATTAAATTACAAGTCTTGAGATAATTGAGGATTTTTATTTGAATGGGTAATCAGAGAAAAACGTTTGTTTTTTACAGCAATTTGTGAAACCAGAAACCAAATTCTGGCCGACAATTGCTCGCATAGATGACCTTTATGGAGATCAGCATTTAGTCTGTTCCTGCCCACCAATGGAAGCTTACGAGTCACCCTTCATGGAAGAGAAAAGAGCTTCATCCTAAGACTTGATCGTGAGTTTATTTCTACAGTCGGTAATTATTGTGAACAATAGACAATAGACAATAGACAATAGGTGCAGGAGTAGGCCATTCAGCCCTTCGAGCCAGCACCGCCATTCAATGCGATCATGGCTGATCACTCAATCAGTACCCCGTTCCTGCCTTCTCCCCATACCCCCTCACTCCGCTATCCTCAAGAGCTCTATCCAGCTCTCTCTTGAAAGCATCCAACGAACTGGCCTCCACTGCCTTCTGAGGCAGAGAATTCCACACCTTCACCACCCTCTGACTGAAAAAGTTCTTCCTCATCTCCGTTCTAAATGGCCTACCCCTTATTCTCAAACTGTGGCCCCTTGTTCTGGACTCCCCTAACATTGGGAACATGTTATCTGCCTCTAATGTGTCCAATCCCCTAATTATCTTATATGTTTCAATAAGATCCCCCCTCATCCTTCTAAATTCCAGTGTATACAAGCCCAATCGCTCCAGCCTTTCAACATACGACAGTCCCGCCATTCCGGGAATTAACCTAGTGAACCTACGCTGCACGCCCTCCATAGCAAGAATATCCTTCCTCAAATTTGGAGACCAAAACTGCACACAGTACTCCAGGTGCGGTCTCACCAGGGCCCGGTACAACTGTAGAAGGACCTCTTTGCTCCTATACTCAACTCCTCTTGTTACGAAGGCCAACATTCCATTGGCTTTCTTCACTGCCTGCTGTACCTGCATGCTTCCTTTCATTGACTGATGCACTAGGACACCCAGATCTCGTTGAACTCCCCCTCCTCCTAACTTGACACCATTCAGACGCATCTACGAATTTTTTTGGG
The DNA here is from genome assembly GCF_053455715.1 of Rhinoraja longicauda. NCBI lineage: Eukaryota > Metazoa > Chordata > Chondrichthyes > Rajiformes > Arhynchobatidae > Rhinoraja > Rhinoraja longicauda. Next base: position 36,072,198 of record NC_135955.1, read on the forward strand.
GTTTCAAAATCAAGATCCGATGAGTTAAATATTTCAAATTGTAATGAAGCCGCTGCTAACCGTTTTTTAAGAGAATAGACAATGTCTTCTCAGCCGCACTTCAGTTGATGGTAATCAGTGCCTCAAAATTAAGCACCATCCAATTGCATAAGTGGCCTTGCTCCTGTGCACTTTTTTTCTCAGCGAGTTATGAATGGCTGCAATTGCAGTTGTGATTGAATTTAGCGAGTTCATTTATAGGACCGTTGGCTTGCAGCAAATTATCAGACTATAGAAGACTGTGACCTAGCGAGAACGTGGTCACAGGCAGTAGTATTTTCAGTGTTTGCCTTTGATATTCTTGTGTGTAATTGTCAATACCTCTGCAGATGTAACCAGCATCTTCTGGTTAATAGAAATTTTAAAAGTATGTAAATTTTAACTGTCTTATCATTCGAATAAAATTTCTTGAATTGACCTGCTTTTTCCCCATGTGTGTGTTACAATTTTTTTAAATATTCATATTTTACATAAAAACCATAAATATATGCTAATATTGACATATTTCACGGGGTGATATTCTAGTTACTACATCTGGTAGAATAAGAAATTGGACAAATCATTCAGTCCCCAATCAGTTCAGATCATTACGGTCTTGCACAGAAAATATAACCATTCATTGTAATGTAGATTCAATACTGCTGAGGGAAAAGCTCATGGAAGGAATTCCACAATACAGGTCGCCCTGTATTATAAGATACATGAAACATAAGAGCAGAGTTAGGCCATTCGGCCCATCGAGTCTACGCCGCCATTCCATGGCTGAACTATCTCTCCCAACACCATTCTCCTGTCTTCTCCACATAACCCCAAATTGAGTTCCTAAGAAACAACCTGGCATGCACAAAGCCACACTGACTGTCCCTAATTCGTTCATGATTTTCCAAATGCTACGTTCTACTTAAACAGAACTTATTCTGCCTGAAGCATATGGTTCTGAAGTCAAGTTAGGTTAATTTCATCATTTGTAATGCTAAATTCAATACTGTTGAGGGAAAAGCTCATGGAAGGAATTCCATAATGCAGGCCACCACCCCTAGGTTATAAGATATATGAAACTTAAGAGCAGAGTTCGGCTATTCGGCCCATCAAGTCTGCTCCGCCATTCAATCATAGCTGATCTATTTTTCCCACTCAACCCCATTCTCCTGCCTTCTCCCCATAACCTTTGAAATCCTTACTAATCAAGAACCTATCAATCTCCACTTTAAAAATACCCAATGACTTGGCCTCCAGAGCCATCTATGGCAACAAAAATCACAGATTCACTACCCTCTGGCTAAAGAAATTTCTCATCTCCATTCTAAAGGTACATTCTTTGATTCTGTACCCTCTGGTGTACGACTCTCCCACTACTGTAAACATCCTCTCCACATCTACTCTCGCTTGGCCTTTCATAGAAACATAGAAAATAGGTGCAGGAGAAGGCCATTCGGCCCTTTGAGCCAGTACCACCATTCATTGTGATCATGGCTGATCATCCACAATCAGTAACCCACGCCTGCCTTCTCCCCATACCCCATAATTCCACTGGCGCCATGAGCTCTACAGTGCATTCAGAAAGTATTCAGACCCCTTCACTTTTTCCACATTTTGTTACTTTACAGCCTTATTTTAAAATGGATTAAATTCATTTTTTATCATCAATCTACACACAATACCCCATAATAAAAAAAGCAAAAATAGGTGTTTAGAAATGTTTACAAAGTAATTAAAAAGAAATAACTGAATATTACATTTACATAAGTTTTCAGACCCTTTACTCAGTACTTTGTTGAAGCACCTTTGGCAGCGATTACAGCCTCAAGTCTTCTTGGGTATGACGTTACAAACTTGGCACACCTGTATTTGGGTAATTTCTCCCATTCTTCTCTGCAGATCCTCTCAAGCTCTGTCAGGTTGAATGGGGAGCAGCAATGCACAGCTATTTTCAGGTCCCTCCAGATGTTCGATCGGGTTCAAGTCCGGGCTCTGGCTGGGCCACTCAAGAACATTCACATATTTGTCACAAAGCCACTCCTGCGTTGTCTTGGCTGTGTGTTTAGGGTCGATGTCCTGTTGGAAGGTGAACCTCCTCCCCAGTCTGAGGTCCAGAACGCTCTGGAGCAGGTTTTCATCAAGGATCTCTCTGTACTTTGCTCCGTTCATCTTTCCCTCGATCCTGACTAGTCTCCCAGTTCCTGCCGCTGAAAAACATCCCCACAGCATGATGCTGCCACTGCCATGCTTTACCATAGGTATGGTATTGGCCAGTTGATGAGCGGTGCCTGGTTTCCTCCAGACGTGACACTTAGCATTCAGGCCAAAGAGTTTAATTTTGGTCTCATCAGACCAGAGAATTTTGTTTCTCATGGTCTGAGAGTCCTTTAGGTGCCTTTGGGCAAACTCCAAGCGTGCTGTCATGTGCCTTTTATTGAAGAGTGGCTTCCATCTGGCCACTACCATAAAGGCCTGATTGGTGGAGTGCTGCAGATATAGTTGTCCTTCTGGAAGGTTCTCCCATCTTCACAGAGGAACTCTGGACCTCTGTCAGAGTGACCTTCTCCCCCGATTGCTCAGTTTGGCCGGGCGGCCAGCTTTATGAAGAGTCCTGGTGGTTCCAAAGTTCTTCCATTTAAGAATGACGGAGGCCACTGTGCTCTTCGGGACCTGCAATGTTGCAGAAATTGTTTTATACCCTTCCCCAGATCTGTATCTCGACACAATCCTGTCTCGGATGTCTACGAACAATTCCTTCATCTTCATGGCTTGGTTTTTGCTCTGACATGCACTGACAACTGTGGGACCTTAGATAGACTGGTTTCTTTCCAAATCATGTCCAATCAATTTAATTTACCACTGGTGGACTCCAATCAAGTTGTAGAAACATCTCAAGGATAATCAATGGAAACAGGATGAACCTAGGCTCAATTTTGAGTGTCATAGCAAAGGGTCTGAATACTTATGTAAATGTGATATTTCAGTTATTTCTTTTTAATTACTTTGCAAAAAATTTCTAAACACCTGTTTTCGCTTCTTCATTCTGGGGTATTGTGTGTAGATTGATGATTAAAAAAAAAAGAATTTTATCTATTTTAAAATAAGGCTGTAATGTAACAAAATGTGGAAAAAGTGAAGGGGTCTGAATACTTTCTGAATGCACTGTATCTCATTCTTTTTGCTACCTTCGAAAGTTTCCCAATTCTCTGGCTTCCCGCTACTCTTTGCTATTTGGTAGGTTTCAATGAGATTCCCCCTCATCTGGGATGATGTTATTTTCCAGATATTATCAGGATGAAATCCCCCTTCATCCAGTTATGACAGGAACCTGGAAAGTTTGCAAGTCGGAAATGCAGCTGCAAGCTGAGTTCCCCTCCCAGCAGATGCCCCTGGCAGCTGGCAAATCCATCCCACCCAGTCTCCCAAATGCTCATCTGTTTGTACAGGCTGTAGATACATTGTGCGTTCATAAACTGAGGAGGATCAGTATTCCCAAGTTCATCTTTGTCATCATTCAAAAAGACCAGCTATCCTCACCAAAAGGCATTCACCTTACCTGGAGCTTTAACTTTGAATTTATATAATTTGAACAAATTTCCCAAAAAATGAGAAGTGTTTTAAAATTAAAGATTGAAATGTTCATTACCCCAAATCATGTCATTTATTGGAGTTCAGTACTTAGGCCAGCATTAGAATCACATCTGGAAGAAGGTACAGAAGCTTGAAAGTGCGCACTTCTAGACTCCAGAACAGCTTCTTCCCCTCAGTTACATGGCTTCTGAAAGGCCCTTCCAGAAGCTAGGTTACTGTTCACCTCAACCCCAGTGAAAACATTAGACTTTGTCAATGGAACTGGTGCGCTACAATGCTGAGAAAGACATTCTGCACTTTCTATCTTTCCTTTGCTTTATCTATTGTACTTGAATTTGAGCTGTTGTATTTATGTCTGGTATATCTGATCTGTTTTGATAGCATGCAAAAGAAAGTTTTTCACTGTACCTCAGTACACATGACTATAATAATAAACCTAAACATAAACTTCTGATCTGGACTGCTGCAGCTACTTTAAGTATTTCAGCAAAGCCCTTCACATAGTATAGGACCTGTAGCATCCAATCCATGCGCTACAAATGTGATGTGTTGCTGGCTGGTGTCTGCAAATTACTGTCGATTACAACTTCAAATCCAAGTGATATTTTCCTTCGCAAGTGCTTTGGAGCCATCTTGGAATGCCTGAGTGTGCAGTCTCCAGCCTTTCCTTATCCGTTGTCTCCATTATGTTCACCGTGTGTTTGGTGAAGAAATACACTGTATGTTGTACATACTATACAGACAGCAAAGGAAGTGAACAGAAAAGCACAAAGTTATTTCTCATACGTGGTGTGATGCTGGGAGGTGAGTGAGATCGAGGGAGACGGTGGACAGCAACACTTGGCTGACATCTTCCACAAGATGCACCAGCGAGCCCTTCCTCACCAGTTGATGCAACTAATATTGTGGTTCATGTTGTAGCCCCAGTCAGTCAGCACTTTCTTCAGGCCACTGACAGGGCACATTCGGTCACCATAGGATTTCCTCCCCTCTCGCCAGTTGCTGCTTCTTCCTGTCAGCCATCGCTTTGTCTGCTACCCCCTTCCACTGCCGCCACCTCCTCCACCCGTTGAACATGGATAGGTGACGTTTTGGGTTGGGACCCTTCTTCAGACTGATTCAGTCTTTTTATATATTAACCGACATTTGCAGTTCTTTGTTTCTACCGAGTTTTAAGGCGATTCTGACTTGTGTAAAATCTCACTTCTGTATGGGGTTTACTGAACGTAACCCTTATGGAAGTCGAGATGTGTCTGTATTTTCAAAGATCTGTAACTCGTTTCCAACTTTACATGTAAGATTGTAGGCACCCAATAACGAGCCAAATCATTGAAAAACATTTGAAATGTTAACATGTTTATTGGTAAGTACTGGTTCAAGGAATATATATCAAATCTCAAAATCACAATATGAAGTGTTTTTCTACCCCACCCCTGGCTAGAATTGTTTTAGACACTGATACAGACATAATTGCCACATACAAATAATCTAGTTGTAATATGTGTGACTAAAATACCAAAAGTGGCATATTCAATAATAACAAATGTATTTTCTTTACATGATGTATTCTGTTTGGCTAGAAGTGCTTGTTTTCTTTGCATTTTGAAATGCTAATACAGATATCACTGAACACTAATGTAGGTAACAATGGTACATAATCATCCTCAAAATCCATTAGTAGTCAAACCATTCAAAATATAAGAATGCACACTTAACCTCACAAAAGCCCATTAATTTGCTCTTTTTGTAATTTTTGTAATTTTTTTTCAAAATAGCAACATTATAAAATCAAGGTAAAGAGAGATATACTCACCACAGAATTGGTTTAAAATCAGTTATAATTTTCAGTGCTATTACGTTTTCAAAAACCAAGCAATATGGACCAGGCACAGAAAATATTGATTTGAAGAGGCAGTGTGTAGCTGGGCTTCTTTGTGTCTGACAAAACTCCCCATAATTTCCTTTCCACTGTCTTGAGGTAGTTTAAAAATAAATGTAATTCTAGCTTCAGACCATTTTACACTTTTGATGCTGAGCTTTCTGGACTACATTATGGAGAAAACTACCTTAGATGTTACCAGACAGCCAATAGGAAAATAACGCTATACTTTAATTATGTACTGTGTAATAACTGAGCGTTAAAGATGATCCACGAGGGGATGAAACATTAGTTGTTCTAGAATGATCTCAGGATGTTTATTGTCAGGCCTATTGGTCCTTTACTGTTTTATTTGTTTTTTTAATTCCTCCCCTGTAAAAACTTGTGCAGATGAGAGACAGTTTACACCAATGAATGTCATCGTCCTTTGCTGTATCCTGGGAAGAACTGGTCCAGAATCGACTGAAGAATCTTATTGGGAACCATGTTGTAATCCTTTCCAAGTTCATGGCGGCAAGCAGGACAAGTGTAGACCTGGGCACGGAATGATCGCTGCAGACAACTCTGAGGACGGAGAAAATTAATCTATAAATGCATCCAAATGCTTGCAAAAATTCAAAATATCATGAATGACATTAGTGCCTTCAGGCCAGTCCCAGAGAGTCCTCACACTATCCTACATTCAGGATGGCACAGTGGCGCAGGGGCTGAGTTGCTGCCTTTCAACGCCAGAGACCCGAGTTCAATCCTGACTACGGGTGGTATCTGTACTGAGTTTGTACGTTCTCCCTATGACCTTGTGGGTTTTCTCTGGGTGTTCCAGTTTCCTTCCACACTGCAAAGACATGCAGGCTTGTAGGTTAATTGGCTTTTGTAAGTTGTCCCTTGTGTGTAGGATGGAACTAGAGTACAGGTCATCGGTGATCGGTGCGGACTCGGTGGGCCGAAGGCCTGTTTCCACTCTGTATCACTAAAACTGAAAACCTATCCAAGGACACTGATGAGGGCAAATTTTAGGAGGAGTTGGGACATCTGGAAGTAGTGGAGCTCCTTCTCCCCATTCTTTTCCAGATATCTCTCTCCCCCTGCCCTCTCCCTGCCATCATCCTCCCCTCAACTCTCCCCTCCCCCAGCCCTGCAATTACACCCCCCCCCCCCTTCTCTCCTGCAACCTATAGCTCTGGCTCCAAATAAATCAAGGCTCCCAAATTAAAGATTAACAAGGACAGAGATGGGAATTGAAGTTGGACTCTCCATTGAAGAGACGACACATCTCCGAATGATTAGAGTTTAATGATGCTATTTGCAATCAGTTGGACAGCACTGAAACATTGTGGTATCAGCATCATTTCAGAGAATGACATTTTTAGGAGCGTCCTCTTAGCCCTGAACAAATTCCAACTGGGCAAGTGATCATTTGGGAATCATTTGTGACAAACATCTACTTAAATTCACACAGCCTAAAAAAAATAATGAAACAATAATAGTGTAAAAAACGACAGTATGAAGTGCCCAGCAATGTTGGAAATATAAACATGGACTGCCTGTACATTGTTTCATTCAGAAAAAAATAGCTAATGTATTATGTGAGAGACTTTAAAAGCATTATCACACCAAACCAAAACTCCTACAAGGCCAAATTTCTTCCAGATATCTCCTCCAAGCCAGCAACTTGGACTTCTTAAAATTTAAAATTGCAGCTTGGCTTACAATGAGTCATCGCAAAAGACTTGGAGTGAGATATTTCAATTAAAGTGTAATAATATCCAATTCTATTTATTGAAATTGAAACGGTTTTAATGATTGTAATGTGAATAACAGCAAGACATTCAGTACAAAACATTACAGGCAAGGCTAATCCTGAACGCATGAAAAGCCTACTTCTAACAGGGAAAGCGGAGTTATAAAAGTCAGCTAATTCCAGATGTAATAAAACTGAACCGTGGGGGGTTCTTGATTTGGTTCAACTATTAACTGAAATGAAGCAGCAACTCATTGATGGGATAGAGTTTTAAACTACTCGATCACCGGAATTATTTACTCTAAAACTGCGAAGGAATAGATAACCATTCAGCTAACTCTACCTTCCATGGACCACTAACAACACATTCCTAACATTAATGCAGGTGATGCGATCTAGGTGTACCTTTTCATTAACAGAACCCAACAATTATTTTTGCAGTCAAAACTTGCAAACATGATGTTGACTACATCTCCTCAATTACTTTTGCAGCATAGCTAGATAAAAATGTTTTTGGGGAGCTTAAGACCAGTGAAAAATATCCATTCATTGTGACATGGAGTCATATAGTGTGGAAACAGGCCCTTTGGCCCAACTTGCCCACACTGACCAACGTCCCATGTACACTCGTCCCACTTGCCTGTGTTTGGCCCATATCCCTCTAAACCTGTCCTGTCCATATACCTGTCTAATTTATTCTTAAATGTTGCGATAATCCCTGCCTCAACCACCTCCTCCAGCAGTTTGTTCCACTACACCCACTACTCTTTGTGAAAAAAGTCACCCCTCAGATTCCAATAAAATCTTTGCCCCTTCACCTTAAACCTATGCCCTCTGGTTCTCAATTCTACTCTGGGCGAGAGACTGTGCGTCTATCCGATCTATTTCTCTCATGATTTTATACACCTCGAAAAGATCATCCCTCATCCTCCTGAGCTCCAGGGAATACTCAGGCTACTCAACCTCTCCCTATAGCTCAGACCCTCAAGTCTTGACAACATCCTTGTAAATCTTCTCTGCACCCTTTTCAATTCAACAACATATTTACATTAACACATTTTAAATATAATATATCAACTTCTTTACTTCAGTTTTTTCCCTTCCATTCATTTTGTGCAACAAATAGAATATTGAACACTCACCTTGCAAACATTGTGCTGGCATTCTGTTGTAATTGGCTGAAAGACCAATTCCTGACAGCAAATGCACATGAAGATCTGTTCAGTTTTTCTTAAGAATTTCTATGAAAATAAAACAAAAAAGTGGTGGACTGCTTGCAAAATGTTACAGCAGGCACAATTCCTTGGGGAGGAAACAAATCATATTGGCAAACATACCGGTCCCCCCATTATAGAGGCAAGTGCCTCATCCCAAAATTTCTTGTTTAAGCAGTCCTCTCTGATCAGCCACTGTTGGTGTGGAGTCAGCTGGTAAGTTTCTCCCTCAGCGTCGTCCTGTGCAATTTTCAGAGTCTTTGCTTGTGGTGCAGTCCCAGTGGCAGAGGCAGCTGTAAGGAATTAAAAATAAAAGGCAGATCCTTTCAAAACACCGTTGCAACCTACACTCCAGCATCCTCCTCCACCCTCAGCCACACCACTGCATTCATCACTTGCCATTAGCTACAGGTCCACCCCAACTTACGAACCCACAACTTACCTGCAGCCCAGATTTGCCGGGGGCCACAGGCTTCTGCCGTGAGGAAACTCTGTTGGCTGCCGCATTACGACTTGTAAACAGTCCGTGTTAATGAACAGTTTAGTTTAGAGATACAGCACAGAAACAGGCCCTTCGGCCCACAGAGTCCATGCCAACTAGCGGACCCTGCATCCAAACACTATCCCCCACACACTCATATCATTGAGCCTCCTCCACTTGATATTCCCAGATGATCCCTCATTCAAGTATCGGCCCGGCCCAAGTGTGAAATAACTAGGGCGGCACAGCGGTAGAGTTGCTGCCTTACAGCAAATGCAGCGCCGGAGAGTCAGGTTCGATCCTGACTATGGGCGCCGTCTGTACGGAGTTTGTACGTTCTCCCCGTGACCTGCGTGGGTTTTCTCCGAGATCTTTGGTTTCCTCCCACACTCCAAAGACGTACAGGGATGTAGGTTAATTGACTGGGTAAATGTAAAAATTGTCCCTAGTGTGTGTAGGATAGTGTTAATGTGCGGGGATCGCTGGGCGGCGCGGACTCGGTGGGCCGAAGGGCCTGTTTCCGCGCTGTATCTCTAAATCTAAACCTAAATAATGATCCATTGATTTCCCAAGTCAGTGATGGTTTTGCCACAAAGAATATTGGAAATTCGATTGCGTGAAATAGAAGTGTTGGGCAATTTACAATATTACCAAAGCCAATTAACCTACAAACCTGTATGTCTTTAGCGTGTGGGAGGAAACTCCAGCACCTGGAGAAAACCCATGCAGGTCACGGGGAGAACATTCAAACTGCGTACAGACAGCACCCGTAGTCAGGATGGAACCTGGGTCTCTGGCGCTGTGAGGCACCAACTTTACTGTGCCACCGTGCCACCCCTTCAACAGTTCTCGGGAACAAAACTCTGCTGTAACCTGGTAACCTCTGCTGTAATCTCTTACTGACGGATCACTTTCAAAAACACCACACAACACCCAACTCTTCTATTTCACACAATCGAATCCCCAATAATCTTTGTGGCAAAAGCATCTCTGACTTGGGAAATCAATGGATCATTATTATTTCACGCTTGGGCCGGGTCGATACTTGAATGAGGGATTACCTGGGAATACCAAGTGGAGGAGACTCAATGATTGAGGAAACAAATGATCCAATTAGGAGATCGAGCTCATGTGCCAAGAATTTAAGTTACACTGCATTTAGTGGAAGCAACCCTTGATGATGCAGAGTCTCCACACGAAGCATCGAGCATCCATTTGCCTCCAGAGATGCTGCTTACCTGCTGGGATCCCCCAGTACAGTAAACCCTCGTTATTACAGACTGCTGTACAATGGGTTTTGGTTATAGCGGATTGTCTCTTTAAGAACACAGGCTGCTAGTTACACTGAGGAGGCTATCAAAACATTGACTGGCAATCGCTCTAATAGACATTTTACTCTATTAAACAATTTAACAAACAGCCTTTAGTATTTTTAGCTTGCAGTAAACCAAAAATACATTGCATAGGAAAGAACTGCAGATGCTGGTTTCAAGTCAAGTCAAGTCAAGTTTATTTGTCACATACACATACACGATGTGCAGTGAAATGAAAGTGGCAATGCCTGCGGATTGTGCATAAAAAAGAATTACAGTTACAGCATATAAATAAAGTTAATAAGTTACTATAGTGTAGACAAAAATGTAGTCTCTGGAGTTATAAAAGTTGACAGTCCTGATGGCCTGTGGGAAGAAACTCTGTCTCATCCTCTCCGTTTTCACAGCGTGACAGCGGAGGCGTTTGTCTGATCGTAGCATCTGGAACAGTCCGTTACTGGGGTGGCAGGGGTCCCTCATAATCTTACTTGCTCTGGATCTGCACCTCCTGATGTATAGGTCCTGCAGGGGGACGAGTGTAGTTCCCATGGTGCGTTCTGCCGAACGCACTACTCTCTGCAGGGCCATCCTGTCCTGGGCAGAGCTGTTCCCAAACCAGACTGTAATGATGCCGGACAGGATGCTCTCTACAGCCCCAGAGTAGAAGCAATGAAGGATCCTCAGAGACACTCTGAATTTCCTCAGCTGTCTAAGGTGGTAAAGGCACTGCTTTGCCTTACCCACCAGTGCGGCAATGTGCGTTGCCCATGTCAGATCCTCTGTGATGTGGACTCCCAAGTATTTGAAACTGCTCACCCTATCCACAGTAGACCCATTTATCTCCAGTGGCGTGTATGTCCTTGGATGTTTAGCCCTTCTAAAGTCCACAATCAGCTCCTTCGTTTTAGTGACATTCAAGAGGAGGCTATTGTCCTGACACCAGTGCCAAATCAGCCACCTGGTTTAAATCGAAGGAAGACACAAAATGTTGGAGTAACTCAGTGGGACAGGCAGCATCTCTGGAGAGAAGAAGGGTCTCGACCCGAGACGTTACCCATTCCTTCTCTCCAGAGATGCTGCCTGTCCCACTGAGTTACTCCAGCATTTTATGTCTACCTTCACCAAAAATACGTTTTCAGCTGTTAAAAAGATCTCTGCATTTGAAAACAACACGTTGTTACACGGAGTGACCACTGAGCGGTTGGAGTGAATCCCTAACTTGGTTATGGTGGACAATTGTCAATAATGGACCCCCCTCCCCCTTCTTATGGTCCATTATAATGAGGGTTCAATGTAGTTTGTTATTTGCTCTTGGTGCAACAACATGTTTTATCTGGTCACCATCATGAATCCCAAGAGGTACAAATACATTAGTAGCTTTTTTTAACAGCCACCATCAAGTATTGTGAAACGCACCTGTCTTTTGCTGTCTCTTCTGAGATGTTCTACTACCACAGTTGGTCACCATCGTATTTCCTTCCTGTTTCTGGCCCTTTTTTTCCTTGTTTGCCATGGCTTCCAGGTATCCTTCAGGATACTATCATCAATTACAATACAGAATTAAAATAGTGGCTGCAACTTTTAATTAATGGTAGAAACAAAAAAAAGTAAACGCCAACCTGTATTTTCAAGCCCAGTTTCTTTGTCCTGTCCTTTCCTTCTGGGGTCCATGGAGCAGGTTCCACATCATCACGTCTCAAGAGGTAGCGCCAGACCAAGAAACCAGATTTTCCTATTTCAGGCCAGTATTTTACCACCTGCATTATTGCAAAGGGTAAAATTAGTATTTTCTGCTTCGACTGTGGCTCCCACCCCTGTCTGTATTTCCCATGTTCTTCAAAACCAAGGTGGCAGAGATTATGAGTTCAGAGGGCGGTTCAGCAGTTGTGCCGATGAGCTGCTGTAGCAAATACTACAGAATTCAGGCACCTGAGGGAATGCATTGTTTAGACTGTGGACAGGTGCCAGGCAGGTGGCTTTGCCATGGGTACTATTGTTAGAGTCACCCAGGCAAGCACAAAGTATTCCATCGCACTCCTGATTTGTGCCTTGGAAATGCTGAAGTAGTTGCAAGGATCCATGGCACAAGATACTTAGTTGGCCCTCCACAGTGCAAGTGGGTGATCCGCTCAATTCCTTGAGCAATTTCACACACTGGCGGCACAGCTAATGGTGACGGCATTTAATGCCAGCCACTTCTCTTGTTGGAGGTGGCCATGCCTAGCACTCTAGTAGCATTAATGTTACAACCAGCTTACTTGCATCGACCTGAATATTCTCCAGGTTAGGCTGCAGATGTGCATAGACTCTTCCATATCTTAGGAGTTGTGAAATCAGCACCCTAACGTCCTGACTTGGGATGAAGGGAAGGCCACTGATAAGGCAGCTGAAAATTATTGGGTCTGGGACACTGAACAACTACAACTAACTTTGTTTGACGACAACATTTTCTCGTGCATGCTCAGACAAATGTTCTCATTTTATTACCGACCATTATTATTGAAAACCACCCAGCATTTAACAGAGGCACGACTGTATTGCTTTTGTTTAAAGACTTTGTGGCTTTATCGTTAGAAATAAATAATTTATATTTAATCAAGGGGGGGGGGGGGGGGGGGGGATGATTCCAAAGCAAACTCAGGTGCACCAGTAATGACCAACCACTGATAGTTCAGCCGAACATCCAGCAATAAAATGCAATCACAGAGCTCTGCCCGACTGCTATCCGGGCCTACTGGGACGTTTTGACTTCCAGTGAACGAGAACCTTGTAAATCCCGTCATATCTGTTGCCTTCCTCTGGTGCATATTTGCTGACTTTCTGTCCTTTTGAACTACGGACCACTCGGACCGACTTCCCAGCCTTCCAGTCTTTAGCTTCAGCTCCAATCTCATCATTCAGCACCGCGTCACAGTTCAGAGCCAACGCCCTAACATAAAAGCAGAGGATTGTTGTTGGAAACCAATAACTATTTTATCATTCAAGTTGAGGACACAGCGACAACTGGTTAAAATTCAAAATTATGAACTTAAACACATCCTGTACTCAGCTGTCCCGGTGTGAATTTATATTCACAATTCTTCAAAATGAAATGCAACAGAATTGCAATAGCGGCATACAGTCATAGAGCACAGAAGCAGGCCCATCAGCCCAGCTTGCCCATGCCAACAAAGATGCCCCATCCACACCAGTCCCACTTGCCTGTGTTTGGCCCCGTATCTCTTTAAACCTTTCCTATCTATGTACCTGTCCATATGTCTTCTCAATGTTGTGTTATAACTGCCTCAACTATCTCCTCTGGCAGCTCAATCCATATACCCACCTGTGCGAAAAAGTTGCCCCTCAGGTTCTTATTACATCTTTCAATGAAGTACAACAGATGGCAATACTAATTGGCTTCTGGATTCTTGTCACACAAAATAATGTGTTGGTCTAATTGCAAGCCATAAAACGATCGGTTGTAAATATTCCAGACACAGTATCATTGGAAGAGGCAGTAAAAGGTTTATATTCCAACATCCAAAATCTCAAAAGGATCGCAAGTATGAGGTGTGCAGTGATGGTAGCTCGACAACTGCAGAAAGCTAATTTCTTTTTATGCAACTGATATAATCATTGAAAGTTAGAACTCAAGAACAACACATATAGCAACCCAGTGACTCCTGAACTAGCAATCCAGATGTGACATACTAATCTCAGCAGGACAAATTGTGAAATTGAACTCATTCAATTTGGTAATTATGTACAAGGCATAAAAAAGACAAGGATGTAATATTCTGAAAAGCCATAAAATCCATGTGAAGATGCTCGCTTAAATTTGCATTCAAGACAAGACTTCTCGTGCCCTATGGTACTAAACTAATCCCTATGATGCAAAGCTTTTCTTATGAGTAAGCAGAATGCTCTGTAATATCTTGTTATAAAAAAAGTGAACAGGTTGATATGTATGCAAACAATAGTGGGCTTGACGGGATCAATGCCAAAAACATGATTTCACATGGCTGAAGGGACTAGATACAAGAGTGGAATTTCTCAAGAAAAGAAAAGGATTGAGTTCTAGAGAAACTATTTCACTCAGAAGGCTACATTTTAAAACTAAATTTTCTATCTCAAACATATGGCAAAACACAGTCCACAACTGAGATTGATAAATTCTTGACAGGGAGAAAAATAGGAGATGAGTCAGACAATAAGCACAAATTTAATTAATGGTACAGCAAGTTAAATGGACTGTATGGCCTAAACCTGACGGGGCTCAACTGTGACACAGCAGTTAGTGCTGCTGCCTCAGCACCAGTGACTTGGGTCCAATCCTGACCTCCAGTGCCATTTCACTGAGGAATTCACTATGGGAATAGAAATTCACACAAATACTTGTTGCATTAATATACATCCAGAAAAGAATGACAGCCATAAATGGCGAACCTTACCTATTCATGTTGGTGAGAGTCTGATCATATGACTGCTCCCCAATTCTCTTGTTTCCAGAAAGGTCTCGACCACCACTCCCAGTATATGTAAATTCATTGCCTCGATCCTATAACAAATAAAGCAAACCTATCAGCAACAGAGCTCTTCTATGTGTTAGTTTAAATCAGCATGTTAAAGATTATGGAATTTCAGCTCCTTCAGTAACTACACTGTGGGAAAGGTGCAATCTGCTAATATTATGGACTGACATTATTTTAGTTCAGGGTTATGGTCTGGTTCTGAAGTGAAGCCCGGCTACCTGATGGACCCCGACAGATCTCAACTATCTGTGGCAGCTTCAAGTTGCATCAGGCACACATTCTGATCAAACATATGTGTTTGATTCAGGCAGAGCTCTGCTAACACAGGCCGCCGAGAACAAAGAGCGACCTCGCGTGAGACGGGGCACTGAGAGAACAAAGAGGGACTCGGTAGTGGGGGAGGGGGAGGAGAAGGAAGAACAACCATCGGGTCAATATTGAATACTTTTGTAACTTTCAGCGATTCTTAGCCTACGTGTTTTGTTTGCAAAACAAAGAATTTCACTGTACCAAGTATATGTGACAATAGAATGTCAATCGATCAATCAGCCAACTACTTTATCAGGACGATTTGCTTTGAATCACACTGTTTTGGGATTGTTATTATCTCCAGAGATGGTCAGGTCAGATATACAGCATGTTACAAGTTCTCAAGCTCAAGTCAAATTTGGATTAGCTGTGGACAGAGGGGTTTAAACAGGAAAAGGGAGGTTACTCATCCGAAAACTTTGCAAACCAGCATTTCAACAATAACAATTATTTAACATAAACATTTATTGGAAAAGGAAGAGCCAAAAAGACAGAACAAAGAGGAGGTCATAAATATAGTTTTGGTATCTTTTTTTAAATGGGCCCCAATATGTCAAGCTTTTCCCAATTACAACGTGCATCATTGCTTTCTTTTCTTGGCCACGTTTCTTGTGCTGTAGAAATAATTGTGCGAGAACCATGTTATCATATACTCTAATGCATAACATGCCTTTTTTCAGAACTTATACATGTTATGTTTATATTTGTTTCAATTCTATCCCTTTCGTACAATGACTAATTATGACTTGAAGAGCTGTAATTTTCAAATGTGTACTGTTGATTAATATAATTAATTGTGGTACTGTATAATTTTTAAATGTTACATCCCTACATGACTAGCACTTACCTTGATGAAACACTGCTGCACTGCCTCAAGAACGCAAGGTGCAGGTTCAAAAGGGCAGTGAAAATATTTTCAGTTAGAAACGTAGAATTCTGCTATTAGTACAGTGCAGGTTTTAATCCCTGATCTGTGTGGGCTTGCTCGGACAAAGATACATGATAATTTCCTCATAACATCTAACCAAGAGGGTTGTCGAGGGTAGGAGGTGGAATAAATTCAGTTAATGATCACTCTCCATCATGGCTCAACAACCTCTACCAGAAAGGAAAACGCTGTCAGCTGGATATGGAATTGGAACAGCGAATTGCCGATGCCGGAAATCAACAGTCTCTTGCCCAGAGTTGGGGAATCG
Source organism: Rhinoraja longicauda (assembly GCF_053455715.1). Taxonomy (NCBI): domain Eukaryota; kingdom Metazoa; phylum Chordata; class Chondrichthyes; order Rajiformes; family Arhynchobatidae; genus Rhinoraja; species Rhinoraja longicauda. Next base: position 36,088,451 of record NC_135955.1, read on the forward strand.
ACATAGGTTCATGGTGAAGGGGAAACGATTTAATAGGAATTTGAGGGGTAACTTTTTCACACAAAGGGTGGTGGGTGTGAGGCTGGGACTATCCCGTCGTTTAAGAAACAGTTAGACAAGTACATGGATAGGGCAGGTTTGGAGGGATACGGACCAAGCGCAGGCAAGTGGAACTAGTGTAGCTGGGACATTGTTGGCTAGTGTGGGCAAGTTGGGCCAAAGGGCCTATTTCCAAACTGTATCACTCTATAACTCTATCTATAAAATGCTGGAGTATCACCGCGGGACAAGCAGCATCTCCGGAGAGATCGAAAGGGTAACGTTTTGGGTCGAGACCTTTCTTCAGACTCTTCTTCAGAGTGTGAAGAAGGGTCTCAACCCAAAATGTCACCCCATTCCTTCTCTCAAGAGATGCTGCCTTTGAGAGTTACTCCAGCATTTTGTGTCTATTTTCAAGTATTTCCAGCATTTTCTGTTTTCATTACCATATAGGGGTAGCCATTGTAAGTCACATACCACTTCGTCCTCGAAGCCTCCAGCAAGCACCAGGGAGTAAGCTCCATCGTTACTCCTTCCGTGAATCCCTCCAACATGTGGCCTGTGAACACCTGCTTCACTCACCTTGCAGTGACAAAGCATTCAAATTTAAACAGCTCAGAAAGGTGGCAATCAAATTAGCCAAAGACACATGATCATGACAGTAATTATGCCAAAATGGTCATTTTTGTATTAATCTGACCAGAAACAAGCAGAGGTTTTCCAGATCAGTTGAGACACTATTCAAAACAAGGTTGCCTGAAATTATGAATGTTAACTTAGCTACAAAGATAATCCGATTATTTCACTGTTCTTCAAGATTCACAAATATGCCCCGTATACTCATCCAAACGCTAGAATCAATAATCAGCATAGTCACATACTTAAAACCGATGGGAAACATCTGAAAATTTTTGAAGTGTTTGAATCACTTGAAACAAACAAAAATGGATAAGCATGTGGGCCATTTGGAGGACAGTTAGGAAACAGATGACCTATCTGGCAATAGATTGCAGTCGCTATGAAAAGACAGAAATTAGTAGGTTGGGTGGTTGTAATTACTGGGGTAGTACAGAGGTTGGTGCTTGGGCTCCATCTGTTCACACTATATTTCACACCATATTAGATGTGGATAATTCATATAATATAGCATTACTGAACATCACTTTTTTTTCGCCTTCCATCACAGTGAGGAATGTGGAGGAGTCACTGTGGTGGATGTTTATGTTAAAATGTGTTTTGCGTGTCTTGTTGCTTTTTATTGGTATGACTGAATGGCAAATGAAATTCCTCGTATGTTGCAAAACATACTTGGCTAATGAAGTATGGTTATGATATTACTGATGAGGCAAAGTTGGGCAGTGGGTTGAGGAAGATGCACAGCTTCAATACAGGCAAAGTCAATAGGGTAGGAGATATGGAAAGTCATCCACTTTGGTGCTAAAAGAGTATTTTTTTAAATTATGATAGGTAGCATACTGGCACTGCTAGCATTTGTTTTGAGCGGATTAGAATATAAAAACAAGGATGTAATGCTGAGGCTTTATAAGGCACTAGTCAGACCGCATTTGGAATATTGTGAGCAGTTTTGTGTCCCATATCTGAGGATGGATGTGTTGGCATTGGGTCCAGAGGAGGTTCATGAGAATGATCCCAGAAATGATTGGGTTAACATATGATGAGTGTTTGGTGGCACAGGGCCTATACTCGCTGGAATTTAGAAGAATAAGGGGGGACTTCCGTGAAACTTACCGAATAGTGAAAGGCCTGGATAGAGTGGATGTGGAGAGGATGTTTCCACAAGTTGGAAAGTCTAGGACCAGAGGCTTTGGCCTCAGAATAAAAGGACAAACCTTTAGAAAGTGGATAAGGAGGAATTTCTTCAGTCAGAGGGTGGTGAATCTGTGGAATGCATTGCTGCAGGCAGCTGTGGAGGCCAAGTCATTGGGTATTTTTAAGGCGCAGATTGACTGATTCTTAATTAGTAAGGATATCAGGGGTTATGGGGAGAAGGCAGGAGAATGGGGTTGAGCGGGATAGATCAGCCATGATTGAATGGCAGAGTAGACTTGATGGGCCGAATGGCCTAATTCTGCTCCTATAACCTATGAGCTTATGCGAGTAGAGCCACTGCCTCACAGCTCCTGCAACCAGAGAACAATCCTCACCTCTGGTGCTGTCTGTGTGGAGTTTGCATCTTCTCCCTGTCACAGCATGGGTTCCTCCACTTGCTACAGTTCCCTTCCACACCCCAAAGACATGTTGCTTGACAGGTGGCCTCGGTAAATTTTGCTCGTAATGTGTAATCAATTGATGGAATTGGTGAGGTTATCGGGAAATTTTGTTGGGAATATAGGAACAATAAAATGGTATCAATGGGGATTAGTGAAAATGGTGATTTGATGGTTGGTACAGATTAGATGTCCGAAGGACCTGTTTTTTTGTTGTAGAATTTTAATGGGTAGAACTAAATACCTCAAGTCACCTGGCAACACTTGTGCAGCGAATGAGAATTATCACAGATGCATTATATTCAAACTAATGTCATTTAAAACACTTTTGTATAAGCGGTATATACAAAACTGTTTTAAATGATATTAATCATAACCAAAGGTAGACACAAAATGCTGGAGTAACTCAGCGGGTCAGGCAGCATCTCAGGAGAGAAGGAATGGGTGATGTTTTGGGTCGAGACCCTTCTTCAGACTGAAGAAGGGTCGCCTCAGTCTGAAGAAGGGTCTCGACCCGAAACGTCACCCATCCCTTCTCTCCTGAGATGTTGCCTGACCTGCTGAGTTACTTCAGCATTTTGTGTCTACCTTCGATTTGAACCAGCATCTGCAGTTATTTTCCTGCTTAATCATAACCAACTGCATTGCACACCGGATCCACGTACTACGAGACACTGCGACGAGGACAAGGATTGGCGTAAAAGGCGACATCAGATCCTAAAGTGAGCATGTTTCCATTCAAAGCAAACAATTAATCAGATGAAAACTGTTCACCTGGCAATGCTCCCATGGTGAGGTGCTGTTCATGACTCACTCCTATAAAACCAAATTTCCTGCACAAATGGTCGCAGACCATTACTCCTTTAAAATATTTACAAAAGGTGGGAAGCAATTGGGGATGTTCTGAGATATGAAGTCAATGTATGGGAACCACAACTGTGAAGGGAGGTGTTTGAAGCACCTTTAAAGTGATTTATAGAGAAACACCTTAAAAGGGTCTTTGAAACATCTTTGAAGTGCTTCATGTAAGTTTTAATTTTCCAAATTCACACAATGAAATGCAGTAGTTTATTTAATACTTGCAAAAAAATGACATTGCTACTCAACAGCCACAACCGTGTACTCCCTCATACTTTGACATTTTCAGTATTATACTATCCCTATGATTATTAGGAAATGCACATCCTGCTTTTGGACAGAATTTCCTCCAGGAAATGGAACTCTCTCCTTTTACCAATCAAGTAAGTTGGCATCTATTCACTTGCGAGAGATGACGGTGTTAGTAAAAAAGAAAAACAGATTATGTTTGAAATTATGATATCGCACAGGTAGCTACCAGCAGAGTAACTACCTCACAACTCCAGCAACCAGGGAGCAATCCTCACCTCTGGTGCAGTGGTGTGTAGTTTGCACCTTCTCCCTGTCAGAGCATGGGTTTCCTCTGGGTGTTCCAAGAATTGGTGAGGATTTAGAGGGGATTTGTTGGGAATGAAGGGACAATAAAATGATGTCAGTGTGGGATTAGTGAAAATTGGCATTTGATCAGTGAGGAAATGTTCATTCATATTTCTCCTATACTGCAAAGAACAAAAATAAACTGGCACTGGTGGTAAAGGAATGCTGAGAACTACTTAATATAAAAATCATTAAGGAATCTTTTATACTCATCAGTTATTGGGGAAGCTGCTGCATAACTGTCCCATGAAATGTTATTCATTAAAAAGAATGCAGCATATTTGTGCCAATATTTGCTAAGAATTTTAGTGATTCAACTTGTATATATATATATAGTAACTTCATGTATGCATAAAGCCAAATACATTTTAAGTTGACTCTTAAAAAGACCCACATAGCACTTTATTTTAAAACGTGTTTCTTGATTCATGGGATTTCACAGCAAAATACACATCGAGAATAAAATCACCAACATACTTTACTTTGAGAAATGGAAATTTAAAAATACATACCTGAACTCTGAACTTCCACATTGTGCCAACAGGAGTCCCAGGTATGGGACCATAATGGTTAGAAGGAACTATCGTGCATTCCTTAGTGCGGCCAACGCAGGCCATGCCCTACAGATGTGCAAAAGGTTACAGGAAGTAAACTAATAATAATCCAACTGATGCCTTTAAACGAACACTCAAATAAGCATACAAGCATGCAATGAAATGGATGGACAGCTGCATGTACCTTGCCCCAGTCTCTCTGACTTGCAGTGCTGGCAGAAGGCATCTTAGCCTTCTTTTTACTCTCTTTAAGCTTCTCTCCTGCTCGCACAACTTCGCTCGTATCATTTTTACAGGAAGGGCAATACCTGCAGATATACAACATTCAAGTAACCAAAAGGACATGACTATGTGCAGTTGTGTTCAGTTTCGGTCACCCTGCGATAGGAAGGGTGTTGTTAAGCTAGAAAGAGTGCAGAGAAGATTTACGAGGTTGTTACCAGGACGCGAGATCCTGAGCTACAAGGAGAGGTTGGGCAGGCTAGAACTTTATTCCTCGAGGCGTATAAGATCATGAGGGGAGTAGATAGGGTGCATGCAGTCTATTACCCAGAGTAGGGGGAATCAAGAACCAGAGGACCTACTTAAGGTTCAGCTTAGTTTAGTTTCGTTTTTAGTTTAGTTTAGAGATACAGTGTGGAAACAGGCCCTTTAGCCCACTGAGTTAGCGCCAACCATCAATCCCCACACACTAGCACTATCCTACACACTGGGGAAAATCTACAAACTTTACCACAGCCGATTAACCTACAAACCAGTACTTCTTTGGAGTGTGGGGCAAATGGAGCACCTGGGGAAAACCCATGCGGTCACGGGGAGAACGTACAAACTCCGTAGAGACAGCATCCATAGTCACGATCGGACCTGGGTCTCTGGCGCTGTAAGACAGCAACTCTATCACCGCGTCACTCTGCCGCCCCGAATAGGAACGCCCCGAATTTAATAGGAACCCGAGGTGCAATGTTTTTCACACAGAGGGTGGGGGGTATATAGAACAAGCTACCAGAGGAAGTACATGAGGCAGATACTATAACAACAATTAAAAGACATTTGGACACGTATATGGATATGAAAGGCTTAGAAGGATATGGGCCAAACACAGCATGTGGGACTAGTATAAATGGGGCATCTTGGTCGGTATGGGCAAGTTGGGCTGAGGGGCCAGTTTCCACGCTGTATGACTTAATATGGAACCTAGTGAAAGACCAATGTTTTAGATCGTTTTCTAAAACCTCAATCATGAAGCATGACATAACATAGCAGCAGTACTGATAAATAAACACAACAACGCTGCTTTCAGTAACAAAGATGGCCCACAACAAATCCTAAAAACAATGAATTTTAATATACACAAATCTTCATTAATAATTAATAATCCACAAAACATATTGCAGTTAATAGTGCATCAGTTTAATCAAGATTTTGAGCCACTTAAAATTGTTTCATCCAATTAATTTAAATGTTGTCAGCCTACACAACTCAACGATGAAGCAGATGAGTCTGAAGAATGGTCTCGACCCGAGATGTCACCCATTCCTTCTCTCCTGAGATGCTGCCTGACCTGCTGAGTTACTCCAGCATTTTGTGAATAAATACCTTCGATTTGTACCAGCATCTGCAGTTATTTTCTTACACTTTAAGCTAATTATTGTAATATATTTGCTAAAGGTTTATTTGGAACCTGTTGCCAATATCATTAACAATATGATTCTTAAAAATCACTTAAAAATTGGAGAGGCTATTTCACTTTGTCATTTTGTCTGTCTCTGCCCAATTGTTTTGCCGATGGGTTAAATATGCTGTGGCTTTCACAGAATTTGTAGCAGATGTATGAAATGCAATACAGAAAATTCTACAAGCACGGGCAAGAAAATAAAATCATCCTGGTGGTCATTTATATAAAATATCTGAGGGCCCAGAAACCACCAGATGGGACAGAGTGGAAGAAAGATAATATCCACTCATAATAAAATGGAGACAACTGTGAAACAAAAATCTGATATTGTGCAACTGGCAAATAGCATCATGGGTATTTCAGATGCATACAAGATTTAGGGTAAAAAATATGACCACGTCATTGACCACTGGTTCACCATTCACCAATGCAAAATTCTCCTTCCTTAACTTATAATCTTACACCCTTCAACATCCTCAACAGATACGATCCATGATGTACACCCTTCCCTTTGCTCGAAGGTATCACAAAATGGTGGAGTAACTCAGCGGGTCAGGCAACATCTCTGGAGAGAAGGAATGGGTGACGTTTCGGGTCGAGACCCTCTTCAGACTGAAGGGTCTCGACCCGAAACGTCACCCATTCCTGCTCTTCAGAGATGCTGCCTGACCCGCTGAGTTACTCCAGCATTTTGTGATACCTTCAATTTGTACCAGCTTCTGAAGTTATTTTCCTACACCCCTTCCCTTTGCTCCATCAGTAGTTGGGTTTTATATCTCATATTTCTGTATTCCAAAAAAATCTTTTCTACTTTCATTCCCATCTAATTGCTCCATTCTCCACCTTAACTAATGTTGAATAGCATCAAAAGTACAATTTAAGTTATAATTCACTGGTGCTCTTTCAATTGTGCGGAAGGTTAAAGCTGATTTTTTGGAATACAGGTTTACCACCGATTTTCTGATGGTTCCAGACCCTTTCTGGATTATCTGTTTAGTCGGACCAACAGAGATCACGGTCTCTGAGAGGAGCCCAATGGTACTGCCTAGGCTGCCGAGGTACCGAGCTACCGGCCCGCAAAGTCGGCCTTGGAAGTCAGCTATGGGAACGGATCTGCCAGCTTCAGCTGGGCCAGAGTTCCAGAGTCCTGGCCTCAGGGGGCAAATTCGACCCGCTAATCGGCACAGAAGTCCAGATGAGGCTGAGATTGGCCTTCTCACCCGTTTAGGCGCCACATTTTTGGAGGCACCTCCAGGGGGTATTTCACGTGCACTCTCATAATTTTGTCCGGATTAAAGGAGGTGCCGGACCACCAGTTGCCTGAAAAACCGGTGATGGACCTGTATCTATATTAATAACATTGCCAACCTTTAATAGACGGTGACTTTGGCTAAATTAAGAGCCCAAGACCCAAATTAGCATAGTATAGAGGTATAGAGATTTCCCCCTTCTTTCTCCTGCGCCATCAATTAACCAAAATAATATTCATCAAGGCAATATTCACCAGTCTTCATCTTCTGGTATCTGGCTGAGAGGTGGATTCAAGCAGTATGTGTGATATGCCATGTTACACTCATCACACAACAGCTGCCTATCTGGATCCTGCTTCCCACCACATAATCGACAGGCACAGTATCGGCATTCTTTGTCAGGGTCTGCCTTACAGTATTTACACTCAGGGCCACTCTTCCCTGGAGAAATAATGAAAGGGGGGGGGGGGCACAAAAGTAAAAAACAGATCAAAACAATCACTTGACTTAAATACTGTCTACAGAGTAAAAGAACAGTTTAGAAAAGTCATTGCATGTAAACAGCGTCATACTTTTAAACTGGCCATCAGCTAGTGTAATTGGCTCCGCTCCAGTTTCTTCAATCTTGTATATTTCATCCAAACATGCTACCTTGCAATCGCCTAACACATCTAATGGGCCACTGTAAAACATTAAAAGGGTAAAACATAAAACACTGTAAAACATAAAACACTTGTAAAACATAAAAAGGGTAAAAACAGAAACATCTACAAAAGAAATCCTTCATCATCACCAAAACGGCAACATTTTACCAATGCACACACTAAACTTCCATTGCAAATCTCACAGCTACAACCATTCCCCCTGTGGAGATGAGGAACGCGAACTCGACACCCCCAGCAAAGATCATTTCGAGAAAAATATTCATTTTCAGAAAAAGGTTCATGCATGTAGAATACAAGCCATTTCCATGTAGAATAATTCCTTTAAAAAAAAGTAATTTTTCTAATGCACAGTTCAACAGTTTCGGAATAACAGACTTGGATATTGCTTAAAATTACATTCACCAATGCAGCGTTTAACCAGAACCCAGAAGGTGTGTATGTAATACCAGCCCACTGCACACAAATAAGGTCACTCATAATCAAACTTATTCTTTGAAACACAGATATTCTCCCTGCAATGGAATAAAAAGGATTAAGTGCACCATCTAGTCAAGGTGGCCAAGTGGTAGGTTTCCAAGTGTGCAAATGGTAAATGAAAGTTCAATTTCTTAATTTGTAAAACAACTTGAAAATGGCAGAATGAAATACGGCATCATTTTAGTTACATGTTTTGCACTGCTAACAAGCTTGAGAGCCTACATCGAATTCTCCAATCGCAAGTAATTGACCCCACCAACCTCCCCGATGGGCACACATTTCTCCCACTATCTCCGACCATCGTCTCCCTGCTTTTTTTCCCTCCTCCATTCACTCAGCTCCCATCCCTGAGCCCCATTTTTCCATTCTATCCCCTGACTTTCCCCTTTCACCCAGATCATTCCGTCTGGCATTACAATTCACTCCTCTCTTTCCTTATCTTTTGCCTCCTTTTAGCCTTTAGCCACTGTCCCTTACTTCACCCATCTGCCATTCAAACACAATCTCCCATCACCTGCACCCACATATCACTTGCCAGGCTTTGTTCAAACCCCATCTCTCTTTCCCAGCCTCTACCACTCCATAAGTTTGAAGACATGTCCATATGTCTACAGATGCTGCCTAACCCGTTGAGTTCCTCCAGCACTTGGCTTTTTACTCAAGATTCCAGCAGCTGCAGTTTCTTGCATCTCTCTTGCCTTTCACTCCAACAGGAACATGCCATTCCGGGACATTCTCAATTTCACCTCGAGAAGCCTTTAATTAAATTAAATAGAAAGTATTCTATAGAGATACAAATCAGTTGGTTTGGCAACCAGCCTCCCTACCACCCACTCCATCTACACCATGATGCCTCAGGAAAGCAGCCACAAATAATCATGGACCACTCACGTATTAGTCATTCCCTCTGCTCCCTTCAGAAGTTACAAAGGTTTGAAGGCCACCAGATTCAAGGAAAGATTTCCCCCCTGCAGTTACCAGACTCCTGAACAAGACTTCTCATAAACTAAGGATGTATTCCTGATCTCTCAATCTACCTACTGTATGGATCGATTGCTGGCTGTTGCGGACTTGGTGGACCAACGGGCCTGTTTCCGTGCTGCACGTCTAAAGTCTAAATGCAATGATTTTATAAAGTGAAAATGAATTAACCAATTGCCCACACTACCATCCGTCTCCATTGAAATGATGGGCTGATCATTCTGTACCAAGTTTAACCTGAAACACATCCAGACCTCCCAACACTTGATTTTACAAATTCAGATTTTTGATGTCCAAAATTCTGAATTTTACATCAAAATTCATAATATGGCGGGTAATGCAACATTTCAGCAAAAAACGTAAACACGCCAAATGCGCTACATTCATGTGTGAAAAACGACTATTATTTCCAATAGTCTGTAGTTCTTGGACTACATGTACAATGTCAGGCCTATCATGAGTATATTCTGCTATTTATAGAAAGGTTATTGAACAGAAATACTTTTTACAACACAAAAGAAAAAATTGTTTTGTTTTGTTTTCTCTATTTTGCTTTTTACTTACACAAAATGTATGACTAAGTTATGAAGAGTTTCATTTACAACTGCACATACCTAATTTCATTGAAGACATACTTGCTCCAGTGGTCTTCAACAGCAAATGACAACGGTCCATGTCCCCCCCCCACCCCCCACTCCTCCCCTCCCCCCTCCCCACACTCCTCCCCACACCCCCCTCCCACTCTACTCCCACTCCCGCCCTCCCCGCCACTCCTCTCCCCCTCACTCCCGCCCTCCCCTCCCCACCTTTTCCCCCACCCCCCTCCCCCCCTCCCTTCCCCTCCCTCCCTCCCCCTTCCCTCCCCCTCCCCTCCTTCCCTCCCTCCTTCCCTCCCTCCCCCCCCCGCCCCCCTTCTCAACATCAACGGGCCTCGCGCTGTGTAGCAAGGCGAGCCCAGCGGCAAAGCGAGGCCGGGCCAGCGGCGAGGCGAGGCCAGCGGCATGAGGCGAGCGGCGAGGCGGGACGAGAGGCAGGGCGAGCGGCGAGGCGTGTGTTTTGCCGGAAAATGTGAGGTGAAATCAGAATGGCGGAAAGGAAATAAGAAAGCGGAAACTTTCCGCCAAATTCGGAAGGGTTGGGAGGTCTGCATCCACAAGCAGATTCTGCAGCAAACTGATGAGGAACTACATTTGGTTTACACTCTACCACTGAACTCCATGAGGAGTTCAAAGTCAGTGCTGTTAATTCAATGAACATAACATGTCAACAGTAAGGTGTTATCTGTTGGCAATTCCCATCAAATTCCAGCTTAAGATAAAAGGACTGCTCCAAACTGCATTCTGTTTGTGTGCTAAAGAGCATCAATGCATATTGACAATGACAAATAGTTATAAATGAATGGGCATCTGACTTGTAATGAAGAGCAAAACATCCAGAAGCCTGCTGCAAGCAAACAGTGCAGTTATCAATAAAGTAAAAGAGCATAATTGTCTTTCCATTCTGTTGATTTATCAACCCTGAAAAAAACTCCACTCACTAAAAAGTCTCCTGATATCTGACTAGGTGCTTTGATTAATCTTAAACTGAAATCATATTTGTGTTTTGGCATTTGATTAAGTCTCTGAAGAATAGCCCTACTCTCCACAGCAATTAATATATTTTCTGTTTTCTAACCTATCAAATGGAAAAGCTCTGGTAGCACAGCAACAAAACCATGCACAATAATAATGGTAACTGATCAAATAACTATTGAAGAAAATATAAAAGCACAAATATTTGCATCTGTCAATATTACTACTTCTGCCAAAAATGAATAAGACAGTTTGTAGACTATTTATAAGCAGAGTAATATATTACATGTAAATAATATCCAATTTATTATATTGTTCTCACAACTGATTGCAGGTTATTTACCCATAATCTTTTACGGATTACATGGCATGTCATCCTACATAATTAAACAGTTTATTATCCTGATCTATCCATTTAATTGAAATATGTCCATACATCAACATTTTTCACAAAATGCTGGAGTTACTCAACAGGTCAGGTAGCATCTAGGAGAGAGGGAATGGGTGATGTTTCGGGTCGAGACCCTTCTTCAGTCTGAAGAAGGGTCTCGACCCGAAACATCACCCATTCCCTCTCTCCTAGATACTGCCTGACCTGCTGAGTTACTCCAGCATTTTGTGATATCTTCGATTTGTACCAGCATCTGCAGTTATTTTCCTACATAATCAAAAATTTTCAGCTCTCCTCGCGCTTTCCTCATATCCTACTATTTAAAACCAGTGCAGTCAAACTTACCCGCAGGGAATATAGACACAAGAAACTGTAGATGCTAGATTACAAAGAAAGACTCAAAGTAATGGAGTAACTCAGTCTGTCAGGCTGCGGACCCTCTGAGTAACTCCAGCACTGTGTCTTATTTCACCCTCGGGAAAAATGCCTTGGACTGTAGTTGTTAACTACAGTCTTAGTGGCAAGCTGGCTCCCAACCTTTCCCATTCTTTTTTACTCCAAGGAAGCATTCAACAAAGTGTGCATTCAGAAGGAGAAAATGGCAGAGGCTCTTTGCAACAAATTTGGATATAGAAACACTATAGGTTGCCAATCTGATTGAATGGTGCCAGGACACCAATTTGGCTCGAAACTTCAGCAAGACCAAGGACTGACTGTTGACTTAAGATGGGGAAAGCTGATGCTCCACAAACCTGTCTTCATCGATTGGTTCACGATGGAGAGAGTCAACAACTTCAAGTTTCAGGGCATGCATATCTCTGAAGATCTGTTCTGGGCACAGTACATTAATGCAATCATAAGGAAAGGCCATCAATGCCTCGACTTCCTTAGGTTTATGGAGATTCAGCACATTAGTGAATATTCTATTCAACTTCGACAGGCATAGAGTAAAGAATGTATTGACCAGTTGTATCACGTCCAGTTTCTGCAAACTGAATACCCAGGAACGAAGGAGATTAGAAAGAGTGGTGGACATTTGTCCATCATGGGTATCGATCTCCCCACCATCAAAGGGATCTATAGAAGGTGCTGCTTCGAAATGACAGCCAGTATCATCAGAGATCCACACCACCCTGGCTATGATCTCATTTTGCATCTACCATCTGGAAGAATGCACAGCAGTCTGAAAATTGTGATCACCAGTTTCACGAATAGCTGCAAAATAATTTATTTGTTCTATTTTTGGTATATCTGACAATTAAACACTCCTCTTGACTTGACTCTCGACTCCGCTATTCAAAAAAGATTAATAGATGCCCAAACTACAAACTTAAAGAATAGCCACACACATCTAGCCTTAAATATGGAATTAAATTATTATTGTGATAGAAATAAAATTTATTCAGATCAGCTAACGTGGATCTGCAAGAGTAAATCCATGATCATTAAATATAATTGATGTCCTTAACACATTACTTCACTGCATTCATTGCCTCCTTCACTTAGATGTAGAGATGTGTAAAATTCTACGCATCATCCATGTCATAGAGTTAACGAGAATCTGTTGCTGTGTAGATTTATGCAACAGTGTTCAATGAGGTACTGCATAAACTTTCAATGAGTTGTCAGAAAGATGCCATAAAAGCCATGTTAATATTGTACAGCACAAAGTGGATTGCGAACCCATGCAAAACCAAACGAAAACTAGAGACCCAGGCAACAAGGAGGCAACACACCATCCTGGAATAGAGACTGCAACCACAGAATCTCCTGTCTGTCCCCCACCCCCAACTAACGATTCTCCTACCACAATCACTCTGCCTGGCTTCAGCCTTTCCTGCTGTGCCTCACAACCAGTCTCAGTGCCACAGACCTGACTGCTGCTACTTTCCCCTTGCTTTCCCATGCAAAACTTGTTTTTAAGGGGAATGATCAATGGGGAATGATCTTGCACTCTCCGCCTATTCCCTTTCTTGGCAGTGAAACATCTACATTCCACCTGCACCTTGGACATGGTCACCACACTAATACTCTGATCGATGAAACCTTCAACCTGGATAATCTTCAGTGTTCTTTCATGCGATCTGTCAGGAGCTAAAATAATTAATCCCAAAGTCTATTCATGAAGAATTAGGTGAGTGGTACTTTAGAACTCCAGGAAATCCAACACAGGATCCACAAGTCAAAAGGCCCCTGGGCGAGCCGTACATTGCACAAAATTAGACTTTACATTAGACTTTAGAGACACAGCGTGGAATCAGGTCCTTCGGCCTATTCCGACCAGCGATCATCCCCTTACACTAACACTATCCTCCATGCTAGGGACAATTTACAGAACCTACAAATCTGTACATCATTTGGTGTGTGAGAGGAAACTGGAGCACCCGGAGAAAACCCATGAAGTCACAGGGATAATGTACAAACTCAGAGTGGGAGGTGCCTGAATACGCACACAGATGGACACATGAATACGCAGTCAATGGAGGGATATGGATAATGTGCAGACAGAAGGGATTGGTCTCAGGGCCGTTTTTACAGCATTATGGGCCCCCGGGCAAAGCAGTGTACTGGGGCCCCTACCGTTACTCTCCCCCACCACCCTTTCCCTACCAGCCCCCCTCCTGTCGGGCCGGCGAAAAGCACTTACCGAAAAGCACTTAGCGATGGACTTAGGGTGCTACATTGTTGCGAAAAGCACTTACAGATCGCTGTGAGAAGCACTTAGTGACTGAAAATGTTGCGAAAAAAGCACTTATTGAACCTACATTTTTAAAGTAGTATTTATTTATTGCAAGTCACTTAACATACACAGATCAGCATGGGGCCCCTATGCTCGTGGGGCCCCGGGCAAGTGCCCATCAGGCCCATGCGTTAAGACGGCCCTGATTGGTCTAAGTATGCATCATGTTCAGCAGAGACATCAAGGGCCTGTTCCTGCACTGTACTGTTCCATGGAACATTTGTCAACAGCATTTTTAATCTTGGACAGCTATCACCACAAATAAGCCACAGAATATGCATGTCATACAAACGTACACAGCATCACAATACAGAAATCCAACAGCTGGTGTCTTTAGTTGAAAAACATCACACTTCCCAGCTGAAGATAATCCACACAAAACTTAAAAACAAATAAAGATGATTTGGTATTTTCCAGTTATAAGGCTCAACGGTTTCTTGTATATTTCAGGCAAAAAAAAATGGAAGGATGTGCTCTGAGTAATGAGACCTCAAGTGCAGAGTATTAAAAGCACTCTTTGCCTTTACACTGGAAGTATTTGGCTCACAATGAACTCAAAACAGGTCCAGATACAGGTCTAATCTGATTTGGCAGTTCAACAATTTCCAGTCCTTTCTTTCCCATTTTGGAGAATTCCTCCTGCAAACAGAGAGATGTAAAGAGAGATCTAGGGGTCCAAGTCCATAACTCCCTAAAAGTGCCTACACAGGTGGTAAAGAACATATGGTATGCTTGCTTTCATATGTCGGGACATTAAGTATAAGAGTCAGAAAGTCGTGATGTACCTTCATCGGACTTTGGTTAGGCCACATTTGGAGTATTGCGTGCAGTTCTGGTCGTTCCATTACATTAAGGGTATGCAGACTTTGTAAAGGGTGCAGAGGAGGTTTACCAGAATGAGAATGCTATCTGAATTAGGGGCTATTGGGCACATGGAGAGGTTGGACAGATTTGTACCTGTACGAGGTACAGAAGCACTTGAAGTCCCAAACCTCTAGGTTCAGGAACAGCCTCTTTCCCACAACGACATGGTTCTTCAACCCACCTGCATACCTGTAATCTTAACTCGGCAACTGAACGCCTCGGCACTGCCATGGATTTCATGACTATTGGCACGATAAATTCTTTATCCATGCAATATATCAGCCAATCCCAAAGATTTTATTTGAAATTTAGGACTAGGGTTCTATGTGGTGTGATCAAATGACATTTGAAATTCCCAATACACTGACTACCCTAGTAATCATAGCCTATATTTAATTTGTCAAACACAACTTTCCGATCTTAAAATCATGTTGATTCTGGCCAACCATGTTAGAATTTTCTAAATATCATATTACTACATCTCTAATAATGGCTTCAAGCATTTTCCTGACAACCACTCTCAAGCTAATATTCAAGAAATGTGGTACTCTGTAGCACCATCTCATGGCAGCATATTTGCAAGCATTAAGTAATTTGCCCAGATGTAAGCCAATCACCTGGTTCCAAAATCACTTTATATCGACACTCATCCAAGAGCCTATAGAAAGTGACAATGAATATTTTAGAAGAACAAAATCGCGCAGTGGTTTTAACACAACATGTGTTCAGAAAATGATCTGAGCGTGTTGTATCAACTTCAAGTGTGATTTTGCTTGGAACACGGTCTTACTATTGTGAAGTTCTGCATGGAAAGAGGGTGAATAGCATGGCTTGAAAGAGTTAGATCTTGGATTTCACCCGCTTGAATGGGTGTCAGTGACTCTGGATATTTTTCTATTTTCTCTTCTCAGCTAAGTTTTTGAGTAAATATACCAGATGTTTTGTACCATGTTCACTTCACATCTATTTCACTTTAAAACCCCCATTGGCTTTCATTCCATCAATTAAATTCAGAGCACGTCTTTGATACAAACTGTACCACCCTTTTCGCTTGCCATTTGTTTACCATGCCACTTCCAAGTATCAAAATTCACCTTTGCCCCTGTTTAGTCAAGATGAAAAGAGGAGCACAATTCCTAACACAAAATTCTCCAAACATTAAACTAAAGCCTGTGAGGAACGATTAACATTGATGTTTCCTTACTTTCGAACTGCAAGCTGATTTTTCACCAATGAATTAAGTCATGGAATTGGAATTATCGAGCAAAAATTCCATTTAATTTTGTAAAACCACAATTTATTGCTTTCATCCAATTTCATTTAGACAACTGAACCAGGGTTGACAAAAAATAATTATGCCTTTGTCTAATAGCATATTTATTTCACGATAAGAGTCTTATACTTATGTAATGCATACCACAAAGGGAAAATTACTGTGTTTTAATATAGTAAACTGCTCTGAATATTGCTTTGGAGATCAACACCTTACACAATTCAGGAGGCATTTAAGGAGTGAAAATTTAATTTTTAATCAATTAGAATTAATAGAAATAGTCTATAGAACTATAAAAAAACACTTGTTGACTAAGTCAAATCAAACTGAAGCACAACAAGTGCTAAGATGATAAAAGATTATTGGAGATAAGCCGAATGGTATGTTGTCAAGTGTTTAGTAGATGGGATAATTGCCAAAATTACAGTCACTTGAACAATTTCAAAATCTGAGAAACATTTTTAGAACATAGTAAAAAAAAAATTTAAAACAGCTTATAAAGTGGATAGACACAAAGTGCTGGAGTAACTCAGTGAGTCAGGCAGCATATCTGGAGAAAAAGGACGGGTGATGTTTCGGGTCGGAATCCTGCTTCAGACTGGAGTCACAGCACTTTGTGTCTATCTTCGGCGTAAACCAGCATCTGTAGTTCCCTCCTACACAGCTTATAAAGTCAATGTGTTCCTATATAAGTGACATTTCAAAGCAATGCCATCCTAAAATTGTTGACATTTTGGGATAAAATAATTTATTAATCACTTGCCTCTACCTTCACTGAGGAAATAAAATAAACAAAATTATCCTTTCTCACAAATACTGTGGTGCTGGTGGTGTGGTGCTCACAGTGGATATTGTTTACAACTTTACAACGCGTGTTTGAGCAGAGGTGGTGAAGCTATCCTGTGTGACACCTGTCTTTTTAACTGGATGCAGAATAGCCAGGGTTTGTGTGTTTGAACTGTAGCACGTCATTGCACTCCATGATCCCAGAGGCAGGCTGCTTGTACACTCAGAATTTAAAAGTCAAGAGTTTAGGATCATGGAACCGTACAGTTCAGACACATACATGCCCTTCAGCCCAGCTCACCCGTGCAATCAAGATGCCCATCAACGCTAGTCTAATTTGCTTGTGTTTGTCCCATATCACTCCAAATCTTTCCTATCCGTGTACCTGTAACTTGTGTGTCAAGAACTTGGAAGGCAAACTGAATAAATTCCCCACGGTTCACATTTGAAAGCCATCAACTGGTTAAAACTCTCCTGAGCCCAGAAGGAGCAGGCATGGAATATAGACTAGTAGTCTGCTTGGATTTGACACTGCTCTAAGATATCTTCTGCACCTATTAAAGTTTAAAGCCAGGTTTGCTATCTGTGATAGACATGGCAATCCAATGTGCAAACCAGAGAAATCTGCAGAACTCCATATCACATCATGAAGCCACACAGGGTGAAAACAGGCCCTTCGGCCCAACTTGCTCATGCAGACCAAGATGCCCCATCTCCATTGATCCCACCTGCCTGTGCTCGGCCCATATCCTTCTAAACATTTTCTATCCATGTACTTGTCCAAATGTCTCCTAAATGTTATAGTACCCAAATGTGGTTATAGTATGAGACTGTTGAATGATATGTCATCAGGGCTCATTAATACATCCAAAAATAGAAACATACAAAATAGGTGCAGGAGTAGGCCATTCGGCCCTTCAAGCCAGCACTGCCAGTCAAAATAATCATGGAAAGGTTGCCAGGACTACAGTTCACTTCCTAAGCACCAAAAATCCATCTACATTGGGGAAATATGATACGTCTCATTCAACGAGCTTACAAGTGTACTACAATCAAGCCGCCTACAATGTACAAGTATCTTGCTTACAGTGACTTCAAAGGAACCACACATGCTTGAATCTCACTGCTGGGCATGTCATTCATCTGTAGTTAATTATTTGCTCCACAAGTGTTTTTTCTGCAAAAGGAACAAGTGTATGTTCTGTTAAGTAAAGGCTTTCTATATATGAAACTGCAACTTTATGATAACAAGAAAGAAAATTACTATTTCCTATTTATAAATTGCTTGTGAGGTACAAAAGATTTCAATGGAGAGGTAATGCAAAATTTCTCCAGCAAGCAGGAAAATATAAATAGTTTAGTTTATTATTATTGTCACGTGTACCGAGGTACAGTGAAAAGCTTTTATGTTGCGTGCTTTCCAGTCAACAAAAAGACTATACATGATTACAATCAAGCCCTCCACAGTGTATAAAGGGCATTTCATTTACTGCAAGATAAAGTCAAATATAGTCTAATTAAAGATAGTTCAAAGGTTTCCAATGAGGTAGATGGGAGGCCAGGACCACACTCCAGATGGTGAGAGGACAGGTAAGTTGCTGTTAACAGCTGGGAAGAAACTGTCCTTGAATCTGGCCTTTAAAATACTTCAATGAATTATACTCATCTTAAAGTTTAAGCTACAATGTTATATTTTTATATCAATGTTTTTAGCCTTGAGAGGATAAAAAAAACAAATATGCAGTGTATTGCTATCTCTGCCATCTCTCTCCCCTTTTTTGATCTCCCCGTCCCCATCACAGGGGACAGACTATCGACTGACGTCTACTACAAATTTCTCTTAATTTGAGGAAGGACGTCCTTACTATTGAGGCAGTGCAGCGTAGGTTCACGAGGTTAATCCCTGGGATGGAGGCAACTGTCTTACGAGGAAAAATTGGAAAGACTGGGTTTGTATTCACTGGAGTTTAGAAGGATGAGAGGGGATCTTATAGAGACGTATAAAATTATAAAAGGACTGGACAAGCTAGATGCAGGAAACACGTTCCCAATGTTGGTGGAGTCCAGAACCAGGGGACACAGTCTAAGAATAAAAGGGAGGCCATTTAAAACTGTGAGAAGAAACGTTTTCACCCAGAGAATTGTGAATTTGTGGAATTATCTGCCACAGAAGGCAGTGGAGGCCAATTCACTGGATGAATTTAAAAGAGAGTTAGATAGAGCTCTAGGGGCTAGTGGAATCAAGGGATATGGGGAGAAGGCAGGCACGGGTTACTGATTGTGGATGATCAGCCATGATCACAATGAATGGCGGTGCTGGCTTGAAGGGCCAAATGGCCTCCTTCTGCACCTATTTTCTATGTTTCTATGTTTTTATGTTAAATCTACCGACTCCCAGTTATCTGGACTACACTTCCTCCCACCCACCCTCTTACAATGCCACAACCCCCCATTCTCAATTTCAATCTGTGCCGTATCTCCTCCCAAAATGAGGATTTCTATTCTAGGACATCCAAAATGTCCTCATTCTTTAGATAACATGTATTCCCCCCTGCTGGATCTTGCATCCATGTCTCCTCTGTGTACCACCCCCCCTCCCCAAGATGAAAAAAGGATATTCCCCAGGTCCTCACCTGTCATCCCATGAGCCTCCGCATCCAACTGCACTAGTCACATCTTCCCATCCCCTCCACTTTAGGCCTTCCGCAGAGATCGATCCCTTTGCAACTCCTTGATTCACTCATCCCTTCTCACCTAAACCATTCATTCCTCAGGTACTTTCCCCTGCAACCACTCGAGATGTAACACCCATCCCCATACCTTCCCCCTTGCCTTCATTCAGGAACCCCAATAGTCTTCCTCCAACCTCATCTACTGCATCTGGTGTTCCCGTGTGGCTTCCCGTATGGCTTCCTAAAATTGAGACCAAGCATAGACTTGGTTTTGCCGAACACTTGCTATTAATTTGGCTGCACTTGCAGTGTTTTTTTCATAGATGTTCAAGTGGCCAACAAATTGTACTGTAATAAGCCTACAACTACAACTGGTTTGTTGTAATTGTTAGCGACGATACAGAGATTAATACTTGGTGCTTCATACTGATGTGTTTCATCAAACACTTATGCTTGATCCGCCGAGGCCTTCTGGACTTCCTAGTTGCTTACCATTTTAACTCCTCGTCCCATTCCCAAACTGACCTTTCAGTCCTGGGCCTTTTCCATTGCCAGAGTGACGCCACTCACAAACTGGAGGAACAGCTCCTCCAATTCTGCTTGGGTAGCTTAACGGCATGATCAATTAATTCTCCAATTTTAGGTAACTTCAAAACCTTCTTTCTCCCTCTTCTTCCCACCCTCCCCGCCCCCCGCTCGTGTCCTTCCTATACCCTACATCCGCATTTCTTCCCCCACCCTTCCACCTACATCCGTCCTCCAGCTTCACAACTCTTTAATCCTCCTGTCTCACACCCTTTGTCTTTTCATTTCTGGCCATTGCCCAACCTTCTGCCTATCAAACCCCTCTGCCCCTCAACTGCATCTCCTATTACCTACCAAAATTTGTTCTGCCCTTCCGTCTTCCAGGTTTCTTCTCTCCCCCTCCCCCCCCCCTCCTTCCCCCATCTTTCCTACAATCAGTCTGAAGTCCCAAAACATTACCCATCCATGTTTTCGAGAGATGCTGCATGACCTGCTGAGCTGTTCCAGCACTTTGTGTCTTTTTACTGTTTATTAAGGTGCATTAACAAAATCCGACCAATTTAATGTTGATTTTAGGCCAGCACTTTATTCTTAAGATGTTTTAATGACAACTAAGAGGAAGATCAGTTCTCTACACAAGCCATATGAAGCACAAGGCATTAGTCTGTATATTATCATTAACAATTTCACACACCATACAATATGTTGTATAATCCAGCTGTAGTTACGAACTTATTATGGTGCGATCTGTTGGCCATTTTAACACCTGTGACGAAAACACTGCAAGTGCAGCCAAAGAAAAGCAGCATGTTAATCTCTCTCTCTGAAACGCTTTTGGATAGGACATGAAAGCAGCAGGAATGATTTATATTATAATGATCCAGGTACAAGATAAACATTCCACTCAGTTGATGCACATGACCAGGCATATGCAGGAGTCTGACTTTATACCTTATGTCATCACCGGGGAGAAGGAAGATTCCGCACTGGCATTTCATTTTCATGAATAGCAATGAAGACTAGCAATGGGCCAATCAAGGTCCATGATATCACAACGTAAATAGCAAAGTGAGACCCAAAGCAGAATTTGGGCTGTCATACATTACGTGGAGCAGCACGGGAATCACAAAATAAAGACAGAATAGCTCACTAATAGAAAAACTGGCAACCAACCAATCCAGTTTAATTAGTGTAAGAAAATAACTGCAGATGTAGTTGGAGACAAGAAGACAGTGGGAGAACTGGGAAGGGGAGGGGAAAGAGAGAGACAGGAACTATCTGAAGTTAGACAAATCAATGTTCATACCGCTAGGGTGTAAGCTGCCCAAGCAAAATATGAGATGCTGTTCCTCCAACGGTGGCTCAGCACTTCAACTCCCCCTCCCACTCCTAGCCTGACCTTTCTGTTATGGGCCTCCTCCATTGTTATAGTGAGGCCCACCGCAAATTGGAGGAACAGCATCTCATATTTCGCTTGTGCAGGTTACACCCCAGCGGTATGAACATTGATTTCTCCAACTTCAGATAGTTCCTCTGTCCCTCTCTTTCCCCTCCCCCTTCCCAGTTCTCCCACTGTCTTCCTGTCTCCAAATACATCCTATCTTTGTCCCACCCCCTCCCCTGACATCAGTCTGAAGAAGGGTCTCAAACCGAAACGTCACCCATTCCTTCTCTCCCGAGATACTGCCTGACCCATTGAGCTACTCCAGCATTTTGTGATATCTTCGATTTGTACCAGTATCGCAGTTATTTTCTTGCACTAATAACGTACTGTATTCAGAGGAGTATTCAGATCACAAAAAGGAACAGAGAGCCTAAATACCTACAACATTTTTGGATAGATTTGGAAAAGCAACTCTAATTTGTTTTCAGAATTCAACACCATATACTGTTTGCGTTTCAAGGCCAATTGCCTCTCTCCTCCTATACAGTAATACTGCTTTCCATTCAGCTTGGCAAAACACTCTGATCTTTTTACTTGACAAGGCCAATCAAATTGGTAGTTGCCACGGCTACAGGAGTAAAAAAACACCAAATAGCTTTGAGGTCAAAATAAAATTTTAAAAACGTCTCTCCGTGGATTTTACATTTCAGCCCACGCTTCCTGACTGAAAAGGCAACTTGTTACAGGTATGTGACAAATGAAAATTTACAATGCAGCTAAAATCCAAATTACCCAATACCTTTTGGCATGGTTTGAATAAAGATTCCGTTATTTGGCCTACTCTCCCTAAACACACAAGGCCTTGTACGTGCCAGATTGAATTATGACATTTCTTCCAATTAACCTTGCATGGAACATTTATACAGAATGGAATCTATTCACAAAATAATCTCAATGCCATTGTGGGGTAAAGTAAGCTTGGCATCCAGTGTGCATTCCTTTTTTCAATAACATTATGTAATTTGCTTACTTCAAATGAAATATTATGATTTTTAAGTGAAGATATCAATTTTAGTTTAAAAACGCTAAAATGAAATTAAATCAGTGGCACTGTTAAAAAAGACATGCTGGTTACAAAAATAAAGACCAAGGCCAATTTATGTTGATGATGAAATTTTAGATTTGATTAACCATCAAGCTTCCTCACTATCTGTTAGCTGTGCATATCCGTTAGCATTAAAATTCCCACCCACAGCTTTGAAAACCGGCTGCAAAACACACTTCAGATCAGTCCAGCATGACACTTCCATTTGCATTAGGCTATAGAAAATAAAACTAAAACCACAGTACACTGATACGTCAGATACAACCCCAGGTCCTAAAAATAGACCAACAGGTCTATTACCTGTAATTGAAAACACAGCTGCTGAAAATCTGAAATAAAAACATTAAATGTTGAAAACTTCATCAGACACTTCACTCCAAAATTTCTCCTCTCGCAGATGTGGCCTGATCTGTTGAGTACTTCCAGCATTTTCAGTACTTGTTCGGAGTTTGCTGCAATCAGATTGTCTCATCACTGGCCAAAAAATATGTCCTTGCAACATTACCAAGTTTACTTCTAATTTACATATCATTTCCATACTGTTTATTGGATTGGTTATCATAATTTTTAATATACTGCATATCAAGACCATACTTTGTTCCCATGTTACACAAAGCAAATAGAAGCACTGTAGAAAATATCAAAAATAGTTACAAACTTGATACCAGAACTGCAAGTTCATGACAAAGTTGTGATTCTCTTTTCTATAATATGTAGTGAATTTACATTTTGGAGGTGTTTGATTATGCAAGATGTTGAAAATCTGTTTCCAGTTATGCACAAGACTAAAATTAGCAACCAAATCTGCAAAGAGTCATCAATAAATTAGAATTCTAGAAAAATGTCTTCACTTGACGAAAGGTGAAAATATGGAACATGCTATCACAGGTACAGAAGTAGCTGCATTTGCAATGACTTAGCTCATTTCCTGGCATTTCATGTAAAAAGATTTTTAAAAAGGCAGAAATTGTATGCATGAGGAGAAACCGGGCCCAAGTACAGTGAATTGAGTACTTTTCCATATTTGTTGATGGTTTTAATTATTTACAAGGAGTGATTAATCTTGATGCTGAAACATTTCTTGGCAACTTATTGGCATGTGCAGAACTCGTTCCTTCCACACATGTGAGATCTATTTTGATCTCTTCCTGGCATCAAACAGGACTGGGCAATTGTCCAGTGGCAGACCAGACCATGGTAAACATCCAAACAAGGGTTCTAAAAGAAGGAAAGAGGTGGAAAACGATGAACAGGAAGATGAAAAGCAAGTGGAGGAGGAGTAGATGGGACATCTTGATGGTCCCAGCATAGATGGAACATCTTGGTCGGCATGGGCAAAATAAGGAAAGCTGCACACATGGTCACACACTGCTCTTTCCTCAGCATTCAGCAGAGGCTCCTTCTCTTCAACAAATCAATGTTGTTCAGGTCTATTGTACTGCAGTTCACTCAGCAATTCTGGATTGTCACCATCAAGGTTCATCCTTGCATGTCTTGGCAGTGGCACATGAAAGTATCCCAGTGTCTTGTTATAATTCACAAGCTTGTCTTGAATATACAACAGAGCCTGATCATGATGCCTCTCATCAATCATGATATTTGGATCATCGATTGTTCTCCGTTCTCTTTGAAGGTAATCTTCAGACATTGAATTCTTGAAGCGATCCCATAATTGTCGAGAAGAGTTGATCTCAGCAATCGTCAGCAAAATAAACAAATCTCTCATTGCCTCGGGGAGTCTTGTCCGCTCAGCATCTTCCATCGTCTGTTGCCAATGGTCATCAGTTTGCAACAAACCTCTTTCTATGCAGACGTTTTCGAAGGAAGGAAGAATATGTCCGTCATGCGTCCTCGATGAATCGAAGATTACTGGCCCTTTTACATGATGGAGAAGCAGTCTCAAGTAGTAGAGGTCACATCTTGGAGAAACGGTATACACTCGTCCCAGAACGTTGGCTTAAAAAATACCTGGAAGATCTTCCACTATCTTCCCAAACTTCCTTATTTGCCATTTCCTATTATTCCATGTGTAAAATCGGGGTACATCAGCGTAGTACAGTGTTCTTGCAAATTGATCTCGAGAACACAATTCCATGAATTCAGTTAAAGTTGTTCTCGTGATATCCTCATTTCTCACCAGCCGACCAGCATCGACTCTGATGACGACATTGTTCTTATGGTAGATGTACCTGGAGTCGAATGACAGCGGGGCGTCTCTCACGAGTTGGAAATCCAAGAATTTTAATCCCACTGCTTCCGACGGACCAATGTATCTGCATGTGCAATTTTGTCATCCCTGTTAACTCCAAAAACTGCTTGCTCACTCCCCTTCAAGGTGTACTTGAACACGTATTTGACCGATTTTACAGAGGAACATATCTCAACGTTGATGTGACATTTGAACAACTTCAAGAGTTGAGCATTACAGGGCACCACCCACTCAGAAATAATAGGTTGAACCCGGCGTCCTTCTTGATGTCCCTGAAATCCTCCCATATCCAGAGATCGTCTCCTGTTCAGAGGATGTGACTCATCTCCACACCTTGTACTTTCAATAAACAGCTTCGGGAATCTCTGCATCTTCCATTCTTCTAACATGGAGTGGTGTGGTCGCAGTATGGTTCATGAACAGACCTCCCAACATTTGGTTTTACAAATTCATAATTTTGATGTCCAAAATCAGAATTTTACATCAAGTTCGTAATATGGCACGTAATGCAACTTTTATAGACAATAGGTACAGGAGTAGGCCATTCGGCCCTTCGAGCCAGCACTGCCATTCAATGTGATCATGGCTGATCATTCTCAATCAGTACCACGTTCCTGCTTTCTCCCCATACCCCCTGACTCCGCCATCCCCAAGAGCTCTATCTAGCTCTCTCTTGAATGTATTCAGAGAATTGGCCTCAACTGCCCTCTGAGGCAGAGAATTCCACAGATTCACAACTCTCTGACTAAAAAAGTTTTTCCTCATCTCTGTTCTAAATGGCCTACCCCTTATTCTTAAACTGTGGCCCCTGGTTCTGGACTCCCCCAACATTGGGAACATGTTTCCTGCCTCTAACATGTCCAACCCCTTAATAATCTTATTCGTTTCGATAAGATCCCCTCTCATCCTTCTAAATTCCAGTGTATACAAACCTAGTCGCTCCAGTCTTTCAACATATGACAGTCCCGCCATTCTGGGAATTAACCTAGTAAACCTACGCTGCACGCCCTCAATAGCAAGAATATCCTTCCTCAAATTTGGAGACCAAAACTGCACACAGTACTCCAGGTGCGGTCTCACTAGGGCCCTGAACAACTGCAGAAGGACCTCTTTGCTCCTATACTCAACTCCTCTTGTTATGAATGCCAACATTCCATCGGCTTTCTTCACTGCCTGCTGTACCTGCATGCTTCCTTTCAGTGACTGATGCACAAAGACACCCAGATCACGTTGTACGTCCCCTTTTCCTAACTTGACACCATTCAAATAATAATCTGCCTTCCTATTCTTACCACCAAAGTGGATAACCTCACACTTATCCACATTAAACTGCATCTGCCATGCATCCGCCCACTCACACAACCTGTCCAAGTCACCTTGCAACCTCATAGCATCTTCCTCACAGTTCACACTGCCACCTAGCTTTGTATCATCAGCAAAAAAAAAGTATGCACGCCAAATGTGCATACGCGTTGTGCTACATTCATGTGTGAAAAACGACTATTATTTCCAACAGTCTGTAGTTCTTGGACTACATGTACAATGTCAGGCCTATCATGAGTATATTCTAGTATTTATAGAAAGGTTATTGAACAGAAATACTTTTTACAACAAAGAAAAATTTGTTTTGCTTTGGTTTTTCTATTTTGGTTTATCCGTACACATCCCAATTCTCTTGGTATTGAATAAAACAAAAATGATCATAAAATGTATGACTAAGTTATGAAGAGTTTCATTTAAAACTGCACATACCTAATTTCATTGAAGACATACTTGCTCCAGTGGTCTTCAACGGCAAATCACAACAGCCCGGCGGGCGGCGAGGCAGGGGCCCGGCGAGTCCCGGCGAGCGGCGAGGCGCGTCGAGTGGTGAGGCCCGGTAAGCGGCGAGGCGAGGCCCGCTGAGCGGAAAGGCCTGGCACGAGGCAAGGCGAACGGCGAGGCCCGGCGGACGGTGAGGCAAGGCCCGGCAAGTGACGAGGCGAGGCAAGGCCCGGCGAGCGGAGAGGCGAGGCCCGGCGGGCGGCGAGCCGAGGTGAGTCGCGGCTCGGCCCAGCGAGCGTAGCGGTGAGGAGAGGCCCGGTGAACGGCAAGGCCCGTCCTGGACTGGCGACGGCGGGCGAGCGGCGAGGCCAGGCAAGAGGCGCGGCGAGGTGGGCGAGCAGTAGGGCAAATGTCAAGGCATATGTTTTCCGGAAAAATGTGAGGCGAAATCGGAATAGCAGAAATGAAATAAGAATGCGGAAGCTTTCTGCCAAATTCGGACGGGTTTGGAGGTCTGCATGACCTCGAAGGTCTTCCTCCCTCTTGGCATGATGTTAAAAAGAGATAGGTATTGATCAGGTAAAGGGTGGGGGGATAAAGGAGGGGGGATGGATTGTGTGAGTGGGGAGGGGGGAGGGGAGGGGGGATAAAGTTGGTGGAGAGGGGATGGAGTGGGGAGTGGGGTTCTTTAAAACAACCTTAACGCAATTTCAGTCTATGCATGGGAGGTTTGATGGAGTTTTTAAGGCGGGTTATCTTTAGCAGCTCAGCAGCAAATAAAATCTTTATACAAAAACCCTTGTTTGTTTGTTTGTTTGTTTGTTTGTTTGTTCCTGAACTACAGCCAAAACGGTACATGATAGCGTGACAATTTTAGGTCCATCTTACCGTCGCCTCGTGGTCTTATTGGAAGAAGTTTCATTGAAATAGGTGTTATATTTTTTTAAGTTATTCACATTTTAACGTATAAATCTACCTCCTAGGGAGGGGTACAGGGGAGAGGAGGGGGGAGAAGAGGGGGGGAGGAGGAGGGGGGGAGAGGAGGGGGGGAGGAGGAGGGGGGGAGAGGAGGGGGGGAGAGGAGCAGCAGGGGAGAGGAGGGGGGGAGAGGAGCGGGAGGGGAGAGGAGCGGGAGGGGAGAGGAGCGGGAGGGGAGAGGAGCGGGAGGGGAGAGGAGCGGGAGGGGAGAGGAGCGGGAGGGGAGAGGAGCGGGAGGGGAGAGGAGCGGGAGGGGAGAGGAGCGGGAGGGGAGAGGAGCGGAGGGGAGAGGAGCGGAGGGGAGAGGAGCGGAGGGTCGGGCGCTGCACGAATGTGGGAGGGGTTTGGGCATAGCGGGTCCTCTTGGTCTAATTAGTCTGACCTTTAACTGCTTGGCGGTGGATCCGGGGCTGAGCGGTGAAGGAGACGCCCGTGGCTGAGAGCAGCAGCAGCAGCGGTGATGCTGAGCGGGAGCTGAAGGCTCAGTGGCAACGGCAGCGATGAGACGGCCATGATGGAGACGCCCCGGGTTTAGAAGGCAGCGAGAGCAGTGGCGGCCGTGTAATGGCTCAGCGGAGTTGGAGAGCGGAGCGGCGGCCATGATGGAGACGCCCGAGGTTTAGGGTAGGAAGGAGAAGCAGCGGCGGCGGCGCGGTGGATCAGCGGGGCTCTGGGGCCTAACAGTGAAGGAGACGCCCGGGGTTTGCAGCGGCGGCAGCAGTGATGGCGGGGGCTCCGAAGCTCAGCCATGATGGAGACGACCGTGGTTTGGAGCGGCGGCGGTGACGCTCCCCCCACTTGGGCCGCGGAACCAAACGGGTGTCTGGCGGGAAGTGGGAGCTGAACAAAAATGACAACCCTCCCCCCAACTGCGCACGCGCAGTCACCCGGCGGCCATCTTACATAAGTGTAGGCGCTGCTCTGGCGGCCATCTTACGTGAGGACCAGCCCCAACTGCGCATGCGCTGGTTTTTTAAAACTTTAAAATGTGAATAACTTTAAAAATACAACACCAATTTCAATGAAACTACCATTTTTACCATTAAAGCGATGACGGTGAATAAGGTGGGCCTAAAAATGTCACGCTATCTTGTACAGTTTTGGCTGAAGTTCAGTCACAAACAAACAAACGAGAGTTTTAGTATATAGATTTTATATTTTTAAAATATTTGTCATGTTTCAATGTAAGTTGGATTCCTCCTGAGACATGTTCTGTACATGTGGAAACAGGTAGTAAACAATGGTTTGTTGCCCACATCTACCGAAATCAAACGCACTTTCTAATAGTTAGATTTTTAAATAATCTTTACACTTGGGCATGTTATACCTGTTCCTGCTTGGTCAACAATGTCACTACATTAGAGTGATCTTTAATTTATAATACAATGCAATTTTTCTTTCTCAAAGTAAACGAAAGTGTGATCACAGAGTTATTACAAAGAAGCAATCGTTTACTCTATTGTCCTACTCTTTTGACGTAAATACTTTATTGTACTCACATAGATGATATCCTCTATATCATTTTGCAGACTTATGATAACACCATCGTTTTGTAACCACACTGATTACACATGTAAACATTCTGCAATACATGCCGATGAATGCTTACCCCATAAGAATTTTAACAAAGATTTCTTTATTTGTCCGTGATGTCTCCTTCAGACCAGTAACTTCTGCATCAAACCAGAAACCACGTTCCTCTGGTAACTCTAAGTTGTAATTTAACATCACAGTTTGTCCTATTCGTAGCTCATCCCACTTCAAGATAGTCCTTGCTCTTGGCCGAACATTTTCTGCACACATTCCCACTATTCCATTTTCTGGATAACTGGAAACAGGAAAGAAAAAGTAAAATTAACCAGAATACCAAATTAGCAAAATAAAATGATTAAGCAATGATTGTTTTCTTCCTCAGAATACAAATGTCCGTAATCAACTTGACAAAATGTATGCTTTGGTTGAAATTACCCGTGGTTTATTGAAACTGTAGCAGTGCCACATTATATCTCGATATTTGAATAGTGTTAACCAATACGTCAGAAGACAGAAGACCATGAAATAACAAACAAATTAATCAGAAAACACTATTTATTTACAATTCACCTGCAATCTTGAAAGTGAATATATTTCAAAAGTATACCAGCCACACAGCTGCATGTGCAAAGGCACATATTGACTGGTGAATATTAATCTGTGCATATCTTTAAACTTCGTAATCTGTTATCACACCGACATAGTAAATCTTCAGGCTCACAGGCAAAGGATGCCTGCGTGATACAGAATTCCAAGTCACAACAATCTCTTATAGCTGCGCCATTTCAGTGTCACATGGAACAAACTCTTAACAACAAATGATGGATTAGATAACCACAGCTCCAAGGGCAAAGGAACCACGCGTGACTGCAGATGTAGGAATTCATAGCGAATAGAAAAGAATGCTGCTCGAAGAACTCATCAAGTCAGCCAAGATCTGTGGAGGGTAAAGGACAATCCATGTTTCAGCCTGAGACCATTCACCTGGATGAGTTCCTCCGGCTGCTGTACAAGGATAGCCTTTGTGTTGAGAGTTCTCACCTCAATGAAAACAACTTCCCAAATTTGGAAATGGAAGATAACTTGAACCAAAAGAACTTTCATCAGATGTACTCTGATCACACATTGTGAATTATTAGCCTCTTGAGACTATGTGTACCACAGAGAACATGAAACAGAGCTCACGCCACTTCTGGCAATGAATTAGCCTTGGGGAAGCTCTTTTCTCCAAATCTGATTTGATCGCAAACTCCTTGGGACTAAGACAAAAGCAAGAATACTAACAGACATCACCAATGTATCCAGAAATAGCTCACTTGGCTTTTTTCTTTGCATTCATTTAAAAACATGGTTAAGCGAAACTACCTTTCCCTCAGACTGTCTTAGACCCTCGACTTCTTTTGTCTGATGAAATTTATTGTTTAATGAGAATGTTAATACAAACTTAATAAATGCATCTTTTAAAACATAAAATAACAATGGACAAAGTCTTGTTCTTTTTAAGCCCTTGGCTCCTCTAGGGAGCATAGGCCATTGACAAACGTCCTCCACCTCACTCGGTTGTTGGCGGTTCTTTCGAGATCTCCCCAGTTGAGCCCACTCCGACATTTCTGCCTGGACACCTCTTCTCCAGCTGTTCCTGGGGCGACCTCTTTTCCTTTTTCCTTGGGGGGAAAACCCATTTCAGGGCTTGCAGGGTGATGTTTGTGGCAGGTTTTCTGAGCGTGTGTCCAATCCAACTCCATTTTCTCTCGAATTTGTCTTCCTTTCCGGAGTAGATAATGGACTGCCCACTGCAGACCTCCCAACATTTGATTTTACAAATTCAGTATTTTGATGTCCAAAATTCAGAATTTTACATCAAAATTCATAATATGACACGTAATGCAACTTTTCAGCAATGTTTCCAAATACACAGGACAAGATGTTAAAAATCCAAAGTGCCAAATGTCAACTTGCTCCCGGTGGTGATGGGAGGCTCTTGCACTCACCCATGTTCTTCCGATGTTGAGAAAGGCTGGGCAGACACGTCATTGGGGTTATCAAGTGGACACCTACCTTCATCTACGTTTCGCTGACTGGGCCCAGGACGTCTCCAGTAGGCTCAGCGGTGCATTCTGGCTTCCCAGAACCACCCCCCTCTGCATCTGCCTAGCCGGCTTATTTGGGAGACCAGATGGGGTCTTTCCTCTTCAGCCAGAGCCACTGGCACCCGTGATGTTTCCTTGATGGCCTGGCTTAGGGCTTGTCCGCTTGTCCCCAGATCCTTCATCAGTCTTACGGTAGATGTTGCCACGAATCCACGACATCCAACTTCTACCGGGCAGATCTTTGCTCTCCAGCCCCCCTGTTCTGCCTCCGCTGCAAGCTCTGTATATCGCAATTTCTTTCTTTCGAAGACTTCCTGCACAGCATCCTCTCAAGGGACTGTGAGCTCCACAAGATACACCATGTGCTGAGAGTTCGACCAGAGGACAAAATTAGGCCTCAAGTTGGTGATGGCTATCTCTGATGGAACTGTAAGCCGTTGGTCCACATCCACCAGCATCTGCCAACCCTGGGCTGCCTCCAGCTGTCCAAACCTGGTCCTTGGTGGAATTTTCCGTTGCCTTTGTTCCCCCTCCCTAACAAAGGCAATTGTCATAATTGGGTTGGTTGTTCTGGGTGGCAGGGCACTGTTGGTTGTTCTCCTGCTTTCCAGAGTCGCTGCCAGGCATTTGAGCACTTGATTATGTCTTCAGGTGTTTCGTCCTTAGGAGAGGCTCACTTTACACCCAGTGAGGATGTGCTTAAGTGTGGCTGGTGTTGAACACAGGGGGCATGATGGATCTTTCCCCAGCCATTGGTTGAGATTTTTTGGGCTAGGAAGGACATCATAGGTTGCCCGAATGAGGAAACTTATCCTGCTCGCCTCCATCTCCCACATGTCCTTCCAGCTGATCTTCCGCTTTTCCACACTCTCCCATCTCATCCACTGGCCCTGTTTAGCTTGCAACACAGTCTTGGCACACCTACTCGACTCCTCCTGTCGGCGGACTTTGGCCGCAACCAGCTTCCGGCGTTCCAGTGAGGATGCCTTGTTCCAGCAAGGTCGCTTTCCGCCAAGCCCAAAGCCACTTCTTCCGTGTTGGACTTGCCCAATCATGTCGTCTTGGTGGAGAGCAGATTTTGCCTGCTGTGTCGCATTCTTAGCCGTCTACTTCTTTCCTGTTGCCAGGGTTGGGGCAGCAGCTCGGATGACAGTGTCCCTTGATTCTGCCAGGGTCTGACTTTAGTGCACTTGAACTCCTCTGTGAGGCTAGAGAGAGGCAGCTGAAGTACCCCCTGACCGTACAGGCCTACGTTGCTCAGGCATCGAGGAACACCTAACCACTTTCTCACAAAAGAGCTGATTGTTCTTTCCATCTTCTCGACTCTTGTGAGGGTGATGTCATACATGGTTAGTGGCCACATAAGGCGAGGTAGTAGCCCAAACTGCAGGCACCAGATTTTCAGCTTTCCAGGCAACATAGATCGGTCGATGTTCGCCAGACCTTTGATGATTTCTTGCCTAACCTCGTTTGCCTGATCAGTGTCCTTCAGTTTAGAGTCATACCATCTCCCCAGACTTTTGATTGGCTTCTCTGACACAGTTGGGATAGGTTCTTGATCAATGAAGAACCTTTGATCTGTCGGTTTGCCTTTGATTATAGAAATGCTTCTTGATTTGGATGGTTTGAATTTCATTCTGACCCCAGTGATGTTCTCTTGAAGCTTCCCCAAAAGGCGTCTGGTACAAGATGCCGTTGTTGTTATGATTGTCATGTCATCCATGTAGGCCCTGATGGGTGGTAAACAGACTCCAGACTTCAGCCGCTCGCCACCCACTTGGAGACCCTTATGATGACTTCCGTAGCCATTGTAAAAATCAATGGGGAGATGGTACACCCTGCCATTATGCCAATCTCCATGCAGTGCCATGTGGTGGTAAAGTCTGGTGTGGTGAAACAGAGCTACAGATCTTGAAAATAAGCCTTGACAAGGTTTGCAATAGTCGCTGGTATCCTGAAGAAGTCAAAGGATGCCCAGAGGAAACTGTGAGGGACAGTTCCGAACGCGTTGGCAAGGTCAAGGAAAATGACATGCAGATCTCTTTTCTTGCAGTCTGGATTTGGTGCCAAATCATGCTGGTATGTTCAAGACATCCAGAGAACCCTGGGATGCCTGCTTTTTGGACTGTTGTATCCACAAGGTTGTTTCTCTCTAAATAGCTGGTCATCCTCTGAGCTACGATGCTGAAGCAGATCTTACCTTCTACATTGAGGAGACTGATAGGGCAGAATTGGCTGATATCTGTGGATTATCGGAATCAGGACTCCACCTGCCCTGCGCCATGCTTTGGGTATGATTCTCTTCTCCCAAGCCACTCTCATTAGCCTCCACAGGAAGCGAAGAACATCAGGAGCACTCTTGTAGAGTCGATACGGAACCCAATCTGGCCCTGGGGCTGAAGATGCTCTTACCCGCTTTACTGTCTGTTCCACCTCCCTCCACTTTGGAGGACTAATGTCCATCTGGTGCTCTGGTTGTTCAATTGGTGGAATGTCCGATGGAATAGTTGTCTTCAGGTGTCTTTTGTCATCCGCATGCATTCTTTCCAGATGCTCGTCTAGCTCCTGCCTTGATGTTTTCAAGTTTCCTCCCTTTTCTTTGATGAAGTGATTTTACGAACTTATAAGGGTCCTTGAAGAAGCGTGATCTCATTCGTTCTTTCTTTTTTCGTGATTTCCGCAGGTACTCTGCTCGTCTCAGGGTTGCTAAATGGCTTTTGATGTTTCCCTGGAGAATGTTGATGCCCTCCTTCTCACTATCAGAAGCCTTCCTCCACTGCTTCTTGAGCTGCCTTCTCTCCCGGATTAGGCATTCCATTTCCTTTTGCCGTCTGGACTTGTTTTCCAAAGCTGGTGCCTTTTCCTTTTTCTCCCTTATTCCATATCATTCTAATCCATAGCCATAGATGATGTCCCCCGTCTTGTCAAGCTTTCTTTCGACTGTACCCCTTACACCCTGTAGGATACTGGTCAGGTCTGCATTTATGGTCTCCCATTCTTTCTTCTCTGAGGCTCCAGACCATTTCATGCGGGGTTTTCTTCCACAGATCTTTTTCTCCGTTGCTGGTTTTCTTGGCTGGATGGGCACTATATCTTCCTCTGCCTGCATAACTGTGCTTGAGTTTCCTTCATCAGGGGGGCTGATGCCCTGCGAACTTTGGTGAGACTCCAGTCGTTGGACTTCATTCGACTGACTTGATTGACTTCTCAGAAAGTACTTATCAATGCGAGGTCCCTGTTTTCCCTCCCTCAAGCACCCTTTCCTTCCTTGATGTATTTTCAAGCCCTTTGAAGATGTTATTTTCATCCAGCCGCAGGGGCAGACCTGAAGCCTCTTCTCGGATGCTGATTGTGCACATGGTTCTTGTTGAATGCATGTATTGCTCATGGTCTTTTCCGTTCCTAGGTCCATGGCCGTATTATCCGTCAATGAGTCTTCTTCCGCCACAACTCTCGCAGACTCTAGGGGTATTCTTTGGGGTAGCGGCTAGATGAGGCGAGACCAGCGGCGAGGCGAGGCGATGCGAGTACAGCAACGAGGTGAGACCAGGCTAGCGGGTAGGCGAGGAGCGTACAGCGGCGCGCCGAGTTCAGCGGCAAGGCCGGGCCAGCGGCGAGGCGTGTGTTTTGCGGAAAAATGTGAGGTAAAATCAGAATGGCCGAAATGAAATAAGAAAGTGGAAACTTTCCGCCAAATTCAGAAGGGTTGGGAGGTCTGCCACTGGCCAATTTGATGTCCCCTGACTGTGTCCATCTTGTTTCTGCCAAGCCCAGTACTGAGAGATTGTAGCGCACCATTTCGTTCGCAACCGTGGCAGCCTTGCCAGCCTGGAACATGGTTCGGATGTTCCATGTCCCCACAAGGATGGATTTCTTTGGCATCAGAAAGTGTGTCGGCTTCCCAGCGCCCTTGCGGGTTTGGCTGGGAAGCGTCGTGTTCCCCGTTGCTGGGGCACCTTCTTCAACCAAGTGTGTAACTTGGTTTTCATTCGTCAAAGTTTCTGTAACTCACTTTTTTCCAGGGTGGGGTAGTTAACCCCACGCCCAACCCCCAACTTGGAGGACCTGGGACTGCTTTGTCTGCATCCTCACCCATGACCTGTCTGGTTTGGTTGAACCTGCCAGGGATATAAAACCCCATCCAGCATAGCTCACAGGATCACTGGAGTACACAAGCCTTTCCACCACGTCAAGGTTGCAGTCCAGTAGGATCGACAAAGTAGCATTGCTTAATTTTCAAATAGATAAATATTCAAGCACTGGGCTGGGGGCAGAACAATTACGTAGTGGTAGAGTTACTGGCCTACAGCGCCAGAGACCCAGGTGCCGTCTATACGCAGTTGGACGTTTTCCCTGTGACCTGCATGGGTTTTCTCTGAGATCTTCGGTTTCCTCTCACACGCCAAAGAGGTAAAGATTTGTAGGTGTAAATGTAAAAATTGTCCCTACTGTGTGTAGGGTAGTGTTAATGTTATGCACAGTTATGCAGGCAGAGGAAGATGTGCTGGTCGATGCGGACTCAGTGGGGCGAAGTGACTGTTTTTGTGCTGCATCTCTAAACTAAACCAAAACTAAACATATTAACTGACTTTAGACTTCAGAGATGCAGTACGGAAACAGGATCTTCGGCCCAGAGTCTGAGATGACCAGTGATCACCCCGCACACTAACGCTATCCTACAGCCTATGGGCAACTTACCAAAGCCAATTAACCTACGAACCTGTATGTCTTTGAAGTGTGGGAGGAAACCAGACCACCCGGAGAAAACCCACGTGGTCACAGGGAGAACGTACCAATTCCGTGCGGACAACATCCGATGTCAGGATCAAATCTGGGTCTCTGGCGCTGTAAGGCAGCAACTTCACCACTGCGCCACTGTGCCGCCTTGCTGATGCAAGTACACAGCAATCGGTGCCGCAGAACACAGATGAGATTTTGCGCTCTCAGGCTGGGAAAGAAATATTTCGACTGCAAACCTAAAACAATTGTCAAAACCTTCCAGCTTATTAAATGCATCCAGGTAACTTGGTGAAGATTGCCCTGTTGTTCACGTTCACTCAGCCAATGAGAGTACATTACACCACCGATACCTGGCCCCAATGACAGTGCAGTATGTCAAGACTCTTTTAGTGCAGATCACATTAGCACTCTCATTCCTGGCATCACATCTTGATTTCTAGGTGTGTTACCAGTGCACAGATTAGCCAATTAAAAAAGGAGAAATAAATTGCAGATCATTGATCACATTTTTCCAAATCTCCTCAAATTCAGGAATTATGCCTTCCAATTAGAAAACTGTTAACGCTAATCTGTTATTCAACAAAGGTGGGAGAGTGAGGGCACGTCTGCCCATTTAACGTTAATTACAGGATCTATCATATGTGACTGCTTGAACAACAATCTCTGATTGCTCAATGCTTGAGCAACAATTAATTTGTCAAAAAGTTATAAGAAATTTAAATAGAAAAATTCTACATGCACAAAGAGGGGGCTTCTTAATTAATTCAATTACTTTCACACTAAACATTCTAAAATTACTGTAATTGCTTTTTATCTAATTTAGAGTCAGCAGGAGATCATTGTTAAATTTAGTTCATGACACAGTAAAGTCAGGTTAGATGTGTGGTGTACAAGAGAGCCTGCAGCAAGGATCCTTCTTGCTAGTACTCACTATCATTACGGCTCACTCGATGTCAGACTCTAACAACACTGAGCCTGGAGAAGGGAATGGACATGACTTGGGTCAGGATATACAAGGATGATGAGGTATCCAGATCCAACAACACACCCAGGTGTACCGTACTGGTGGGCACAGGCAAGTCATTTTGTAATATTATGGACACAGGTGTGTTGTGATACAAGACCAAGGTGCATTGCTGGTGGGAACAGGTCTGGAAAATGGGCCAGGTGTATCAGAGAGGTGGTGCACGTGGAGCAGCGAGAGGAGGGGGGGGCAGCACAATCAAATAGAAAAACATCTGCTTCATGACTTAATACGCCCTGTTTATGTACAATTAACCACAAAAAGCTGTGCACCGCTTGTTCAGGTGTCCTATCATCCCCTTGTAGCAGAATGCACTCCCATGTACAGGTGGCTCCACTATAATACGCACTTCCAGAACATGATTTGGAGTTAATGCGAGTGATGAATTAGGAAACAATATTTGCATTATGCAGAACAAATTGGTTCTGCATAAACACACACAAACAAAACACAATTTCAATTGCGAAATAGAGAACCACTTAAAAGTTTAATTTTGTTACTGAAAACTAAAAATAGTAACGGTTGTATGTTACATTATTTAATGCAGTATCATTGTACAAGTATCAATAGAAGCAATTGCTTGTCAATTTACCTGACACCATTTAGCAGGAAAAACTGTCTTGAATTAAAACAGATAGGGGACAAAAAAACTATTTTTATCCCTGCAGTAATCAGACACCATGAAGAATACAACTGCTGCTTCAACATGGGTGGCTAGTGAAATTGACAAACAACTGCTTCAATTGACTATTCTTAAGAATGGTCTCAACCCGAAACGACCCATTCCTTCTCTCCAAAGACGCTGCCTGTCCGCTGAGGTACTCCAGCAATTTGTATCTACCTGCTTCAAATGACACCTGTGCAATGATATTCCATTAAATAATGTAACATACAACCTCTACTATGTTTTGCATGCAGGAACAAAAGTGAACATTACTATTGAAAAGGCTTTTTTATTTTTTTAAACCTGCTGAAAACTAATTCTCTCTAGTCCTTAACCTTTGTCATGGTTGTTTTCATTCTAGTTTTCTGTAACATGAGATTTCTCAGAAACGAATCTATTGCGTTATAGCCAAACTATCTGCACTCAGATCTAAAATCCAAACGAGATTCAGGGAAGAAGTGGTAGAACGTAAAGTTAGCTAGCTACACAGAGGAAAGCAGAGAGGAGGAACAAAAGAGTATCTATCCTAAGTGGCAGAAATGAGGAAACTGAAGTTCCACAAGGGACACAGATTCACAAGTGCTATCAGTGATTTAGACTTTGGAATCAATGCAAACTTTCTAGATCAATGAATGACAATACAGAGGAACACTACAACATTAATAAAGGATAAATTGGCAAAGGAATTTGAAAATAATGA
Organism: Rhinoraja longicauda; assembly: GCF_053455715.1. Taxonomy (NCBI): domain Eukaryota; kingdom Metazoa; phylum Chordata; class Chondrichthyes; order Rajiformes; family Arhynchobatidae; genus Rhinoraja; species Rhinoraja longicauda. The sequence goes on from NC_135955.1 coordinate 36,126,788, forward strand.
AGACTATGCTTTGGATTAGATGTAGGCAATTTTCTGGTCAGGGAGCTGGGGGATAAAAAAAACTCAGCTTGAAACAAATAATGTGCCAAAGTTGCAAGCTGCTCATCCAGCATCAAGGCAGGTTCCAATAAAAGAGATGAATTGGTGGCTAGTGATCAGCATGTGTGACGAATATTATTGACAATGACTGTGGTATTTCCTGCACCTCAAAGATGACATTTCTGCTCATTCATTATTGGGGGTTAATCTAAGTGGCGGTGATGAAATAGACTTCAACAGTTCACAAGTAAAATGTGTCGTGTCTGAAGAAGGGTCCTGACACAAAATGCTATTTGTTCATTTCCTTCACAGATGTTGTCTGACACAGATTTTCTCCAGCACTTTGTGCTTTGCTCAAGGTTCCAACATCTGCAGACCCTTATGTCTCTCTTTTTCAGATTAAGATGCCAAGGAGCCAAATGTGAAGAAAAATAAGAGTGGGGGAGGGGGGTGGCAAGGAGAGATCATTAATGGACTCCAGTGTGGCAGTAGGTAGAGAAGCAATTGACTTTTTGACTGTGTCTAAATAGAAAAGAATGGAATTAGGAGAGGGGCAACCTTTAGTAGGTTATGGATCAGTTGAGGAATACGAGGGGAGGGTTCACAGTGAGCTACTGTGTAATTATGTAAATATGTAATTTGTATTACTGGTATGAATTGTTTCCATATGTGGAGTGATGGACATACCTGGAGCAATTCAAAGCGAACAGTGGAAAGATCGGCATGAGATTGGAATATTATGAGTCTACTGAAGAACTTCAAAAGCAAATAAATTTGGAATTGGGAGACGAGTAGGCAAGAACAAAGACATCGTGGGAGTTTATATTCCCTAGATCGTGGTGATGACTGCAGATTTAAAGTGAGGCCACAAAATATATGAAGAGCAAGAACTGTTAATGGTATCAGCTAACATAAAAGTCAAGGATGGTCACAAAATGCTGGAATAACTCAGCGGGTCAGGCAGCATCACTGGAGAAAAGGAATAGGTGATGTTCAGGTCGGAATCCTTCCTTGGTCTGAAGAAAGATTCCAGCCCGATGTCTGAAACCCCAAAACGTCACCTATTCCTTTTCTCCAGAGATGCTGTCTGACCCACTGTGTTACTGCAGGATTTTGTATCTATCTTCGGTATAAACCAGCATCTGCAGTTCCTTCTTATGTATAAAGATCAAGGACATTGATGGGTGACAGTCTGATGAGAATAGAATTCGGAAATGACGAAATGTGCTTGAAAAGAGAAGGGTGGGAGATCTGAGAGAAACATACAAGTACAGAGAGAACCTGTGAATTTTCACAAATGCTCCAATAATTTACTTTGGTGAAGTTAGCCAAAGTCAAAATGTAACCCATTCTTTGAGAAAGGGGAGTGGAATCTGTAACATCAACCAATGCTGAGAGGTGGGGTTTCAGACAAATGTCTTAAAATATTAACAGCTTTATAAAAGTTACAATGACGTTTACTATATTCGACAATGGCTTTTAGTTCAGTAATGTTAAAGGATCAGGAAACACGTACGGAACTTTCAGATTTGGGCACATTTTAGGTCAGCTATTGAGTGTGGTGAAGTTGGGTGCATGAGTTTTGTTAACACAAATGAACATTTGAGAATGCCCATTGACTTTACCATGGTGCAATGTAGATTGTGTGGTTTAGTTTCGTTTATTGTCACGTGTACCGAGGCGCAATGAAAAACTTTTGTTGCGCGCTAACTAGTCAGCAGGAAGACAATCCACTCATGATTATCCCGTATCTCATCCTTCTGCAACTCCACCTCCTATTAGAATGCGAATTCTGCAAAGTTTTGCAACCATTAGATCGTTTTCATGGCCACGTCAGTCTCAACTTCCTGATCAGGATTTATTCCGCAGAATTTTCACGGTACAAGGCACTGGAGTGCTTTCAAAATTCCAGTCATGCCTGTGGGAGCTATGGGACATTTCCTGGAATTTAGATAAATGAGTCCTGAACTTGTTGACAAGTCAGAGACAGTAAAAAAGAAAATTTAAATGTTTCAAATGAAGGTAGCAATGCTTGTCTTTTTAAACCCAGAGGTAACCAAATACATGATAGTGGCAAAGAGTACGGGTTGGAAAACTGATCAAGAAAAGCTTGATATAGTGTTGGTCGGAAGATACGTGGAACTACCAGATCCTCTTTACCGAAGCATCATCTCTGAAATGCCTTCAAAGATTCTGGCTTCCTAAAAATCAAAGCAAAAATCAAAGCAATATACTCTAAAATAGACACAAAAAGCTGGAGTAAGTCAGCGGGCCAGGCAGCATCTCTGGAGAGAAGGAATGGGTGATGTTTCAGGTCGAGACCCTTCTTCAGACTGGTTAGGGATAAGGGAAACGAAAGATATAGACGGTGATGTGGAGAGATAAAGAACAATGAATGAAAGATATGCAAAAAAGTAACGATGATAAAGGAAACAGGATTGTAAGCTGTTTGTAGGGTGAAAATGAGAAGTTGGTGCGACTTGGGTGGGGGAGGGATAGAGAGAGAGGGAATGCCGGGGCTACCTGAAGTGAGAGAAATCGATATTCATACCACTGGGCTGTAAGCAGCCCAAGCGAAAAATGAGATGCTGTTCCTCCAATTTGCATTTAACCTCACTCTGACAATGGAGGAGACCTAGGACAGGAAGGTCTGTGTAGGAATAGGAAGGAGAATTAAAGTGTCCAGCAACCAGGCGTGCTGAGTGAAGGTGTTCTGCGAAACGATTGCCCGGTCTGCGTTTGGTCTATATCTCCCGTTTCCCTTATCCCTAATCAGTCTGAAGAAGGGTCTCGACCCGAAACATCACCTATACCTTCTCTCCAGAGATGCTGCCTGTCCCGCTGAGTTACTCCAGCTTTTTGTGTCTATCTTCGGTTTAAACCAGCTTCTGCAATTCCTTCTTATGCAATATACTCAACTTTCTTATGGTGTTCAAGCCATTGTAGCAGAAAGATAACATTGACAATGATTAAAACTATTAAAGTGGATGCTATGGAAATGATGTAGATGTTGATATCCTTGTCCCTGCTGCTTAAGTCAAACATACTGAGAGACTCACTTTCGAGCCTCTCCCTGACCCATCAACAAGTTAGAGAAGTTGGAAAGAGGGCTTTCAAATGGTAATGGATTACTGGAGTGCGGCAGTTGGATTACTTTGCAGCAACCCATGAAAGATGAAGAAGCATCATCTGTGTGAGTGATTCATAGACAGAGATGCGTAAGGCACAAAGTCAACTCTTCATCAATTGAATATCTGTCAACGTGTCCAGAAGGAACTGCTGGGACAAGTAGTGATGTCTGACAAGTCCAGCAATCAAGGGTCAGCTTTGGGTTTGGACAGGAGCACAGACCCGATGAATTGATCAACCCAACCGCCAGACTCGATCACACAATGATTACAAGGTCTCTTGCCATGTATGTATTTTACATTGCTCAGCCAGCACAGGATGAGAATCTGCCAAGTCCTTAATCACCATTCCATCCAACAAAGAGACCATGGCAACAGTTTCTCAAAGCAAACTCACCAAGCAACCAACATTTCAGAGGTAAGAAATTAGGATTATGTCAACAATGATTTTGAATGAGGCATTTAATGCCAATGGGTTTCAAAATACACCATATTTTGATGATAACCTGTGAAGTTTCTGATATTTTAGGGTTACTCAATATGCACAGCAAATGGACTAGAAGCTATGAAATAATAGAAATAGCAGTCACATTATAACAACAAATATTAAGAAGATGGTATTCAGTCCCTGCATCTTTTTTCCCCAGGCTGGAAATGATCAGACAAAAGGGGTGGGTGGGAGGGCATTTAAAAGAGATGTGCACAGCAACTCCCCACCCACACAGCTGAGTGCAGGGAATACAATGCCAGCAGTGGTGGTGGAGGCAGATACGATAGTGGCACTTAAGAGGTTTTTAGATAGGCACATGGATATGCAGGGAATGGAAGGATATGGATCACATGCAGGCAGAGATGAGTTTAATTGGTGTCATGATTGGCAAAGTCATTAATGGGTTGAAGAGCCTGGTCCTATGCTGCACAGTTGTAAACTTTGGCAGTGCAGTGTTTAGATTTTTGTCAGCAATATGCCAAAATCTATGGACACGAGGCATTCAATGTCTCTTTACCACAATCAAAAAGTGGGGTTTAGACAGTTCCTCACCCTTCTCCAATATTCTCTACTGATGAAATGGTGATGTAATTGTAATGAATGGAGCAGCAGACTATTCAAGGTACTTCTGAAAGGGCATTCCTTTCCACAGATTATATCATAATATTGACATACTGCCCTGCTGCACATTTGGTGAACTCCACACACCTTCTTCAATGTAGTGGTGTGGGAACTCAAGTTTCTATTCTGATGTTCATGGTAATGATCTCAAAGGGTTTAGATGGTTGAATAAACATATAACATATTTAATATTTGGAAGATATCTCTTCTGTTTTCCTCGTAATGTCTGTTGCCCTCCAGAATTTATTCATATCTTACCACAAGCATATATTTTGCTGAAAGGCATAAAACTGATGAGGATCCAACATTTCCCACTTTGTTTCAACATATCTCAAAAGAAAAAAGCATATTCCAAACAACAAATAGGGTGGGTGCCAAAAGTAAACATTTGAGTCATTATTAGTGTTTAAAGTATGGCCAGATTCCAAATTCCCTGATCCATGGCAATTATAAATTTTATTTTTAATTACAAGATTTTTTTTCCCAGACTCTTTTGCCTGGCCCACAAGAGCAAGGTTGAGTCATGATCATAACAATTTTAGTTGACAACTTCCCCTATATTTTCCTTTATGCTCCAATTCAGGTGCACAGCATCACCATCTCCTTGCGTGTCCCCCCTCTCCAAGATGTGGACAGGTACAAAGGGTTTAGAGGGATGTGGGCCAAATCCAGGAACATTTTACAAACCCAGTTCGCCAGCTTAGTCAGCATGTACAAGGTGAGCCAATGGGCCTGTTTCCATGCTGTACAGCTCTATGACTCTATGCACCCAACCCTGACTTTCAAATATTGCCTTTCCCTCATTATCGCCAGTCCAAATCTTGGAACTGCCTCTGCAACAAAACTGTGGGAGCAAGTTCAGCAAATGTTCAATGAAGGGTCTAGCTATCATCATCTGGGGTAATTAGAAATGACCAACAATGCTGGCCTCGCCAACAATGTTCAGATCCTGAAAAGTTAGAGAGAGAAAAAAAACAACAATCTCTAAGGTTTTTTTCAATGCAAATAAAAGATGTGTTGGCATTCCTGACTAAACTACAATCTACCTGACTGAATTAGAGGTCATGTTTACTGTTAAATTAAGTGCAACGTTTTGTCTGATAAAACTGGTTAATTTTGATTATGTTTTTTTTCAGCTTTGTATTTTTCATTTCTGTACTCAAGTTTCAGTACACGGCATTGCTGGTTTCAAGAATAAAACCCAGTTGTCTTCAAGCAGTAGGGACTAGACTTACTCATCATATTTGATATGATACAAAATATCACTGTCTGCAGAATCCACATGAGACGTAGATGGTGCACTGTCCAAATTATTTGACGTGATCCCACTACAGTGCTGTGACTGCTCTTGGTCCGAGGGATCTTTAACATACTGAGCACATGCTCCTGTCCTTTCATTTCCATTGGCATCTCCCAAGTCAGTCTTTTGTCCCTTTGAGCTCCGTGTAATATTTACAATGTGAGCTTCAAACCAGGCTCCAATGACCAAATCACGGGCATCCACCAATTCGTTTATCTGTAAAATACAAATTAAAAAGAAAATCAAGACTCTTTCTTCAATGGCAAGCCACAACATTATAAACATTCTTTTCTGTCGCATTACCAAAACAAAACCTCTTGTTACATAGGTATTTGTCTCAACGAACAGTCATATCATTTGCGTTGAAACTCATAAAAAGAGAAGCATGTCGAACCAATTTAGTTTTGCACTTGCACACCTCTGTTTGAAACAAAGGTCAAAGGTGAATGAAACACAGGATCAGAACGTGGGATAGATAACGTAGAACTAGTGTGGATGGGTGATCGAAGGTTGGCCTGGACTCAGTGAGCTGAAGGGCCTGTTTCCCCAAAACAATCAATTTAATTCATCAAAACCATTGGTCAGCTACGTGCTCAGCCAAGCACCTGCAGATTTCTCTTTAATCAAGCACTTGGCCAAATTTCTTGTCCTCCATAAGTTTAGTTTAAAGATCAGCTTTGAAACATCCCATTCTCTCCACTGAGTCACCCATTCACACTAGTTCTATGTTATCCCACTTTCTCATCCACCCCTCATACAGTAGGACAATTTTATAGAGAACACTTAACCTACAAAACCACACATCTTTAGGTTGTGGGAGGAAACCGGAGCACCCGGAGGAAACCCTCTCTGTCCCAGGGACAACCTCCACATAGACAACACCCAAAGTCAAGAACGAACCCGGGTCTCTGGAGCCGTGATGTAGCAGTTCTACCAGCTGCACCACGGTGCAGCCATATAATGAAATATAATATGAGCTACGGCTGAATTGGCTGTCCCAAAAAAAACAAACGAGATTTGCAAATTAACCATCAATGCATTAACATGCCAGAAATTACAGGCAGTCAAAGTTGCAGATGAGATGGGAGCGCAGACAAAGTTTCTTCCATTACTTTTGGATCAAGGACCTCCCGCGTCCCTCAAATAGAAACATACATCTAATAATTGGCAACACCTAATTGTACATCCACATGCAGAGTTTGAGACACAGGTATTCCCACAATCAAAAAAAGATTAGCTGTTGACTCGTAACACAATGATATAATTTTATGAAAAACTTGAGTTAGTAAATAAATTACAGCAACACAGATGATAAAGTACAATCCATCTGCTTAACTACATATTACAAAGAAAATCATTGCATATTCCAAATAAGCATTGTTTATTGCTTTTTTCTCTGTGGAAATCAATTAAGTGTGGATGAAGAATAAAGCTCTTTATGATCCTGCTCAATATTATCTTCATGGCCGTGAGAAGCCAGACCTCCCAACATTTGATTTTACAAATTCATAATTTTGATGTCCAAAATTCAGAATTTTACATCGAAATTCATAATATGATGCGCAATGCAACGTTTCAGCAAAAAAAAGTATGCACGCCAAATGCGCTTACGCGTTGCGCTACATTCATGTGTGAAAAACGACTATTATTTCCAACAGTCTGGAGTTCTTGAACTACATGTACAATGTCAGGCCTATCATGAGTATATTCTGCTATTTATAGAAAGGTTATTGAACCTTTGCAACACAAAGAAAAAATTGTTTTGTTTTGTTTTTTCTATTTTGCTTTTTCCTTACACATCCCAATTCTCTTGGTATTGAATAAAAGAACAATAGTCATAAAATATATGACTAAGTTATGAAGAAAGAGTTGATATATGCGACTCGACTAAGCACACGGAAGAACTTGTTGAAGTAAATTCGCACATTAATTGATAATCAGGCTTTTCTGCTGTGATTTATATTTTAACCCCGTCTTAATTAATTAATATAGTTATATAATCTTGCACTTAAATTTAATATTTACTCATTACAGTTCCACCACTGGCACTCTTGGTTCCAGAGCTTTGCTGGTTTATCCAGCCAGAAGTCAGCTATGAGGATAGATTTGCTGGCTCCAGCTGGGCTGGAGTTCCAGTGCCCCGGCCGCAGGTTGCAAATTCAACTCACCGATCGCCCATGGAAGTCCCGATGAGGTCGAGATTGGCTTGCCCAGCCTGGGTGCCACATTTACAGGGAGACTTCCAGGGCGGGGGGATTTCTCGCGGAGCCCCTAGCGACCTCTAGCGGCCGAATTGACAAATTGCAATTACCGACTGTTTTGCGGGAAAATGTGAGGCGAAATCGTAATGGCGGAAATGAAATAAGAAAGCGGAAACTTTCCGCCAAATTCGGAAGGGTTCGGAGGGGTGAGAAGCCCAAGCTATAAACAATAACACAATTGTGTCCATAGAAGCATCGAAACATACAAAAATAGGTACAGGAGTAGGCCATTTGTGTATATCATCGAGTAATAAATTACCAGTTAGTGAGCTTGAAAGGTGATGGAAACATATAGTCAAGAACATACAGGTCAAGAATGGGATAGAACACTTCAGCTGTTGCAAAATCAACACGGTCTGATACAAAGCACTCTCCTGGTCTTCACCCACCCCACATCCTAAACATTTGCTCCCTCTGCCACCAGTCTGCACCAAGCCACAAAGTGCATTCAGTTGCACTTTTATGACTTTTGACAGCAAATCTCTGCCTTCTACCATCAAAAAGAACAATAACTATTCATTGTAAAATTTAGTCATTGAATCAACTATGAATATTACTCAGTGTTACTTTAGAGATAAAGAGTTTTAAAAAACAGGCCCTTCGGCATACTGAGTCTGTGCTGACCAGCGATCACTAACACAATCACACACATTAGGAACAATTGTACTACTTACCAAACCCAATTAACTTATTAACCTGTGTGTCTTTGGAGTGTGGGAGGAAACCAGAGCACCTGGAGAAAACCTATTCTCTGTTGAGACTTGAGCACAAAAAAGACCTAGGTATCATTGCAGCACAGTACTGAGGGCAGACTGCATGTCAGTGTTTTCTTTCTGATCAAACATAACACATCTATGATCTTTGAAGTATTTCCAAAAGATCTGGCTTTATTTTTTAAGTTGAGCAAAAAGGTTCGCTTCAATTCCCTACCCAATATTTATCCCTCAATTGTCGTAATTAAAACTCTGGCTATTTCACCATTATCACAATGCTATTTGTAAAAAAATTGGTCACTGTAATTCCTGCATTCAAGGGTAGCAACACTCAAATGTACTTACTTGGCTTGGACATCTATATAAGTATCTTAAAACATATTAAATTATTTTACGGCATTGCTCTTATAATTACATGTACACAAAATATACTTAACTCCTATCTTTATAAATGCTACTGTTAGCAATGTGCCAGAAAACCAAGCTCTCATGGTCCAATGTTAAATATCTTCTTTGGATCCCTTTGTGGACATGTCTCTCCCTATTCATGGCAACTCTTGTGGCCCAGAAGTACCTTCACTGCACCTTTATATTCCCAACTCCGACTGCTTGAAGCTGGCTGTCTTCTAGTGTCACATCTGCAAACAACAGGGCCCCACGGCACAAAAATGGTAGAGATGCTGCCTTACCGCACCAGAGACCCAGGTTCAATCCTGGCTACTAGTGCTGCCTTTATAATACATTTAATAATAATACATTTTATTTATATAGCGCTTTTCATATACTCAAAGACGCGTTACAGAGATTTTGAGAACATAGGGAAATTAATAAATAGATAAATAAGTAAATAAATAAATGAACAGAGAAAGGAGACAGAAGGTGAGGTGACCTTCAGTGGTTGAAGGCAGTACTGAACAGGTGAGACTTCAGTGATGTTTTGAATGTGGTGAGTGTGGGGGAGTCTCTAACGGTTAATAGAGTTTATAGAGGTTGTACATTCTTCCCGTGACCACGTGGGTTTTCCCCGGGTACTTCGGTTTCCTCCCACACTCCATAGACTTTCAGGTTTGTAAATTAATTGGTTTCGTAAATTTGTAAATTGTCCCTAGTGTGTGGGATAGTGTCAGGGTACGGCGGTCGCTGGTCAGTGCAGACTCTGTGGGCCGAAGGGCCTATTTCCATGCTGTATCTCTAAACTAAACTAAACTTGCTCTATAAATCCTAATCTTTTCCTGTGATCCGTTCCTAAAATTCCAACTACCTGCATATGTTCCTTAAACTCAGTGAACCACTGATACCCAATTTCATATTTTCAGTTTTCTCAGATTCACCTTTTATGGCTGAAATTTCAACAGCTGGCTACTTCAAAACTCTTTAAACATTAGCACTGACTTTGCAAAGAAAAGCAGTCATTGCGACAGCTAGCTTTTTCACAGGGGGAAATATTCCACTCTGGCCAAAGTGCAAGTCCCAACCTAACTCCAGAGGAAAAACCTGACACTATGTTTTTGGCTGCATCTGTTGAAAAGCAAAAACTTTTCAACCCTCTTAAATTACTTGCAGTTGCAGGTTGGTTTCACATTTGGTATTAAAGTTTATTCTTCAATTTCTGTCACACACTCGTAACACTTTTGTGCATAATAATTTGGAGGGGGAAAATCTATACAGGAATATTAATCTGGTTTATTGCTGGTTTCAAAGTCCTAGGAGACAAAGTACTATAACCATTCAATTTATAACACAGGGAGACACAAAAAGCTGGAGTAATTCAGTTGGTCAGACAGCATCTCTGGAGTAAAGGAAAGGGTGACGTTGCGGGTCAAGACCCATTCTTCAGACTAGAGTCTGTGGAAAGGGAATCGAGAGATGTAGACAGTTATATCGAGAGAGATATAGAACAAATAAGTGAAAGATATGCAAAAAAGTAACAATAACGAAGTCCAATGTCCTCAATAGGGTAGAGGGGAATCAAACAGTACCTTAGCTAATGGAAGAATTGTTCAGAAGCCTGACTACAGAGGGGAAGAAGCTGTTTCCGAGACCGGTGTTGCACGCTTTCAAGCTTCTGCACAGTTGCCAGGTGGAAGCAGGGAGAAGAAGGAATGACTGGGGCAGGACATCATGATGTTGGTTGCTTTTCCGAGCCAGCTTGAAGTATAGATGCAGTTGCCCCTCTCAGAGCAATGAGTAAACAAACTGATAGGATCAATGATCTGAACTCCAAATGTTTCAAGTGATCTATCACTAGCAACCTCTCGCAAAATCCATGTTTATGTCTATTGTCACCAAAACTTTGCATTTTAATTGTTTTATTTTGCTATTTAACTTTGGTCATGGAATGCTGTTCTAAGAAAAAAAGCCAAAGTAAGTTTATCAATTTTCTTTGAGCAGAAAACGAGAGCAATATACTGAAATTACCCTTCACATTTATTTTGTAGGATGGTGCTTACCACAAAGGACTGTTAGAGCAATAGTCAAGGAGGAGTTGGCTGCGCCTAACGGCTGCGGCTCTCTGGCAGTCTGTTGTCTTTTTTTCTTTTTTTTTTGTTTGTGTCGGTGTTGGGATGGTTTTTGTTTCTGTTTTTGGCTGTGTATGTGTGGTGGGGGTGTGTGGTGGGGGTGTGGGGTGGGGTGGGGGGGGGGGAAACCTTTATTTTTTTAGGTCTCTTCCCCGGGGCGCGGCTCGGCTGCGGGCCTTAACATTGCCGGCGCAGCTCGGCTGCGGGACGTTTCAGTGCCCGGTGCGGCTCGGCTGCGGGCCTTAACATTGCCGGCGCAGCTCGGCCGCGGGACGTTTCAGTGCCCGGTGCGGCTCGGCCGCTGGACTTAACATTGCCCGGTGCGGCCGCGGGACGTTTCAGTGCCCGGTGCGGCTCGGCCGCTGGACTTAACATCGCCCGGTGTGGCCGCGGGACGTTTCAGTGCCCGGTGCGGCTCGGCCGCGGGACGTTTCAGTGCCCGGTGTGGCCGCGGGACGTTTCAGTGCCCGGTGCGGCTCGACCGCGGGACGTTTCAATGCCCGGTGCGGCTTGGCCGCTGGACTTAACATCGCCCGGTGTGGCCGCGGGACGTTTCAGTGCCCGGCGCGGCTTGGCCGCTGGACTTAACATCGTCAGCGCTGTTCGGCCGCGGGACGTTTCAGTGCCCGGTGCGGCTCGGCCGTTGGACTTAACATCGCCCGGTGTGGCCGCGGGACGTTTCGGTGCCCGGGGCGGCTCGGCCGGGGGGCCTTCCATCCCCTTGCGGGGGCTGTGCGTGTCGTTTGCCTCGGTAGGGGTCGAGCTGCCTGTCCGTGGGTGCGGGGGGAAGAGAGGGGAAGTTTTGTTGCCTCCATCACAGTGAGGGGGTGTTTGGAGTCACTGTGATGGATGTTTGTGTTGGGGTCGGGTGTCCTGTGTTCTTTTCTTTTTGCTGTATTTTGTGTGACTGCTGAAATTTCGCTCGGTGTTGTGCCGAGTGACAATAAAGTGTTGTTATGTTATGTTATGTTATGTTAAAATAAAGTATAATAACAGCTCAATGGGAAGAGGGCCAGCTTCAATACATTAAAAGGGGATCTTATCGGATGGATTGGAAATTAAAAACTGGGAAAGAGAACTAGCTTTTTCACTGATTCTTGGTACAAGTGACATTAATAATAAACCGATACACATATCAGGTACAGAATGTTTTGCATAATTTTTCTTTTTTTCTCCAGGAAGCAATTCTATGGATATAGGTCCATAGCTCTATAGCTCCATGGAAGACTAAATAATGAAATTAAAATTTGTCAGTCGAGGAAGTTTTTTTTAAATTTTAAGGTGGAGAATTTGAACGTTGAAACTGAAATAGGTATTTGATGCAAACAGTAATGAGAGGTAGAGAGCAACAGAATAAATGACAAACAAATCCAAAGCCCTTTATAAATACAATATATTAACAAAGCACTTAAAGGAAGTATGGGGCCAAATTTGTGTCCATAGACACTAGGATGGGGGCAGATGACAAACTTGCTGTACTTAAATAAACTGCATAGTCTTCACTTGAGAACTAACAAAGCAAGAGGCAGCAAGGAGATTGCATTCGGCTGGTTAGAAATAAAAATAAGGTACTCAAAAGTCTGGCAGATCGAGCACAAATAGGATTGATCCTGGGTTACCACAGGAATTAACAGTGGAAACAACAGACAGTCTAGCCACAATCTAACAATCCTCTTTGGTTATGAAGGGGTTGCCAAACACTGGTGAATGGAAAATTCCACCCTTCTCTGAAAAGAGGATAAGGATAAATCCAGCACTGGAGATTTTCAGCACGGATACAAAACTGGCTTAAGCAGAGACAGCAGGAAATAATTGTGAACAGTTGCTGTTCAAACTGGTGACAAATGTGCAATGTTGCCCCTGCAGGGTCGTAGTTTGGGCCAGATCCCTTTCAGATGTACATTAAAGATAGCATACAGTGTACAGTTTCAGAGCCAAAATAAAACCAAATTTGTGTGACATATCTTATGAAATTGGATACTTGTGACAGATCTCAACTAATATATAGGCCAATGAAAACAGATGTCGCATAACACAGAGATGCCAGGTTATGCATGTTGGTGAGATGAATGAATATGAATTATGTAATTTAAAGAAGGCGGAGGAAGATGGTGCATTTAGGTGGCACAACAGTAGAGTTGCTGCCTTACAGCGCCAGAGACCCGGGTTCGATCCTGACCACGAGTGCTGCCTGTATGTAGTTTGTGCATTCTCCCCGTGAACGCATGGGCTTTCTCTGGGAGCTCCTGCACATTTGTGTGTAGGATAATGCTAGTGCACGGGGATCGCTGGTCGGTGCAACTTAGTGGACCGAATGGCCTATTTCTACGTTGTATCGCTAAACTAAATTAAACTAAATCTCTGAATCCGACAAGCCAAATTGAGAACATTCGTAAAACTAAGAGCTTACAAAATCCTTGGTGATAAAGAATAATGTATAAATTAGTTATACAATCTCAAAAAAATACAGTTGGTGTAGTGTTCAAAGCTGGTCACCAAACCTTAACTGGGATGACCAGCTCTAAGGACAGTGCAGAGGACACTAGACATGACACAGCTGAAGGAATGCTTGCAAATTCCCCATAGAGCAAAGAAATATTCTAAATCATCAAGGCTTCCGACAGAATAAATAAGGAGAAGCCACTTCTGGTGGCAGAAATATAAGTCTCCCGAGAAGACAGACTTAAAATGATTGATCAAAACCCCAGTGGTTGATGTGACCTTGAGTGCTTCTGAAATAATGCTGGATGTAAAATTAAAAGTAACATTCAAGGCAGCACTGAATAAGTATCTGAATAACGAAAGCACACAGACCAAAGGGAAGACAGGGGTGTGGGGTTGATCAGGAGACTCTGTCAAAGAGCCGGCATGTGATCAATGGGCCAAATGACCTGATTCTGTGCCTTCTTTGATCAGAAAAGAAAAAGAGGAACGTCTATAAGACTTTTCAAGCTTGCTGCATTATTCAAAAAGATCATGCTCATTCTGTACCCCAAGGAGGGTAAATACACAGGGAGTTAAAATGGCGATCTTGTGTCCAGACCTGTGATGTTTTAGCAGCTGCGCAGGCACAGCTTTACCATATTGTTGCATGTATACATCGCATAGCAGCTTTACCATATTGTTGCATGTATACAGCACACCCACCATCACCCAATCATCACATCCTCCTTCCCAAAATCCACAAATTTTCTTGCCTTAGTCATGAATATAATAATGTACATCCATAACACTCTCTGCAACTGGATGCAACCTTTGGAATTCTCTCCCTTGAAGATGTTTCTGCTTATCTCAGCTGTAAAGAGTTTGCTCTTTATCCTAAGACAATGCCACTTTATCCTAATCTCTGGAGCTAGAGGTAAAAGCTTCTTGCCATCTTCTCTTGTCAATTATTTTCAGACCTTCTCATTTGGATCACCTCCCATTTTTCTCAGCTCAAAGAAAGATGGTTCTTTCTCAAATACCCTACAGAGGATATCCCCCTAATCTGTGGGTGAATCTACACTACACAAGCTCCAAGAGAAGTCTATCCTTTTTTGGGCAAAGTTTCCAAAATTGTGTACAGTCACCTAAGAGGTCTCAGTAACATCCTGTACAACCTGACCAAGACCTCCTTACATCCTGCACCACTGTTCTCACCTCCTCTCCCCCCCCCCCCAATCAATTGCAACCAAGTTCAACGAGCAATCCATTTGCAACCTGAGCTGTTGAGTATTTTAAGCACTTTTGTTTTTCATACTATTCACATTCAGAAGCAGTTAGGAAGGTATTTCATATCGACAAAAGAAAACACATTTCACCACTATCTGAATAGTTACTTCACTTCTTTGACTCACCCTTTGTCTTGACTAACAACATCACCAGGTTTGGACAAGGAAACCTTTTCTAAAATTTAAAGGCTGGTCTTTCAGTGGCCAGTCAAGAAACAATTCTACAAACAGTTTTCAAATGTTAGATCCATTTGATAATGCCAAGGAAAGGTAAATCAACAAATTGGCATGAAAGTACATATTAGCAAAGATGGGGGAGGAACAAAAAAAGGGAGGGAGAGGTAAAGAAAAGGGAGGGTGGGGGAGGTAGAAAAAGAGAAAAATGAGTTTCAGGAATCAATGACAACATATGGCTCTTCCCTTTTACTTTCTCGAACCACCAATAGCGTCTGACATGTTTCGTGGTAAATATGCAGTCTATGCTTAGCCTCACTAAGAACATGAAAATGGACATCAGAATTAAGTGTGATCCTTCCAACGGATGTAGTTCAAGAATCAGTCCAAACACATTCTGCTCTTTTTGGACAAATCGAGAGAATTTACACATTATTCTACGGTTTAAATGTTTAATCTAGGTTTTGAATTTTTTATTCCATGTCTAGTAATGACCTTGTGTCACATATCTGAACCACACGATCATTAAAATGACTAAAGAGATAACCAACCATATTCTTTGCTTGACCAATAAGTTGTAAGACATTGATCTTGTAGAATGGTGGAACAGTTTCAAGATAGTGAATGGCCTACTCTATTACCTCTCTCTTCTGTCCTGCTATTGTACACTTATGATTTTATTGTGAAATAGTTGCACATGTCTGAAGCAGATTGCACATGTCATAAGCAAATTGCTGGATTACTTCACATTAATGGTGTTACAAAGTATAAGAATGTGAATACATCTTCCCGCCCTCCACCACATGCACTAATACGCTCATTTTTAAACTTGCTTTATTTATTTACAAGTTGGGTTGAGTCCATTGAAATACCTTCCTAACTGCTTCTTGAATGTGAAGACATCATGGAAAATCTAACCGTTGATATTTTACATTCATGTTTAAAATAAAAAGTTAAAATAAAATGCAGATTGCAACAGGTCAGCTGAAATAGCACACGGATTTAAATATTCAGAATTATCTTTAGTAAGAATGCCCGGTCTACATGCAGCAAAACAGAAATTATTACATTTGCGATTGTAAAATTGGTCATAAAATTGGAAGCATGTAAAAGGTACATTGGGAAGAAAAGGACTGCACAATGTAAAGCGTTTAATTCAAATACATAAGACCAGCACAACAATGCAACAAGCCATGCTGTCATATTTCTTTCAGTCTGCCAAACATACAAAGCCAAATTCCATGCACAACTGAAATTTGGAAAATAGTTGGGAGAAGTCACTGGCATGACTGATGTTCAATATTTCTCTGCCAAATCCCTCACATAGACCAACCATTTAGTTGGCAGTTTTTCTGCAGTATGAAAATGCTTAACACGTTCAAACCAAAAGAAAAAGGATGAAGTTCTAATATAACTGATCTTCCAAAAGCAAGTGAAAAATATTTCCATTATAGTTTCTGCTGTCAGCTCAACTCCAATTATAACTAAACTTCATATCACTGAAATGGCTCCAAAAGCAAAATTTATTTTGAAAGTTCTAGGATACTCATTATAACTACAGTAAACCCTCGTTATAATGGACCATAGGGGGAGGGATGGTAGTTGAAACAAAGAACTGCAGGTGATGATTAATACACAGAAGGACACAAAGTACTGGAGTAACTCAGCGGGTCAGGTAGCATTTCTGGAGAAAATATATAGGTGACATCAGGATTGTTCTTCAGATTGATTCTTCACAATGCGTCGCTATGTTCACTCCCCGCTCCACCGCCACCTCCTCCTCCTTCTCCCATCACTCTGTCCACTCGGCCTCTCTCCCCCTCTGCTCCACTGCCCCCTCCTCCTTCTTGTCCCCTGCGGTCATCGTCATCCTACAAGGTGGAATATGTCAGCGACTCTGGGAGAAAGGAAGAGGAGGGGGCAGTGGAAGGGCGTGGAAACAAAGCGACAGCCGACTGGAAGAGGCAGCAGGTGAGAGGGAAGGGAGCCCCATGGTGACCAAGCATGTCCTGTCAGTGGCGTCAGCCTGAAGAAAGCGCTGTTTCCATGGGCTACAACATGAGCCACAACAACAGTCATGTCAACCAGACCGTAGGTGAAGGTAGGATTTCTGATGCACCTGGAAAGCTGGGGGTGGCAGGGGCTGTTAAAGATTGGTGAGACAATGCGAGCCGGGGTTGGTGTGGGCAGGTCCGTTATAAAGGGGTCCATTAAAACAAGGGTTAACTGTATTGTAAAGACACAAATAAATCATTCAAGTGACAACCAAGAGTAATAGATGCTAAATGCCATGTAAATTGCAATCCTCTATCCAATCAGGGCACAATTTTTCTTTATTCATTTTTTCTAATTTATTGTCATATTTGTTAGTAATGTTTCATGCCCTTCAAATACAATAATGTCTATAAAATGAATCTTCAAAAGTTGTGCCCATTAGTACAGAGAAATAATCTACAATTCCAGGAATATTTTGATATAAATGAAAACATTTAAAGAGCCACTATAGATTCTCTCAAACATCAAAGTACATCTTTATCAAGCATACTTAGAATATTAACATTCCAATCCAATAATACATGTATTATTAAAATAGTTGACCATAAACAGCACTATTATTAATAAAGTCTTAAATGCCAAAGTAGTCACATAGCCCACTTTCTTAAATTATGTATTAAGAGTTTGAATTAGTCTGTAAATAATGCTAAAATCTAAAATATTCAAAAATGTTGCAATTAACCTACTGATAAATTTTTTAACATAACCGTTATTAAAAAAAACTTCATAGTAAAATAATCATTGACCTGGAATGTAAAAGAAAAAACAGCAATTTCCCATCATGCACATAAACAATATAGAAAATCTTCTGGGAAAACTGAAAGTTCTCTCGTATTGTGTCAGATGTACCTAGATATTGTGAAATTTTTTATTTTGAATACTATTCAGTAATATCATACTATTCAATAGCAGAACCATAAAAAAAGTAACAAAAAAGTATCAGTCTGAAGAAGGGTCTCGACCCGAAACGTCACCCATTCCTTCTCTCCCGAGATGCTGCCTGACCTGCTGAGTTACTCCAGCATTTTGTGAATAAATACCTTCGATTTGTACCAGCTTCTGCAGTTATTTTCTTATAAAAAAGTAACAATTGTAGTGTAGGAATAGCAGACTACATAGAGAGACACCGTGTTCTCTGCACCAACTAGTGCCCTTCAAGTTTCAAGTTCTTATAAATGTAGTCTTATCTTATAAATGTAGTCTTATAAATGTAGTCTTATCCAGTATCTCCAGGGTCTGAAGAAGGATCAATTCGAAACTTCACCTATCCATGTTCTCCAGAGCTGCTGCCTGACCCGCTGAGTTACTCCTGCACTTTGTGCCCTTTTGTGCATTAACCAGCATCTGCAGTTATTTGTTCCTCCAGTATTTTATTTATTGCAATAGTTTCCGTCATCAGTAGCAAAGATTAATAATCTATTTGCAACCATTTTTGATTTGTCGATCAAACAATTAAAAAAAACTGCAGAATCAAAATTCATCCCTGGCTAACAGTACTAAATACTATTTATAGTCAATCAGCACTGTGTTTTCTCCTCCAAAATTTGTCCATTGAATTCACAGATCACATTTTGTTGGAAGAATATAATGACTTTACTTTAGACTTTAGAGATACAGCGTGGAAACAGACAATTCAGCCCACCGAGTCCATGCCGAAAAACGATTACCCCGTACACAATACTATCCTACACCTAGGGACAATTTACAATTTACAAAAGCCAATTAACCTACAAATCTGCACATCTTTAGAATGTGGGAGGAAACCTCACAGTCGCATGAGAACGTACAAACTCCGTACAGACAGCATCCATACTCAGGATCAAACCCAGGTCTCTGGTGCTGTAAGGCAACACCTCTACCGCTGCACCACTGTGCTGCCCTGGCCGACACTGCTAAATACCACTGACCAGGTATTGAATTAAGGGAAGTATCTCATCAGATATAAAACCAAGAAGGAGATTCTGATGGAACTATTAGCCTCAAAGGATTACCCAACCAGAATGTGAAATTAAGTATCATTTAATTTAAACATCTTTAACTCAGTTAATCTGCAAGTTGAAATCAAAACTAACAATGTGGATCCCCCCCCCCCCAAGTCTAGATTTTGAGATCAAGTAATCCCAAAGGTTGAATGACTGCTGGGTAATTAAATTCACATCCCTTAGGGAAACAGTAATGGTCCATCTGGTCAATAATTTCCAAATGGCTGGAATAAAACAAGGCAGCAAGAGTCTTCCCCAGATGAACTATACACCTCATAAGCGGGCAAAACAGCTACAATATGTAATAGCGCCACCTTTGGTTGGAGGATTGTAAATGATTGAATAAACCACAGTACAGCTGTGCAGTCATGTTCCGTCCGGTCAGCAGTGAGTTAACTTGTTATTCTGTGTCTGAGCTCAAGATATCACAAATTGGCGACGAGAGTGGGATCGCCGATTCCCCAGCTTTACTTGTTTGTGTAGATAAGGAATTCTCCAGAGGCACGGAGAAGGTTGTATAACCTTTGGTGTCAAGGAAAGCTGGAAATTGGGTCACAAAGTTGAATTCTGTGAGACTGTTAAAAAAAAAATTTAAAATGGCGGTGCCCAGTGGATATATAGGAAGATTGGGTGAGTTCCAGCAAAGCCGGGAAACGTTCAGTGCGTACATCGAACGTTTAGAGATATTTTTTGCTGCAAATAACATCACTGAAGTAGAGGCTTCTGATGCAGAATCAAGACGGTTTTATGAAGCAATTCAAACTAGGAAAAGAGCAATTTTTCTCACTGAAATGGGTCCCGATGTTTATGATACAGTAAAGAATTTATTAGCTCCAGCCAAACCAAAGGACACGCCCTTGAAGGATATTCTGAAGAAGTTAACAGAACATTATAACCCTGCCCTTAGAAATGGCTGAAAGCTATCGTTTGGAATGAGATGCCAACTTCCAGAGGAGGATATTAGTAATTTTATCGTGACACTCAAGAGGTTATCAATTCATTATAATTTTGGAAATTTCCAAGACGGGCGTTAAGAAACCGTTTCGTGTGTGGACTGAAAAGTGAGCGGATCCAAAGTAAGCTGATCACGGTGTATGACCTGACCTTTGAAACAGCTTAGAAAACTGCTTTGTCAATGGATATGGCAGAAAGAGGTTCTAGAGAAGTCAGGACAACTTCTAGACAACCAGCAGAAGAGTTGCACAAGCTGCAGTCCAGCAAACTAAAGACGGATAAGTCGACAAAGACGTCAGAAAATCGTTATCCGTGGAAGGGTAGCAAGACGACTGCAAAGTCATGCTATCGCTGTTTGGGCTCACATCTAGCACAGTCTTGTCCGTTCTTCAAGGCAGAGTGTTACTCGTGTCACAAGATGGGACACCTAGCAAAGGCTTGTCGAAAGGCTAAGCAGAAAAAAGGTTCAACAACAAGTAAGCTGCATTCTGTGGATCAACTGCAGGCAGAGGAAGAGCTTCTCGATATATACACTATCTGCAGCAATGAGCTAGTAAACCGGAAGACAAAGACATGATATGATGAAAGGTTGGAAGTGGTACTCAAATGACTTGAAACACAGAGTAAGAGTGAAGGCACAGAAATGTGAGTTCTTTCAGAACTCGGTAGAGTACTTGGGTCAAAAGATAGACAAGGATGGTCTACACCCCACCTTGGGTAAAGTTGATGCGATCAAGAATGCGCCCACTCCCAGAAACATATCTGAGATCCGATCCTTTTTAGGATTAGTGTATTATTATGGGAAGGTTGTGCCAAATCTGTCCACCTGTTTACATCCCTTGAATGAGCTTATGAGAAAAGATGTACCATGGAAGTGGACAAGTAAGTGTGATCAAGGTTTCAAGTCATGTAAAGCTCAGTTGGCAGAGAGTTCAATGCTTGTTCATTACGATGTCAATAAGCCAATGAAGTTAGCATGTGATGCTTCACCATACGGTGTTGGAGCTGTGATCTCTCATGTGTTAGAAAATGGAGAGGAAAGGCCAATAGCATTTGCGTCTAGAACACTCAATGCCAGTGAGAGAAATTATGCGTAAATAGAGCGAGAGGCTCGCATTGATTTTTGCCGTTAGGAGGTTTCACAAATACTTGTATGGTAGAAGGTTTGTAATCGAGACAGATCACCAGCCGTTGACAGTGATCCTAAATCCAAACGCACACATACCAACTTTGGCAGCAGCCAGAATGCAAAGATGGGCATTGATATTGTCTGCATACCAGTATGATATTCAGTATCGTAAGGCAGCCGAGCACAGCAATGCTAATGCCATGTCTAGATTACCTTTGGAATCGGAGGTTACCCCAAACAGAGAGGACTTGTTTTACTTCTCTCATGTAGATGAGTTACCCATCACATCAGGGGACATTCGGAAGGCTACTTGTACTGACAGATTTTTGTCAAGAGTGCAGGAATATATTACCAAACAAATTGCCGAATTCAGAGGCAGAACTGAAACCATTCTTTGTACGTAGGAACGAACTCTCAGTAGACCAAGGTTGTGTCATGTGGGGAACGAGAGTTGTAATACCTGAAAAATATGGAATAAAATTGCTAGAAGATCTTCATGATCAGCATTTGGGAATGTGTCTAACAAAGAGTCTAGCTAGAAGCTATCTATGATGGCCTGGTCTAGATAAGAACATAGAACAAATGGTGAAAGAGTGCAGCACATGTCAAGCAGTTGGAAAGAATCCACCCACAGTACCGCTACAGCCATGGAAATGGCCGGTTACAGTGTGGCAAAGATTACACATTGACTTTGCAGAGTTAGATGGACAACAATTGTTCATTGTGATTGATAGTCACTCCAAGTGGGTTGAGGTGTTTTCGATGAAAAAAAACGACATCCAGCAAAATGATAAGACATTTTGCGAGGGCTGTTTGCGTCCTATGGATTTCCAGAGGAAATTGTGTCTGATAACGGACCACAATTCTGTTCACAAGAATTTGCACAATTCATGAAAGGGAATGCTGTAAAACACACTAGAGTAGTCCATACCATCCTGCGTCCAATGGTGCAGCAGAACGCACAGTGCAAATTGTGAAGCGTACATTAGTCAAACAACTGCTGGATTCAAATCCAAAGAAAAGACAGTTGTCGTTGTTTCACAAACTGGCTAACTTTCTGATTACATATCGAAACACACCTCACACCACTACTGGTCAAACACCAGCAGAACTGTTCTTGAAAAGAAAGCCCAGAACAAGGTTTTCACTGTTGAAACCAAACTTGGCTCAAACAGTAGAAGAGAAACAGGAGAAACAAAAAGCATATCATGACGGAAGTAGAGTAAAGGAAAGGAGTGTTGAGTTGAATCAGAAGGTAAAGGTGAAAAACCATCATCACAAGTGGGCGAAGTGGTTACCTGGAAGAGTAGTGAGAAAGTGCAGACCACGGACATACTTGGTCAAGATGTTTGGAAGTGAGAAAGGTGAGAAAAGTACATATTGACCATGTCATGCCTATGCAAGCACAGACAGGGTTGAAATCAGACCAATTAGACGAGTCAGATAATTGGGTTACCACTCAAGTACAGGTACCAGATGAACCAGAAATGCACATTTCCTGAAATGCACATATCATTGTATATGCAACATATATGCATGATGCCCTCATTTTATTCAGGTTATATAAAAGTAAACTATCAGACAAGATTGTAATAATTTCATACTGTTGGTTATATTCAAAACAAAATGTCCACAAGAAGATTTTTTTTTAAATTAGTGTGGAAGGAGTTGTAATAGCGCCACCTTTGGTTGGAGGATTGTAAATGATTGAATAAACCACAGTACAGCTGTGCAGTCCTGTACAGCAGTGAGTTAACTTGTTATTCTGTGTCTGAGCTCAAGATATCACACAATACAAAATGTAAAGGAATTTTAAAACAGTCATGTACTCGTTTAGATATTGCTCCACTAGATGATTTAATCAAAGTGGAACTGGTATAACAGGAGCTGCATTACTATTATGGAAGCTAATCCACTGCACAAGTGCCAACATGAGAAACTTCAAGTGACAACTGCAAACATATCACCCAAATGTATGCAATTATTTGAAGTCAAGCAGTGAAGAATGTTGCCACAAGCCCAGTGAAGTATACTGAGGGAGGAAGAAATTGATCATTTGTGTGGAGATAGAGAAAGAAGGGTCCCAACCCAAAAAGTAGCTTATCCATGTCCTCCAGAGATGTTGCCTGACCTGCTAAGTTACTCCAACACTATGTGTAGGAAAAAAACTGCAGATGCTGGTTTAAATCAAAGGTGGACACAAAATGCTGGAGTAACTCAGTGGGTCAGGCAGCATCTCGGGAGAGAAGGAATGGGTGACGTTTCGGGTCGAGTCAGTCTGAAGAAGGGTCTCGACCCGAAACGTCACCCATTCCTTCTCTCCCGAGATGCTGCCTGGCCCGCTGAGTTACTCCAGCATTTTGTGTCTACCAACACTATGTGTTCTACACTATATAGAGAAAGAGAGATAAGATTTTAGTTTTAGAGCTACAGCATTGAAAGTAGAGTCAACGCCGAGTACTGATTACCTGTTCACACTAATTTCTTTTGTTTATTGTTTCATACTAATTTCATGTTATCCAACTTTCTCATCCACTCCCAACAAATTAGAGGCAATTTTACAGCGATCAATTAACCTACAAATTTGCATGTCTTTGAGGTATGGGAGGAAACCAGAGCACTCAGAGGAAACCCACGCGTTCACAGGGAGGACGTGCCAACACTATGCAAAAAAAAAAGGAAAAATTTGAAAGTGGAAAGAAGAGATTGGGCAAGGGAATAAGCCAGGAACAAAATTGAAGACAGAGGGATCTGAAGATTGAGGAAAAAGATCGGCAGTTTTTTTGTCTATGCTTAAGCCATAAACAAAATCAAAGGGTGGAAGAATTGTACCAAACGCCCCCTGCCTTTTGGGAGGGTCAGCTGAGAAAGCCAGACATGCATTGACAAAAACCCCCCAAACCCCCATCACAATAGCCAGCCTTAGCGGGAGAGAAACAGTCATTCATGGGGCAAAATGATTTCAAACTCCTTCCCATCACATGGCCCTTCCAGCCAACTGCGCTTTCTTCTCATTATTCCAACCAAAATCAGATGGTATAGAGGAAGAAACTATGGCCCAAGTGAATTATCAATTAAAATAAAGTGCAACTTCGATCTATTTTGTCCAAAGAAAAAAGTCCAAAGTAAGCAATTCTGCATTATTTGGCAGCAACCGTTAAAAAACTTCATAAACTCAAGCGTGGAAGAAGGCAGCTGCAGCCCACCTTAGCCGAATCACCCATTCCTTATAAATCTCTCATCAAAGTACCCAACAGTTCTTAAAATAATTACAGGCATTTAACTCTCCTACTCTATCCCAAAGCCCCTTCTAGTTATCAATCGGCAGGTTGTAACAAAACTTCCCAATTTCATCTCCCGGTGACAATTCAGTTGTGCCCTTTTGTCTTAATTTGCATATTAGATTCAAACATTAAGACCTATTATTCATAATGGTTTATTGTTATAATTTCAAGATTATCTGGTATTATTGCAGATTGATGGCTAATTCGAAACAGAAAATAGGTGTAGGAGGAGGTCATTTGGCCCTTCGAGCCAACACTGCCATTCATTATGATCATGGCTGATCATCCACAATCAGTAACCCATGCCTGCCTTCTCCCCATATCCCTTGATTCCACTAGCCCCTAGAGCTCTATCAAACTCTCTTTTAAATTCATCCAGAGGATTGACCTCCACTGCCTTCTGTGGCAGAGAATTCCACAACTCACAACTCTCTGGGTGAAAACGTTTTTCCTTACCTCAGTTTTAAATGGCCTCCCCTTTATTCTTAGACTGTGGCCCCTGGTTCTGGACTCCCCCAACTTTAGGAACATTTTTCCTGCATCTAGCTTGTCCAGTCCTTTTATAATTTTATACGTTTCTATAAGATCCCCTCTCATCCTTCTAAACTCCAGTGAATACAATTTGTTGCAGTCTTTCCTCACAGATTTTCACCTGAAAGCAAAACTCACCAGAGTAATCAGCACAATGTTGTATTCTGAGCACCACAATTATTGTAAGCACCAAAAGATTGGGTTGGCAGACGTTATTAAATTCTGCAACCACACTACTCTGAAAGCAAAACAGTTTTTAACCAGAAATTTATTGATCTGAGTTGCCCTAAACTTCAAAATTTACCTGGGGTTTGTTAGAAATGCTTTTTGTGATCCTGAAATGGCATTATAGATCTGCATGTTGGACGACATTTTGGTATGAAGGTTGTTCTTCGAAAATAAATATCTATCAGGTTAAGAGATGCGTACAGAAACACTTTGCAAAAAAACCCAGCAGAGATTAGTAAAGCTGTAAAATTGCAGAGGGTTAGAATTCAAAAACCAAAACTGTTAAAAAAAAATTGTACCAAACAATAGTCCAACCACACTTAGAATATGCCTCCGTTGCTTTGAATCCCGGAACCAAGAAAAGTAAAGATGTTCTTTCAAAATGTTCAACGAAGAGCAGCCCAGTTTGTGTACGGCGACTTCAGCCGACAATCCAGTGTAACCAAAATGCTCACCGACTTAAACTGGGACTCCATTGAAACCAGACGCCAGATGCTCAGATTAAGTGCCCTTCACAAGATCATCAACAAGGACATCAACCTCGACGCTAACTTATACGTCAAAGAGAAAACAACGATCCAGAAGAAGCCATAACAAGCAACTTGTAGTTCAACAACACACATCTACTCCGTACATCCACTCATTTTTCCCTGAAGCAATTTCCCTCTGGAATGCCCTCCCACAATCCTTTGTTGACCTAGGCAACCTTCAAGACCTCCATCCAGGCCCACAGACGGCACAGCCCCCACTAGGCCAGACCCACTCTCGTCAACTTCCAGTGTCGTCCCTGGTGGACTCTTCGGAAGTAATGACCACAAGACATAAGATTATATTAATCTTTTAAGGAACATTGTTCACACCGCAAAGTACTGTCCACGCTCCATATTATTCCAAAAATGTCAAAGCTCCAAAAGATGATTTACTTGAATGAAGCAGTGGCACAGCAGTAGAGCTGCCTCACAGC
Organism: Rhinoraja longicauda; assembly: GCF_053455715.1. NCBI lineage: Eukaryota > Metazoa > Chordata > Chondrichthyes > Rajiformes > Arhynchobatidae > Rhinoraja > Rhinoraja longicauda. The sequence goes on from NC_135955.1 coordinate 36,152,870, forward strand.
GCCAGAGATCTGGGTTAGATCGTGACTTTGGATGCTGTACGTGTGGAGTTTGCCAGTTCCCTCTGTGACCACGTGGGTTTCCACCGGGTGCTCTGATCTCAGGTGCTCAGATCGCAAAGATGTGCTGGTCTGTTGGTTAATTAGCCTCTGTAAATTGCCCCTCGTGTGTAGTGAGATAACTAATGTGAATGGGTGATTAATGGTTGGTATGGACTCAGTGGGCCAAAGCTGTATCTCTATACTAAACTAAACTAAACATTATTCACACCACAAAGTACTGTCAACAGCTCCATATTATTCTCAAAATGCCAAAGGCCCAAATAATTTACTTGAATGATACCAAAATGGAGAGATTCAACGTTTGCAAACACTAAAAATTCAGACTGACTGAGTCATGAGAAGAATTTTGTAATATTATCAATAGAATCAAATATTAATATAGAGGAGTTCTTTCCACTGGCTAATGTAAGATCAATAATACCTCAAATTGGAACACAGAAATGTCTTTACCCACAGAATGGCTTGAATGCGGGAATTGTAGGTAGCCGAAGTGACAACATACGTGTATCTCAAATGAAAGCATAAGGGTCATAGGTACACGAAGATACTTTAGTAAGGCTAAATGAAGAGGCAATTTCAGCTCGTGCAGAGCATTAAAATAGTAATGGATATTGACCATTGTTCAGTTACTGTGCTACAAATACACTGAAACACTTTAACAAGTCATGCTAGAAGTTAATCATTATAAACTATCACTAAGATCTGAAATTATTCATAAGTGTCACCTTAGAAGATCATAAATATTCATAGTACGTAATACAGAAACATGTCAGAGCATCATGATCTACATGACACCATTCTTCTGAGTTGCTGGCCCAAATGAAGCTTCACCTGATAAATTTACACTAAAAGCATGGAGGATAAATGAGCATTGGGAAAAACCTCCAATGTTAATAATTTTATACTCAAAAATAATGATAGGTACCGATTGTGCAATTCTGAAATTGTAATTGCTAAAACAAATTTAAAAACTCAAAATTCAATCCATTTATTAACACAGCTCAAAACAACAAAAAACCCTTAACGTACCTATTCTTGAAAAATTCTTATTAAATTATTCTACCAAATTATTTAGAATCTTAGTGAGAGATCTCCCCTTGCTCACTCCCCTTCTGGGATTCCTAACTGCTCAGCGAACCTCAACTCAAAATGGACACAAAAAGCTGGAGTAACTGAGCGGGTCAGACGGCTTCACTGGAGAAAAGGAATAGGTGACGTTTTGGGTCGAGACCCATCTTTAGACTCGACCAGAAACGTCATTTATTCCTTTTCTCCAGAGATGCTGCCTGTCCCGCTGAGTTACTCCAGCATTTTGTGTCTATCTTCAGTTTAAACCAGTATCTGCAGTTCCTTCCTACCCAATTATTTACTTCTGTTTGCATTTGTTTGTCTCATCTCCTTGCTTGTTCCCTTTCAATTTTATAGATCTGGGATTGAGGAAAAGGCTGCCCTGTTGCTTCATTATTGATTACTGCGTCAAAACACCGTGGTCTGTCAGTGTCAGCAATCCGAGACATCACAATATAAAAGGCACCGAATTAAACTTTAGACAGAGCTCCACAGTATGCACAGAAATAGCACACTGCTCTCAATGATTTTTCCCATGTTCCACCCTATCCCACGACTCAAGTATAATGACCAGATATGGGTAATCCTCAACATATCCTGAACACATTGGATTGATTGCGGTAAATGCCAAAACCCTTGCAATCAACAATAACCATTAATCCACTTTCCCCTATTTCGACATAGCACCCAGTCCCTCAATCACTTAACGGTAACTACAAAACAACACACAGACACGCATTTACCTTATATATGCCAAAGCCTGGATCTATAAGAAATGATCGAGTTGATGTGCCTGGATGACTTTTCTTGCTGTTTTCTGCAGTGGAAGAGGTTTTGTCACACTCACTCTGTGACGAGCTACATCCTGAGTCACTGTCTGAGAGCTCAACCTCTTTTTCCTTTTTCTTCACTGTGGAGGAAGCAGGCTGGCGAATCAGGAGTTGAATGATATCATTCAGTCCCACGTTGTAATCGAAAAGACTATGGCCATCTTCCAACTGAAAAGTGAACAATAAAAGTCAATACATTGCTCTAATTACACCATGACATTGCAAAAATCAGAATAGCAATTCAACCTTGCAGAAAATACATTACACTGCAACATGTTTGTATTCTCTCAGCTAAAGAATTGTTAAAATAAATGATAACATTTATTAAAACATATATAGAATTTTATGAAATTATAAAGTTATGGGAAGGAATAAATGCCAAAACAGATGGATTTCTAATATTCTAATTCTCCAAGTGAAGGATATTTATTTTCTTTTAACAACTATATGCTGTCATTTATCACACTGACAAGCACCCTAACTTTGATCAACTTAGATCAATGCATTCTGGCAATACTTTATTTGAGTTTCATTTGGCAATGATAGATGGCTTGGAGCGATCTGCAAAAAACTGTTCCAAGGCAAGACTCTAAATACTGTAACTGAACATAAAACTTTAAAATAACAAAACAATTAATTTAGCCTGATATACCATCAGATTACAGACAGCGCTATTATTTACCCCCATCCATTGGACTCTTTGCACTCACTCTCCCCCAAACCCTTACCTGTAGTTCATTTTCTGCAGGTTATTAACCTGACAAAACTGAAGAGGTTGAATGAGAAAACTCAAATGCAGACACAAAGGACTCAAACATTTTAATAGACATTATCCACAACCAGTACAAGCAAACCATACACTGATTCCTAAAACCTATGCTTTCATGGAAACTATGCTGTCACTTACTCACACTTGCCCTTCTATTTGTTTCTTTATTGCTGCACACAAACATTCCCCACACTGCAAGCCCATGAAGAACCACCAAAGTATTAATTATTAAGCATTTTGAGGCATTAATGATTAATCTTTACTCAGCTCTACAAGTTCATTCCACAAAGACACACCTTAGGTATCACTATGTATCGCTTTGATTTTTATAGTCACCAACTCCAGAGAATTTCACCATTCAATAACTACAAAATAAATAATAAACTCCAAAGCACTACATTTGTCAGGGCTAAAAATAGCCACAATTATAAAATAAAAGTATTGTTCTGCTCAGCAGTGTAGAAAGAGAACAGTCTGCCCAAAGTTTACCCAAATAGTGATTCAATTCTGATGCAGCTGCAAAGTCATATCAGAACTCACGTCTTTGCTTAATCACATCCGATTGAAACTTTCAGAGCCAACAGCCAAACAATCTTGGTCATATGCTCCATTTCTCCGACCTTCCCTTTCAAAATGTTAACACACAATTGTGATAAAAGTGTACTTATAAGAAGTAGAAGCAAAGAACTGCAGATGCTGGTTTACACCAAAGATAGGCACAAAGTGCTGGAGTAGCTCAGCAGGCCAGGCAGCATCTCTGGAAAAAAGAGTCAGAACCCTTCTTCAGACGGGGATTGGAGAAGGGTTCTGACACGAAACTATTCGTTTTCTCCAGAGATGCTGCCTGACCTGCTGAGTTACTCCAGCATTTTATGTCTATCTAATTTGAATGTTCATCTAATTCATTTATAATCTATGCATCTCCCATAAATGATATAGATCCCTTGCTAGGATTACGCCCCAGTAGGCTGCGGGCAGCCTCCGGTATTCGGCCAATTTCAAAGACAATCTGAGGCAGTAACTATTCAATTGGCCTGGATGCAAAAAAGCCTGATTTCATCCTCATGCAGTATTGATATATTCACTTCCAGCAGTAATTGTTTTGGAGCTGAAGATCCAAGTTAATTGCCTTTATCTGCAGCCATGGTTCTTGCACTCCCTCTGCCATCTGCAGGCAAGGACGTTAACTAATTCAACATAATCTGGAAACTAAACTTCTGCCTTTGTGGTCACTTAATAAACACATACAACCATCAGGGCAACCAACATTTTATCCATTATGTTATCCAACTAAACATGCAAGTGCTGCATGAGATCACTTGGTATTGATTATTCAAATGCCTTTGGCTCACAGAGTAAAATGGTAATTTAAGGCAAGGACTAGACTGTTAACTGCTCATCATCACTATAACTTATCAATGGAGATAATTATAACCATACAGACGAACCCAAGCTCCATGGGGCTAGACCAGAAGCCCCAAAGGGTTGTAAAAAAAGAAATGTTTTTCCCCCAGATTTTGAATATGTGTCCACATCCACTGCCTTTCACATTGTTTCAGACCCCAGAGGACTTGTCACTCTACTCTGCATCCCTCCCTTATATTGGCAGCATGAACAAAGAATGTGGCGTGGATTAATTTAACCCTTCAATTGCCGGGACTCCCTCATTTGCTGTATTCGGCATTTAAAGCAATCTCAATCTTGGAGCGTCCACTTTTCGACATAGGAATCCAGCATGTACACTGGGTTGAGACAAGGGGCTGGTCACAAGGGAATTTTCTTAAAGCAGAGGTGGCTGAGAAGATCGACTTGAAAGCACCCGGCACATTCAATGCAGTGAACAAGCCACTCAAATCAGAAGTTCAACAACAGTTTGTTTTCATTGAAAATCCCACTGTGGTGCCACTTCAATAATATTAAACTGCATTACACAAATTAAGTTTGATGTCTTCTAAACTCATTTGAGGAAATTAGGTGAGGTGTCCCATTCATCCTCACCCAATAAAGGCCACGGTAAACTAATTTCTACAGTCCCCAACCACATCCAGGTTGTTTCTGAATGCCTCATCAGCTAATCTGGTAAGTGTGTTATTTCTAGATACAGATCCCTGGACACCATGTTTTATGTAAGATAATGCACAACCAGAGCAAAGGGATACTAAAGATTAAGATAACTTTCACTCTAAGACTCGATCAAGCCAGAATAACTCTCAGAACATGTTTTAATGCAAGGAACAGCTCTGAACATCGTTTATGGATTCAACCCTTACTGAAGTAGAAATGTATTCTACACATGCCTCATGCAACTACAATTTCCAGAATTATGTATTTTCATCCTTACAAAGGTCCCAGGACAAAGGACTCAACATAAATGCAAGCTGTTTTTATTTCTAAAATCTATTTCTAAATTTACTGTATTATTCACATCCATTTGGTGCTGATATTACCAATTATTTTAGCAATTAGTCGGAGCATACTGAATTTACAGCCTGTTGCCGCCAGACACGCCTTCTATTGCAGTTTGGCCAGGGCAGATTTATGACATGATTAAAATTCATGGTGTCTATGCAAAGCCAGCTATTTGACGTTGAAATAATAAGCACCATCACCCAATCCCACTACAAATTCTTGTCCCATGTTAAAGTTTGTGCCAGTTTTTTCTTGACCTCAACTTTGTAGCACTAGGGTATCTAGGTGCGAAGTTCACTGGTTCTCAACCACTAGATGGAGTTCAGCCAGCAAGCTATGGCTTTTCCAATTTCTCACAGCCGACCTAGCAATGCAAATGGACACAAAGTACTTCCTGCCTGCTTTAATTTTTCACAGCTACGTTCCGGAAGCAGTTTGTTGTATCTGTCAACACTGCATGGGCTTCGCAACCAGGACATATCCCTGCTTGCATAATGCATTTTAGACAGACTTCCAGCACTGGCCATTGAGTAGCAATCAATAGGGGATACTTTGCCAATTTTATTCTCTCTAAACTCGTAAATCAGTTAGCTGTGATATTTAAAGAACACAACGTGCTGGAGTAACTCAGCAAGTCAGGCAGCATCTCTGGAAAACATGGATAAGTGATGTCTCGGGTCGGGACCCTTCTTCAGACTCATTACAATTACCTTAAAAAAATTGCTGTTACCATTCCTCTACCATGTTAAAAACAGAGGGTTGGTTTAGTTTGTTTTTAAAATACAACATGGAAGCAGATCCTTCGGTCCACTGTTTCACCCATACACTAGTTCAATCCTACACATAAGGGACAATTTACATATGACAATTAACCTACAAACCTGCACGTCTTTGGAGTGTGAGAAGAGACCGGAGCACCTGGAGGAAATTCATCTGGTCAGAGCACATACAAACTCCGTACAGACAGCACCAGTAGTCAGGATCAAATCTGTGGAATTCTCTGCCTCAGAAGGCAGTGGAGGCCAATTCTCTGAATGCATTCAAGAGAGAGCTAGATAGAACTCTTAAGGATAGCGGAGTCAGGGGATATGGGGAGAAGGCAGGAATGGGGTACTGATTGAGAATGATCAGCCATGATCACATTGAATGGCAGTGCTAGCTCGAAGGGCCAAATGGCCTACTCCTGCACCTATTGTCTATTGTCTATAAACCCGTTTTTTTGCCAGTGTAAGGCAGCAACTTTACCGATGTGCCACTGTGCCGCCCCAGGTTGAAAGCCTATACTGTGTTTTCCACAGCCACTGAGTTATATTTGAAGCAATTACTTCTTACAAACAGCAAATGAAGAAATGATCATTGATAGTGGTGTTACTTCAGCAAACAGTACATTAGAAGGATTCTGTCCTGCTTCCATGCTGCTTTAGAATCCATTACATTCATCTCAATAGGTAAAAGCCGATTTAACATCAGAAATGAAAGATGGCACTTTTGATAAGGCAGCTCTCCTTCAGTGATGCAGTGTGACAATATGGATGTTCGAAAAGATCTTACTGGTCCCATTGTATGTGCAATTTTGTGTGCAGAGAGTCTAAGCAGATCCCTTTGTTGTCGTTGACAACTTCCAGAAAATAAACAGATGCACAAATGCAATTACTACATTCATCTCTCTGGTTTAACCTGGAATTTGCTAAAGGAAGTGAATGAGTGAAGAATTAGAGCACGTCACCACTTCATAATGATCTATCACACGGACATGAGCTCTCCCACACCACACCAGGTCAATTTATCAAAGGTAGATTAAATTGAAGTTCTGGCTAGTCTTATCAGACAAGTAATTTTTAGAAGAATTGGTCTTTGCACAAAATATTTGTAACTATAATGGGTCAAACTTAGGAAAATAACAAAATTCTACTGTTAGCGCAAGTTGATTCCACTTACGGAATAGTATTTTAACATCTGTGGTGCACAAACATTTCTTCTTTATGAAAAAGTAACCCCCGTCAATGAAAATGAAAAGATTCAATTTCAACATTCATTGCCTGGTGGAAAGTTCCTATTATTATTTCAAATGTGTTTTCTTTTGGGGAAGGATGCACTGTCGTCATCTGCCTCGTGGGCCAAAGGGGTCTGTTTCCACACTGTATCTCTAAACTAAGATAGATAGACACAAAAAGCTGGAGTAACAGCGGGACAGGCAGCATCTCTGGAGAGGGCCTCGACCAAAAACATCACCCATTCCTTCTCTCCAGAGATGCTGCCTGTTTTGCTGAATTACTCCAGCTTTTTGTGTCTATCTTCGATTTAAACCAGCATCCACAGTTCTTTCCGACACATCTAAACTAAACTAATTCCTCTCAGAATCTTCTTTGTCACAATGAAACCAGCTCTAGCTCATATTCTTGTAGACTCCAGAGAAGGGAGGACCAGCCTCCACAATCTTTTCTCAGAGGACATGCTGGGGACCATTGTGGTTGAACTATACCGCTCCATCTCTATGACGGGTACTTACATGCTTCACAAGATGGTAGACTTTCAAAACTGCAAATTTGCTACATCAAGAGCAACCAGGGATGGATAATCAAATGTGTAAGAAGGAACTGCAGATGCTGGTTTAAACCAAAGATAGACACAAAAAGCTGGAGTAACTCAGCGGGACAGGCAGCATCTCTGGAGAGAAAGAATGGTTGACGTTTCGGGTCAAGACCCTTTTTCAGTCTATGGAAAATTAAAATGTTGGTTTAACCTGTAAACCCCACATCCCTTGAATGAATATACAGAAATTCCCCAACCTAAGTAATAGGCAACTTAAGTAAACTCGCACTTACGTAAACAATTCTGTACTCAGCCCCTAGCGCAATCAAGTTTGTAATTTCCACAGCACTGTACGATCACTCAAGTTTACATCGGAAACAAGACAGCAATGGTAGAGGTCCCTACCCAGAAGGCCACACATTGCAGAAAGTGCTCCGGGCGCAGCTGAGACAGTTAATCACTCTCAGTGAGTTATCATAGGCGGAGGGTGGGGATGGTGATTCAAACTTACTTAAAATCAGACTTGCTTGAGGGTTAATGGAACGCAACCCTTACCCAAACCTGGGAATGCCTGTACACACAAATTCTACAATTCTAAATTTTAACAAAATGCGACTTAACATAAAGACAGATAATACAGGAAATACTCAGCAGGTCAGGCCACGTGTGTGGGAAGAGAAATAAGAGTTAACATTTCAATTAAAGACTCTCCGTCAGAACTGGGATGATTAAAAAAACTAGTTTGTTAAGCTGCAAGGAGGTTGGGGGAGGTGGGATGTGTCTGAGGGGCTAAAACAGCAGTGGGGATACGCTGTAGAGAGATGTATCTGGTCAGTGAGTGTAGGGGAGTAGTACAAGCGTGAGAATATAGACAAAAGAAAATGTCAAGAGTTGAAAGTCAATATTGTTTGTTTATTATATGCATTGGATAGGAACTGGAACAATGATTCTTACTTGCTGCAGCTTTACAACTGCTGCTTGCAATTTTCGTTTTTAAAACTGCAGCAGCTGCAAACCTAAAAAGCAGAAAAGGCTGGACATAAGATCATAAACAAAATAATGTAGGAGTTGCAAAATGCAGAGCAGGAAGATACAATAGGTCAGGGTGGGCATATCCTGCCTTTCCAGAAGGAAAAACAAAACCACGCCACTTTTACCCTTTTCCCCCTCCTCTACACTCCCTGCAGCATAAAACAAACATCTTTTGTCTTCTTACCAACTCCGGAGGGTCTTCAACTTGAAATGTTAACTCTTGTTTCTCTTCCAGAAAATGCAGCTGTGGGTATTTTCAGCATTTTCTGCTATTTCAGATTTCCAGCGTCCGCAGTTTGTTTTAAATCTTCACCGTGTGTCTTCAAAATAAAAACTAACTGCCAGCGACAAGACATTTTCATTCATGCAAATCCCATTCCACATTAAATTCAACTGGACTAATTCAAAAACATATCCCAAACAAGACTGTTCTACACTTTCTCCGGACTACATTCTGAAAAATAATCACATCTGTATCCCATCACCTCTGTGTTACTGCTGGAAGCTCCCACCAAAAATATAGAAGCATATTATCTTAGGAACATACTGAACAATAAAAATGTATAGTTACATTTACATTTCCTAATTGCGCTGGAAATTTTTATGCCACAAAGTAATCACCAAAGATTCAACAGGCAATAGTCATGAGGCCATTTAACAAGATCCAGGAACGCTGTTATAATTCCTTTCATTGACAATAAATGACAGCAGCTTCTAATCTATTGATTATTGCAAGAATGTAAAAACTGTCTTTTTTAACTTGGAGGATTATTGCAGCCTAGGAAGCAAATGAACCAAATGAGCATGGACATGATTAAACTGGACCTTGAACACTGAACCACTAGTCTATTTGGATGAATATTATTTGCAGATATTAAACTAGCACTCCAAGATAAAGTTCTTTGGTTGTCTACTATGCAAATGTCTCGCAGTGACTCTTAGCAATCCACAGATGGATTTGCTCAGTTAATTATGCTCTTATTCCCAAAATCAACAGGATCCTTCAACGGCATAATGTATAATGTTGAAAACACCTAAAAAATACTTATTTGGCAACCGCGCTGTTAATCCTCACATTAATTCCTGCCAGTGTAATGAAATTTCTCTCTGCAGGTGTCTGAAGAGGGGTCTGAACGTCACCTATCCATGTCTTCAGGGGCTGTTCCCTGACCTGCTGAGTTACTCCAACACTTTGTGTCTTTTTTTGTAAACCATCTTCTGTAGTGCCTTGTTTCTATATCTCTGAGCAATGTCAATAAAAATGTGGTGTTTGATTATAACAAAAAGTATTTTCTAAATATATATACTTTATTCACAAAACATTTACATAAATACAATGAGGAACTGTCTTTCTCTACATTTATTTTAAAACCGCTTCCTGTGACAGCTCATTCCATATATAGGCCATCCCCAGGTTATGAATGGATTCCACCTTTATGGACACCCAAATGTCAATTTTGTCCACAAGTCAGAAAATATGGAAAATCACTCAATATGGTAACCATAGCTCCCCAGTATTGTAATGAACAGTGTTAATGAGTGCCATTCACATGAACATTCAATTACTATCTTCCCCTGCAGAGCTACAAGGGTACAGAATCAGAAGGTCACCTGCCAATGGCTGGGTATGAATTATCGTGGAGGATGTTTTGTTGCCTGATTGGAACGTGCAGATCAGCAACATAACCCACAAGTAAAGTACCAGTTCTACAGGCCTATGCAGACCTCGCAACATATTTAATCAAAATTCATATGGCGCATAATGCAACTTTTCAGCAAAAAAAAGTATGCACGCCAAATGCGCATATGCGCTGCACTACATTCATATGTGAAAAACGACTATTATTTCCAACAGTCTGTAGTTCTTGGACTACATGTACAATGTCAGGCCTATCATGCGTATATTCTGCTATTTATAGAAAGGTTATTGAACAGAGATACTTTTTGCAACACAAAGGAAAAACTGTTTTGTTTTATTTTTTTCTATTTTGCTTTTTCCTTACACATCCCAATTCTCTTGGTATTGAATAAAAAAACAATGGTCATAAATGTATGACTAAGGTATGAAGAAAGAGTTGATATATGCGATTCGACTAAGTATACGGAAGGACTATCAATTTCACCACTAATTTCCATCCTGCTCTTAAATATACTTAGACCATCTCCGACATCTCCCTACCGTTTCTGGATCTCACCATCTCCATCACAGGAGACAGAATAATGACCGACATCTACTACAAACCCACTGGCTCCCATAGTTATCTTGACTAAACTTCTTCCCACCCTGTTTCCTGTAAAAATTCTATCCCATACTCCCAATTCCTCCGTCTACGCCGCATCTGCACCCAAGATGAGGTGTTCCATACTCGGGCATCGGAGATGTCCTCATTCTTTAGGAAACGGGGGTTCCCCTCTTCCATTATAGATGAGGCTCTCACTAGAGTCTCCTCAATATCCCGCAGCTCTGCTCTTGCTCCCCCTCCCCCCATTCGTACCAAGAATAGAGTCCCCCTTGTCCTCACCTTCCACCCCACCAGCCGTCGCATACAACGAATCATCCTCCAACATTTCCGTCACCTCCAACGGGATCCCACTACTGGCCACATCTTCCCATCTCCACCCCTTTCTGCTTTCCACAGAGATCGTTCCCTCCCTTCCTCTCCAGGTAATTTCCCCTGCAACCGCAGGAGATGCAACACCTGTCCCTTTATCTCCCCCCTCAAATCCATTCAAGAACCCAAACAATCTTTCCAAGTGAGGCAGAGGTTCACCTGCATCTCCTCCAACCTCATATATTGTATCCGCTGTTCCAGATGTCAACTTCTCCACAATAGCGAGACCAAGTGCAGGCTCGGTGATCGTTTCGCTGAACACCTCTGCTAAGTCCGACTCAACCAACCTGATCTCCCGGTGGCTCCGCACTTCAACTCCCCCTCCCATTCCCAATCTGACCTTTCTGTCCTGGGCTTCCTCCATTGTCAGTGAGGCCCACCACAAATTAGAGGAACAGAACCTCATATTTCGCTTGGGCAGTTTACACCCCAGCGGTATGAACATTGACTTCTCCCACATCAGGTAATCCCTGCTTCCCCTCTCATCAGTCTGAAGAAGGGTCTCAACCCGAAACATCACCCATTCCTTCTCTCCCAAGATGCAGCCTGACCCGCTGAGTTACTCCAGCATTTTGTGTCTATGAAGGATTTTGTAACACGAGTCTGTGACCGTGTTAACAAGGATCGCAATACAACGCATCGATATTGACCATCCGAAAATAGTCGGTAATTTCAATCACTCCTATACCATTTGGCACAGCGTTTCTCAACCTTTTTACCCTTGTGGAACCCTTGAAATAATTTTCATGTCTCAGGGAACCCGTACATAAAAATTTGTCACGTACAGCTCCTGTCCACTGACCACTAAAGGCCGTTTCACACTGGCGCCGTATAGACGTCGCTAAATATATTTCCTATGGTTATTATACTTTTCAGGCATGTGGGGTAAAAAAAAAAGAGGAAAAGAGCCGAGCGATTGCAACGGGGGTCAAAAAATTGGGAAAATTTAGAAAAATTATACACAAAATTACCAGTTTCAAGCCTCTGTTCGTGCATGGAAGTCCTGATGAGGTCGAGATTGGCTGCCTTGCCTAGGTGCCACATTTTTGGGGAGACTTCCAGGGTGCAGGGGATTTTTCGCGGAACCCCTATCGACCTCTCGCTGCCGAATTGACAAATTGCAATTACCGACTATTTTGCGTTATGTGAAGCGAAATCGGTATGGCAGAAATGAAATAAGCGGAAACTTTCCGCCAAATTCGGACGGGTTAGGAGGGGTGGCCTGTGGATGGCTACCTATTCTTTCGCCAAATTGGCAAACTGAATGTCCAACTGCCAAAGTTGAAAAAATAGAAATTCCCACCAAATTACTGGAAACATGGGAGCTTGATTTCAGTCTCTGAGGTTTATTGAGATTCAATGTCTTCTAATTAAAGTTAATTACAGTGGTGCAACAGTCGAGTTGCTGCCTTAAGTGCCAGAGACCCGGGTTCAGTTTTGACTATAGATGCTGTCAGTATGGAGTTTGTATGTTCTCCCTGTGACCACATGGGTTTTCTCCTGGTGCTCCGGTTTCCTCCCACACTCCAAAGACCTACAGGTTTGTAGCTTAATTGGCTTTGGTAAAATTGTAAATTGTCCCTTGTGTGTAGAATAGTTATGGTTTATAGGGTTATCGTTGGTTGGCACGGACGTGGTGGACTGAAGGCCCTGTATCTCTAAAGTCTAAAATCTAAGGCTGGATATGAGCAAGATCTGTGCGAGCTGTTGGTTTGCTGGTGAAACTTTGGTGCAGATTTCCAGTCAATGCCTTGCTTTTTAAAATATTAGAATCAAAAAGCAATTCCATCCTCCTGGCCGTTATCCAAAGCTGAATGAGATACTAACAACTTCTGGTGCTTGTTCGGTTGAGAGCCAAACGTCCGACTACATAACTCATAACCACGTCATCATGTAAACCACCAACCTCCACCTCTTTAACATTGCTAAACTCTTTCTGCTTCAGCGCAGAAAATCATGGTGAAGGCACACCTGGAACTGGTCTGGTCTCCCCAAGGAAGGATATACTGAGTGCAAACAAAAATAAATGCCCCAATTTAACTCTCGTGACTGAGCAAACCACAAAAGGGCAGTTTAAATAAATGAGGCTTTTAATCATAAATTTAGAAGAACAAGAGGTGACGTCACCGAAGCATTCAAATTTCTTAGGGGCTTGACATAGTAGATCTGGGAATGTTTCTCCTCGCTTGGTGTTAAGAACCAGGCATCGTAGTCTCAAAATAAGGGGTTAACTATTCAGGATTGAGACGAAAAGAATTCTCCAGCCAGTGAACGGGGAGTGTCTTGTATCATTCAAGCTAGGGGTTCAATTTTCAACAACTCTGAACTTGAACGGTACAAGATGGCGCCGGAAATTCTTGTGCACTAACTCAGTGTAATTTACTAGTCTTGCACTCTTTGTGCCGATGTATAGTAAGATTTATACTGAACTGTACGCAAGGAATTTCACTGCATCTAGGTACATGTGACAATGAAGTACGATTGAATAGATTTTTGGTTATTAAGGGAATTATATAGTATGGAGTAAGTAAAATGGCACTGACCTCAAAACCAACCAGAAACTGCTTGAACGGAACAAGGGGCTACAAGGCCAGCTCCCACTCCTTTTATGTGGTTATTTTTTATCATTGTTACCCCGAGACTTGTTACTCCAGATTTTTGCCCTCTGAATTGAAACCATCTACAGCTCTGAAGAAGTGTCTCGACCCGAAACGTCACCCATTCCTTCTCACCAGAGATGCTGCCTGTTTTTTATGCTCTCCTAATTTGCAGTATGTTCTATTCACGAAACATTCTGAAGTTTTTGATTAATTCATATTGCACAATAGTGTTTGAGATTCTCCCTCATTTTCTAACCCATCTGCAGACCTATTCCTCTGCATCAACAGAATTTGCTCCAGACTTGCAGCACTCATGAATGTACTTTCCCCCCCACCTTGCTGGCACAATGGCACAACGGTAGTGTTGTTGCCTTACAACGTCAGAAACCCAGGTTTGATCCTGACTGCATGTGCTGTCTGGACAGAGTTTGTACGTTCTCCCTGTGGCCATGTGGGGTTTCTCTGTGTGCTCCGGTTTCCTCCCACACTCCAAAGACGTGCGAGTTTGTAGATTAATTGGCCTCTGTAAATTGCCCCTAGTATGTAGGATAGTGCTAGTGCATGTGGTGATTGCTGGTCGGCTCAGACCCGGTGGGCTGAGGGACCTGTTTCCACATTGTATCTCTAAAGTTTAATGTCTGTAGGCTAAAGTCTACAAAAGCAATTGTTCCCCCACTGATGGCTGCATCTTCAGTTTCCAAAGTCCTAAACAACCTCTGGAATTCTCTCTCAAACCTCTTCCTTCCTTCATCATGATCTTAAAAGTTTATTAGGATTCTGAGTTACCTGCATTTATATGTCCCTGCGTGACTCAAAATTAATGCTATAGGTGTATGGTGTTTTGGAATATTATTATGTTATCTCAAAAGCAAGATGCAAATAAATTTAGCCATACTTTTTGATCAATGTAGCCTTACACCTGGTAACTAAATTCAACATTATTCCCAGCTTCAAAGAGCAGGTGACAGAGGGAAATGGAAGCAAAAAGACATTGCAAAAAATCTTGCAAAAATTGTACTACTAAATTTGAAATCTCCAAATTAATGATAACCATATTTAGAATAGGAAGGTGATCAGATCAAGTATTACAGCTTTGGGCTAGAACACTAATCCAGGCAGCATCCTGGTAAACCTCTTCTGCACTCTCTCACCAATCTTCCTCGTTCTCTCCTTATAATGAATCCACCGCAGACTAATCCTGCAGCCACAAGCCACAACCTCACCATCACTGATATAAAACTGAATTGAGATACATCACTTTTACACAACATAGACACCCTATTCAAATTGCAAATTTCACAACTCTCTTACTTTCTAGATAAGGCCAATTCTGATGACGCTTTGGGATGAGGAGTGAGTGGCTATATTACAATATAGAACTTTACTTTTGTAATGAAACTAATTGAAGCACAACGATATCTTGCGGAGGGTTTGTGGGTGTGGTTGTGATGAACAGTATCACCAAACTGGAACAAGCCACAAGCCTTTCCACCACTACCGTACTGGCATTTCACAACAGAAAACATTAAAGAGATAAAGAGAATTAGACAGCTGAACAGCAACAAATTGGCAACAACGATATGAATGGGGAAAATAACTTTGGTCTATGTGCAATGCAAGAGGGGAATAATCTTGAAGTTGATGTTTTGGTGTTGTGACACAAGTAGGTAAAAGTTTACAAAATCAGTTCCAACAGGAAGGTTTCCCTAATATTATTGTCCATAGGTTAAAATAAAAAAACTACTGTTATCATGTTGTCACATCACAAGGGCACGCCCACACACTGTACAGACATGATATATTTTTCCGTTTACTCACATTATGGGGCCAATGCATAGAAACATAGAAAATAGGTGCAGGAGTAGGCCATTCGGCCCTTCGAGCCAGCACCGCCATTCAATATGATCATGGCTGATCATCTAAAATCAGTAGCCCATTCCTGCTTTCTCCCCATATCCTTTGATTCCTTTAGCCCGAAGAGCTATATCTAACTCTCTTGAAAACATCCAGTGAATTGGCCTCCACTGCCTTCTGTGGCAGAGAATTCCACATTCAACTCTCTGGGTGAAAATGTTTTTCCTCATCTCAGTCCTAAATGGCATACCCCTTATTCTTAAATATAACAGCTATATAAAATAAGATCTCATTGGTTAATTAATGAATAAATCAATCTTGATGCCATTTGTTGGAAGGGAATGTTGTCCAGTAATCTTTCACACCCGTGGCAGTAATTCAAATTAATACTTAATTTGAAAGATACCACTTCAAATGTCAGAAGTATCAGCTTCGATTATGTTCAACTCCTGTAGTGTGAATTGGACCTTGATCTTCTGACTCGTGTTGAGTTTAGTTTATTATTGTCATGTGTACTGAGGTACAGCAAAAAGCTTTTTGTGATGTGCAGTCCAGTCAGCAAAAAGACTATACTTGATTACTATCAAGCCGTCCACAGTGTACAGATACATGATAAAGGGAATAATGTTTAGTACAAGATAAAGTCCTGTAAAGTCTGATTAAAAATAATTCAAAGGTGTCCAATGAGGTGGATGGTAGGTCAGGACTGCCCTCCAGTTGGTGATAGGATAGTTCAGTTGCCTGGTAACAGCTGGGAAGAATATGTGAGGCTGCAGAAAAATATTATTTAAATTGTTGTTTTTTAAATTTTCTAATTAATATTCTTACTGGACAGCAGTAGTGCAGACTGTTATATTTCTTTAAGTCATTACATTTATATCAAAAAGTGATATAAACAAAGAATAGAAAGAACATGCATCCATCCAACAGAAGTCCAAATCATGCAAAATTCATTAATTATCTAAATACTTTGGGCACCTGGAAAGTTCACAATTCATTGAATGTTTATATCATTTTGAAATATATCTTCTCATAATGCTCCGCTGCTCATTGACAAACTTTATTGCAATGTTTTTTTTTAACCCCATACACCTTCCCTACCACAAGCAGCCAACAAAGCCATTGCTGCATTCACAGGACTAATACGTTGACAGAGATATACTCAACCAAAAACAAAAAGCAACACTGTCTATCCCCTGACATTTGTAAATTCATGAGCTCATAAAACATAAGCATACAGCAGTATGCTTAACTATAGTATTGTCCCACTGATTTACTCCCTCTTTCTATCCTATCCAGGTTCAGCAAGAGCAAGTGGGTGGACTAACTTCCCAGCTGTATACACCATAGTGATCCACAGCAGCGGCAGATTGCAGCCCCCTTGCCACTTCTACCAATTGTGCAACGCTGAAGCTTCTTTACACAGCAGTTTCACAGAACCCTCGTTGCATGGAGAACAGAACAAATTTCAAAATAATTTCTTAATAAGTGTGATCCAAGAATTCTGATATTTGGAAAATAAAGTGCTCCTTCAGCCTGCTGAAAAGTTAAGCACTCTTGGAAGAGAAAAAACATTGCAATACAGTTTAAAACTCCCCAGTGTATCTGCATCTGTAATCCCATGGTTCAGAATAAAAACTAACAAGCTATAAAATTCAGGATCACACAGATAACAACTAAGACTTGTACAAATTGTTTAATATCACAATTTTGTTTTTGTTTTGCTTATAATTTAATCGCTGCAATCATGAGGAAAACGATAATATGTCTCAAGGTACATCGTGCCTTCAAAATAGGATCAAAATGCAGCTGCTTTACATAGTACCATCTCATGTGTCAAAATATCTCATTCAGGTTTTGTCACTATGCAATGAATTTATGTAAGAAAGCATATCAATACAATTAACACATAATGTCATAAATGGTGACAAAATGAATCATTATTGAATCATTTTATTGATTCTCACTTAAGGGTTGAATCTTGATCAAAACATAATTCACGGCGCAACATTTCACAGGCAGTACTGGTGATTAAAATACGCAGAGCCAGTCCAACCTGCCCGTGATCACGAAGAACTGCTCAACGCAGCATGAAGCCCTAAAACGTTCAGGAATCTTACATTCAATTCCACGTCTCGTGGAAAAAACCCAACACAATTCTACCCCAGAGTTATCCTGATGAAGGCCTATTAATGTGGATCCTTTTCTCATAGACAATAGACAAAAGGTGCAGGAGGAGGCCATTCGGCCCTTCGAGCCAGCACCGCCATTCAATGTGATCATGGCTGATCATTCTCAATCAGTACCCCGTTCCTGCCTTCTCCTCATACCCCCTGACTCTGCTATCCTGAAGAGCTCTATCTAGCTCTCTCTTAAATGCATTCAGAGAATTGGCCTCCACTGTCTTCTGAGGCAGAGAATTCCACAGATTCACAACTCTCTGACTGAAAAAGTTTTTCCTCATCTCAGTTCTAAATGGCCTACCCCTTATTCTTAAACTGTGGCCCCTTGTTCTGGACTCGCCCAACATTGGGAACATGTTTCCTGCCTCTAACGTGTCCAACCCCTTAATAATCTTATACGTTTCGATAAGATCCCCTCTCATCCTTCTAAATTCCAGTGTATACAAGCCTAGTCGCTCCAGTCTCAACATATGACAGTCCCGCCATTCCGGGAATTAACCTAGTAAACCTATGCTGCATGCCCTCAATAGCAAGAATATCCTTCCTCAGATTTGGAGACCAAAACTGCACACAGTACTCCAGGTGCGGTCTCACTAGGGCCCTGTACAACTGCAGAAGGACCTCTTTGCTCCTATAACTGCAGAAGGACCTCTTTGCTCCTATAAGCCAGGATAGGTCATTGTCTATCCTAAATCACGAGCGGCACAGCAGTAGAGCTGCTGCCTCACAGCGCCAGAGACTCAAATTTGATCCTGAAATTGTGTGCTGTCCGTGCGGAGTTTGTATGTTCACCCTGTGACTGCATGGATTTTCTCCGGGTGCTCCGGTTTCTCCCTACATACTAAAGACATGCAGGTTTGTAGGTTAATTCGCTTCTGAAAATTATCCCTAGTGTGTAGGACATTGAATAGTGTATGGGTGATCGATCATTGGTCGGCGTGGACTCAGTGGTTTCCACGCTGCATCTCTTTAAAAAAATAGATAGACAGCACAAACACTGAACAAAACTACATATCTATTTCAGTACTTCAATAAATTCCTTAGCTGCCTGGGTATTCTGCAATCTTGTCGGGGGTGGGGGAGGGGGTCGGGGGAAACCTTTTTTCGATCTCTTACCTTGCCGGAGATGCGATTGTTTTCCGGATCGTATCTCCGGTCGCTCTGCGGCCTAACATCGTGGAGCTGGAGGCCTTGCCTGGGACTGACTTTGAGCCCCCGCGGGGTGTGGACTTACCATCTGAGCGTGCGATCCCTTGCCTGGGATCGACGCTCCAAACGTGGCCTGCGGACTTTAATATCAAGGAGCTCACAGTTTCGGGTTGAAAGTGGTCAGGAGCTCCAAAGGCAGCACAACGTTCATCTAGTCCCGACCGGGGTAGATCGCCCAGCACTGGGAGCAGAGATTTCCCCCCCCCCCACCGATGCAGGAGCTTGATCGCCCTGACGAGGAAGGCCCGCCGGCGGCTACGGGAGTCAAGATCGTCCCGTCAACGGAAAGTTAGAGGCCCCCGACCGCTGGAGGACAAAGGGAGAGATTGAACTTTTTTTCGCCTTCCATCACAGTGAGGAATGTGGAGGAGTCAATGTGGTAGATGTTCATGTTAAAATGTATTTTGTGTGTCCTGTTGCTTTTTATTGTTATGATTGTGTGGCAAATTAAGTTCCTCGTATGTTGCAAAGCATTCTTGGCTAATAAAGTATTATTGTGATTGTGATTGATTGTGATTGCAAAACTATGTATTGCTTCTATCACAAGATCAAAATATACCACCACCTCAAATATTGGGTGCAATTCATCGCTGCTCACCTCAGCTTTGACTACCTGGTGCAGTCTCAAAGACTTGAACCAAATAGGAACTTATGGATCCAAAATGTAAAAGGGTGCTCTCTCACACAGCACTCCCCATGTCCAAGACCCTTGGACAGCAAATAAGTGGATAGATTCTCTACAACCGCTTGAGAACATTCTGCTTTAGTAAGCAAGACTCCTTTCTGTTCTGTTCATTTGCTGAGTTTATCGTCAGTTAACTGTTTACTGAAGGAGGCACTGCAGTGTTGATTACCATCAAGAGACTGAATCAAATGCTCCTAAGTGACCTACTGAAATAAATCCAAAGGCAAGTTCCCAGTAATACTTGTGATTGAGGCATTTTCTTAAATTTATTCTCATAGTATTCGTGACATCCCCTGTTGCGAGACGCAGGAGGGAAACAGAATGTGGAAGGAGTTTGAAATTATGAAGTGGTTAAAACAAAATAAAAATAAATACATTTCCCACTTGTGTTTAAGAATGGAATGAAAAGATATGCTGTAAGGAATGAAATGAGAAGGAACGTGTGGAGTAATACATACAGACTAAAGAGTGTAAATTGGCATAAATTTTGCTGCAAATTCTATGATGCCCCATTTCCTTTGATTATACCCAAAAAAAATCCTGTGTGTATTTAAAAATAAAAACACTCTAGTGAATTGTAGTCAAGACTTCCCATTTATAATTTTTGTTAAACACACATCACCCGCATAAAACGTTAACCAGACAATTCTGTCTTACCTAGCAGCCTTTCTAGTACAATGTACACGTGTTATGCAGTGCCTGGTCAACCTGGAAAAATCCATTGTATAGAGAAAAAAAAGCTCTAAGGCTGCACAAAATGGAAACTTGCAATTGGATTTGGTTGGATATGTGATTTAATGAGAAGCATGAACTAGCATGAAAAAGGGCCCCTCCCAGTAACCAAACAGAAATGGAAAGTCCAGTCATTTGATGGTAGCCAGCACTACAGTGCCCCCTTTAAGAACACCACAAAAACGATAAACAGTTCAACTAAAACCAAATGAACAGAACTGAAAGAAACTTTACATCACAAAATCTCAAGTCTGTGTTATTGTAAATGTGCCGACTCTTCAGTCTAATTCCATAGAGCCGCAACAATATAATCACTTGGCACCTGCTTTTGGTGTACATGCAACATGGTTAAAAACTTACACTGCAAGCTAAAAAACCTGGGACATTTCTTTTTATCAGAATATAAAAAATACAAAACATGATTTTCAAATAATCAAGCATCTTCCACCAGCATTCTCATCTCTGCCACAATACATTTAAATTATATCACATTTTACTAAAACTAACTCCGCCAATAGAGGTTGAGTTATTCGCATTTACAAACAGAAAATGCTGGAGACATTCAGCAAGTCAGGCGGCATCAGTGGAAAGAGAACAATTAATGTTTCAGATTTCCCTCCTTCACTGTTCTTAAGTATTAGACCTGAAACATTGACTTTGTTTCTTTTTCCAGATACTGCCTGACCAGCTGAGATTTCCCAACACTTTATTTTTGTTGCAGATTTCCAGCATCTGCAGTTTTTTTTCATATTTACTAAGTGCTTCACGTTTTAAAGTTATCACAAAATGCTGGAGTAACTCAGCAGGTCAGGCGCCATCTAGGAGAGAGGGAATGGGTGACATTTCGGGTCAAGACCCTTCAAAACTATTTTTGTAACCTTAAGCAAACTAGCATCTGGAACTGAGGGGAAACAGACTTAACGTTTAGCTTGAGTAAAACAAAGTAAGACACAAAGTGCTGGAGTAACTCAGCAGATCAGGCAGCATCTCTGGAGAACATGAATAGGTGACGTTTGGGGTCTGTCTTCAATCCGAAGTGTCCCAACCCAAAACATCCCCTATTCATGTTCTCCAGAGATGCTGCCAGACCTGCTGGGTTATTCCAGCAATTTGTGGGGGTTTCTTTTTGTAAACCAGCACCTGCAATTCCTTGTTTCTCCTAAAACACAAAGTACAGTATTGGAGTAATTCAGGCAGCGCCTGTGGAAGAAATTTATGTTTTGGGTTGGGACCCTTCCTCAGACTGCTCCTGTCCTACTAAATTCCTCCAGCACTTTGTGTTTTGCTCAAGTTCCCAGCAACTGCATTTCCTTGTAACCCCAACCTATAACTTATTTATGTGAATCGAAAGACTGCAGAGGCTAAATAAAAATAGAAAATGCTGATAACATTCTGTAGGTCAGGCAGTTCTGACCAAATATCTTCAACTTGAACCCTTAACTGTTTTTCTTTCCACAGTTGCTACCTCACCTGCTGAATGTTTCCAGCATTGTCTGCATTCACTAACATGATGTTTATGAATGAACACAAAATACAAGCCACGCACGCAGGTAATTTCTGATGTGAACTCGGGGCTGAAATGTAAAGGTTTCACGTGCTGCAGGAAACCGTCAGTAAAAATGATTTCTGTGACTCTCCTGGTCTTAAAAATCACGGTTGCACAAAAAACATAAGTGTATAAAAAAAAGAAGCTATCAAAGGAGGAGGTGCATTTGTCTCATTTTCTGCGAAGGAATCCGGGCCAGTGCGTTGAATACATTTTGCGAACTGATTTAGTTTCCAGTCCAGGCTCGCTATCACATTCTGCCCAGGGAAGGGGAAGCGAGCTATGAGTCGGCAGATGGGACACACACACACACACAAAGCTTTCGCTGCTAGAGGCCGATGTGAGCCCCCCTCCCCTATGAAACATATACCCAGTGCAATGACTCGGGTGCTGCATGTTTCAGGCCCTTCAGCACATTAGCTCACCGGCCGTGTCGCGTGTGTGTGTGTGTGTGTTTTCTTTAAGTAACCCGCTAAAACTGGTTTCATTAACATTGAATGGATAACAATCAATAATTCAGGCATCCGATTCCCCTGCAATGAAACAGCGGCTGCTGTTTCATTTCACTTTCACATGCGATCACCAAAAAATAATATCAGCGACCACCACCCCATTTCCACCCACACACCATTTCCGAACAGCTCCCGCCGCCCATCTCACCCTCCTCCTTCAGGCCTGTGCTGTAACATGTTGAGCCAAGTCCCCTCTTGCCCTGACCGACTCGCAGCCCGAGGGATCAGCGGCGGTGTCAAAGGAACTAGTGTGGGGCCACCCTTCATTCACAAACACCACCTAGGCTGCAAACAAGAATCCCACAAAGCCAGTCACTCGGATCTGTACGCAGATTAATAAATAAACCGGGGGGGTGAGGGAATAAAGAAAAAATGTAACCGAGACGAAACCCCTGCATTTGCATTTTGCACGAGGTTGTTTCTCCCCTTCTTGTCCCGATGAAGACGGCAACATTGTAGCAACCAGCCGCGTACACACACACACACATATCCTGCTGCAAACCTTTATTCAATCGGGGGAAACATCCTTGTTTCGAGGGGTTACATTGTAGCTAAACAGGAAGCAAAAGTGGCTACAGTGGATCTCGCCAGCTCGTTCAGCGTTTTGTTTTTAATTGTAATTACCTGTTTGCCTCTGTAAAACAGACGCTGACACTCCGGGTTCACGCTGAAGCTCTCTTGGATCTTTAACCTCAACGATTCAATTTTGGTCAGCCTGGATAAGTCGTCAATGCAGCGGGTTTGCTTGCCGTCGATAGTCCGCACTTGAATCCACATTTTGCCTCCTCTCTCTTTTTAACCAAAAGCAGAACAATAAAATGAAATGAATACCATCAGCCCTGGAACCTGGTCCCGGGCGAGAAGGTGGGTGGGGGGAATTAAACTAGAAACAGGATTAAACAAAAAATCAAAAACAAATAAAATGATCTCCCCCCCCCCTCTTCCTCCTGCAGCTAGTAGTCTGTCTGTGTGTTGTTTACTGAACTAGGAACAGGCAAGGCACACATGGGTTCACGGCGCCAAGCAAATCTCGCGAACATATGATAATTAATTCTGGTCGAGGGGGGGGGGGGGTGGGGGTGGAATCGATAAAAAAATATTTTAAAAATCATAATCAGCCGGCTCAACTTTCAAACGCCCGCTTTTTCCAGGTACAAATGAATGAAAATAATTGCAAGTTCTCTCTGCGAGGTTAGGACGGCGGGATCCCCTCGTTCCACTGCTAAACTCCTCGTCCCTCTGGTTTTCCGCTCTCTGCTGTGTTCTCGTTTCGGGTTACCGGGCTTTTGCTTTTGGCGGGCTACGGGAACAAACAAACCTCAATCTTTCGCCTGTACTTGCCAATCTTTTTTTTTTTAAGTACTTGTTGGTTATCTGTAAATCTTGCCAAAAAAATAGACTTGGTTGATTCTATTCCTCTTGCCCACCACCTTGGACAGTGTTGTATTGCATTATTCACCCTGAAATAATGTTTGAGACGTACTATTTGCAGAAGGGAGATGTTACTGTAAGCATAAGGTTTTATTTCCAAATGCCCTACAGAATTCAGTGTCAGATCAATTAGCCAATAAGGAATGTATGGATTCTCTTCCTAATTTACCAGGTGAATTCTCACATGCGAAGATTGCATGGAAGTGTTGAAATTAAAATTTCCACAAAACAACCTATGATATCTTTTCATAAGCAGTCCACGATGCTTTACAGGGACCAGGCGGAGAACAGGCAGGGGTTCAGTTGATTTGGGAAGAATGCAGGGGCACTCGTGGTATGTCAGTGGTACCATCCCCCACGTACACACTAGCTCATTATCGAGTTGAGAAGAGGCAGCTAGCAGCTTGGGCTCAATGCATCTTGTTTCTAAGCAACACTCTCTTGGATATTTCATTGCAGAAGATTCTATCTGCATTTTTACTCTTAATTTCAAATTTCTTACATTATCGCTTGACTTAAATTTCCCACAACCACATTTCGCTTAACATTTCCTACATCTTCTTTCCACATTGGTCTTAAAAGTCAAAGACATGCTAGATGCTAGGTCAATCTTGAAGGCAACCCTTCATGGATGTCGATAGTAGTGCATCAGTTTCCATTATTTCCGTTGCAGTGTGACATAGTGGAGGTGGTATAATTTTGCTCCTATCGTATTTAAAATGAGGAGGCCCACTTTTCATTTGGATATTGTACTTACCAAGCAGAGAGATTGACAGTGCAAGAACGTAACCAGGGGCACTGTCGTATCTATTTTAAATCTACTGTATCCATAGGAAGTGTTATGTCTATAGAGATTTCTTCTCGCACAAAGTGGTGAATCTCAGGCGTTCTCTGCCTAAATACTATGTACCAGAAGTATTTCATGTGGAGGTGAACAACTGCTCTGCTATGCCACTTCTCCAAACCCTCAATTCAAGAGTTAAGAGTGTTTTATTGTCATATGCCCCAAAACAGAACAATGAAATTCTTATTTGCAACAGCATAACAGATATGTAAACATAGTACTCTGCAAAAAGCATAATAAATAACTAAAAAACATTCAGGGTATATAATTAGAAAAAGGAACAGTAATAGTGCAAAGTCAAAAATTATGTCCCCAAGTCTATGTAGTTTGCAGCCTATTTAGAGGTTGCAGTGTTTAATAGCCTGATAGTTGTAGGGAAAAAGATGCTCTTGAACTTGGACGTCACTGTTTTCAGGACCTTTACCCTCTTCCTGACGGCAGGAATGGAGACAGAAATGGCACAGAAGAGGAGTTGAGGCCAGCATAGATCATCCATGATCATATTAAATGGTGGGGCAGGTTTGACGGATTTGATAACATATTGATATATCTATTTTCTTGTGTTCATAGAGTCATAGGAAGAAACCCACACTATCTCATGGAGAACCTACTAACTCCACGCAGACAGCACCTGAGATCAGTTTCTGGTCACTGCTGCTCTATTTGCTGCTGCCTCACGTTGTACCACTATTCTCCCAACTGAGCAAAATTTACAGTCAGCACTGTTTAAAGGCAATGCTGTTATAGTTAGAATTGCAGTTAGAATCAGAGGTCCAAACCTTCATCTAATAATCTTATATGCTAAGGGATTTATCATGCCAGCCTTTTCCAGGCAGTAATTTCTGCCCAGTGAGATAGACTGAGGCACTAGGACAGACATGACTAAAACTCAGGTTGATATTCCAGTACAATACTCCGGAAACGTATACAAAGTGGTTAGGAAGGAACGACAGATGCTAGCCGGCCCTGATTTGTTCTGGCCTTTTCCTACCTCCAGTCCCCCCCTCCCTACTTTCAATCTGAAGAAGGGTTCTGACCCAAAACTTCACCTGATCCTTTTCTCCAGAGATGCTGCCTGATCTGCTAAGTTGCTCCAGCAATTTGTGTCTATCTTCCATTTACAAAATAGTCTTCAATCATGTTTTTTGTCCAAATGCATTCATTTTCATTATACAACTCTAAAAATCAGTCTGATTCTTTCATTTCCAATCTAAATGCATTTTAGTCAGATTATTTTTTCTCATTGTTATTTAAAAATACTATTCAAATTATGCCCAGTGTATTAAACTACCAGCAGTGAATAGTTTATATCTCTATTACTGCATGGTGAGCAGATGGAAGCTTTTTATTGCAAGTGCAACAAATCTTCCTGCTTTCAAAGTGAAATGTTACTCAATAGAATTGTCACTATATAGAAACATAGAAAATAGGTGCAGGAGCAGGCCATTCAGCCCTTCAAACCAGCACCTCCATTCAATATGATCATGGCTGATCATCCAAAATCGGTACCCCATTCCTGCTTTCTCACCATATCCCTTGATTCTGTTAGCCCTAAGAGCTATATCTAACTCTCTCTTGAATACGTCAAATGCAATACAATAGTTTAGTGGTTGTTACTTGATAAACAGAGGCCTATACTATTAATCCACAGACACACATTCAGATTATATCCTTGCAGCGAATGTATTTAAATCTGTTATTCAAATAAAGTTTGCCATGAATATCTTGTCTGTTTGGTGACTGAAACTATTGAAATGTTATTAAGAATGAATATCCTCTGGGAATCTATCATCCTTACTGGGTTTACCTTTATGTAGCCATCTGGGTCAGAACCACCAATATGGTTCAAAACACAAAGTGCGGGTAGTGTTGAAGAGTGCAGATGCATGGTTCCTTGAAGGTCGGTTGGCGGGTAGATAAAGTGTCAAAAAGGCTTTTGGCACATTGGCCTTCATCAGTCAGAATATTGAGTATAGAAGTTGGGTGGTCATGTTGCAGTTGTATAAGACGTTGGTGAGACCGCATTTAGAATATTGTGTTCACCATTCTGGGCACCATGTTATAGGAAAGATCTTGTCAAGCTTGAAAAGGTTCAGAGAAGATTTGCGAGGATGTTGCCAGGACTAGAGGGTGTGAGCTATAGGGAGAGGTTGAGTAGGCTGAGTCTCTATTCTTTGGAGCGCAGGAGGATGAGAGGAGATCTTATAGAGGTGTACAAAATCATGAGAGGAATAGATCGGGTAGATGCACAGAGTCTCTTGGCCAGAGTAGGAGAATCTAGGACCAGAGGACATCGGTTCAAGGTGAAGAGGAAAAGTTTTAATGGGAATCTGAGGGGTAGCTTTTTCACACAAAAGGTGGTGGGTGTATGGAACAAGCTGCCAGATGAGGTAGTTGAGGCTGGGACTATCCCAACGTTTAAGACAGGTACATGGATAGGACAGGTTTGAAGGGATATGGACCAAGCACAGGCAGGTGGGACTAGTGTAGCTGGGACATGTTGGCCGGTGTGGGCAAGTTGGGCCGAAGGGCCTGCTTCCACACTGTATCTATGACTATGACACATAGACTCTATGACGTTTCGGGTCGGAGCCCTTCGTCAGACCTTCCTAGACCTTTTCAGACATACAGGTGCTGCCTGATCCGTTGAGTTCCACCGGTACACACTTCATTTTGCTCAAGATACCCTGCATGTTCAATTTCTTGGGTTTCCACCAATATGGTTGAATTTCATCTGTCCTCTGAAATTGCCTGGTAATGATGGACAGTTCATAATGTCTTTTATAATGCCTGCAAACCATGAACAAATAAAATTTGTTTTTGCTTCTGAGTTTGACGTTTGTTAGATCACGTCCCACTCTAGAGACCTGAGCACGATATTATGTTGAGTTAGGGGGTGGGGGAGTGGGGGTGGTTGCTGCAATGCCCGAGATGTTATCTCTTCTTTCAGGTAAACATGAAACTTGGCACTATGTAAGAAAAGCACAGTGGAGTTATTCTCACGTGTCCTCAACTGATGCCACCAAATAGGCAATTTAGTTACTAGTTACTATCACATTCTGTACGTGGGAGTTTTACTGTGACCCAGTTAAAGACTAGGTTCCTCACGTTAGAACTGTGTCTGTAGGTTAAAACACTACATCAGTTGTTAATAGTTTGTGGTGACCTGAAGAGGTGAAAAGTGATTAATAAATGCAGATCTTTTTGTTTCAATTATTGCTTCAAGAACGTAGCTTACATCATCAGAGACCCACACCACCCTGGCCACACTCTCACCTCACTTCTACCATCGGAAATAAGGGACAGGAGCCTGAGAACTGTTGCCTTCAGGTTTAGGATTAGCATCTTCCCATCAGGCCCTTGCACAACCCATGACACCGGAGCTTGGCGACTCTTTGCGTTCCGGTCCCAAAAGCGAATCTGCTATCATCCATTACAATCGTTCCACTTTTTTAAATCTTTATTTCAACAGACATCTTGCACTAAATGTTGTACCCTTTATCTGTGCACTGTGGACGGCTTGATTGTATTCCTATATAGACTTTTCCTTGACTGGATAGCACACAAACAAAAACCTTTCACTGTACTTCGGTACACGTGTCAATAATAAACTAAGCTAAACTAAAAACGCTAACCAGTACTTTTATGGGATTTTTATAGATTGCGCTACATATTTTGGCTTGTGTTGTTATGGTCTGGTGACCTAGTATACCAAATAATTTATTGTATTATTGTTTACTGTATATTTAGTTGTTGTGTTAATATATTAATGCATTCAGAGTCTACAGAAGAGTTCTGACCCGAAACGTCACCTATTCCTTTTCTCCAGGGATGCTGCCTGATCCGCTGAATTACTCCAGCATTTTGTGTCTGTCTTCGGTGTAAACCAGCATCTACAGGTCCTTCTTACACATATTTCCCAATAGAACAGGTTAATAAAGTTAAGGGTTTCCCACTTGATCTACACTGGTGGGTAAACTCAGCCAAGATGACGTTTGATTACAACAGTCATTCTCAGTGAAGATAAAAACAAAAAGCTGGAGTAACTCAGCAGGCCAGGCAACATCTCTGGAGAGAAGGAATGGGTGACGTTGACATTTTGGGTCGAGACCCTTCTTCTCAGTGTATGGAAAATATTCAAAGATGAATAAAAACACAATTTATACATCATAACATTGATTTGCAGCCCTCATAGAGTCATAGCAATAGTGTGGAAACAGGCCCTTCAGCCCAACTTGCCCACACCAACCACCTTGCCCTATCTACATTAGTCCCACCTGCTTGCGTTTGGCCCCTATCCCTCCAAAACCTTTCCTATCCATGTACCTATCCAAATGTTTCTTAAACATTGTGATAGTACCTGCCTCAACTACCTCCTCTGGCTGTCCATTCCATATACCTATCTTTGCGTAAAAAAGGTGCCTCTCAGGTTCCTATTAAATCTTAAGCCCGTGTCACCTTAATCCTATGTCCTCTGTTTCTTGATTCCCCAACTCAGGGTAAAAGATTCTGTGCATCAACCCTATCTAATCTCTTGATCTTATACACCTCTGTACGATCAACCCTCATCCTCTTGTGCTCCAAGGAATAAAGTCCTAGTGTAGTCATCCAAGGTGAGAAGTTTGCCATGTTGTGTCAAACATCTCTGGGGCAGCCATTGCCTGTAGTTAGGAATGTTATGTGGATACACCAATCCTCCTCTCAATTCTTATTTTCATACAAAATTAAAGGGATGCATTTTATGTATTGCTTTCTTCCTTCTGAAACCTCTGCAAATGTCTTTTCTTCTCCTCCACCCGGGTTGAACACAAAAGAAAATTATTGAATATGAAATTTAAAATAGCTTTACGTCCACTGAGTTTCTTTTGAAGTGTGGTCTCTGTTGGAATGTAGAAAATCAAGCAGCCAAATTGTGCATAGCAAGCTCCTACAAGCAACTATGGAATAATGACCGATAAATATTTTTTTGGTGATAAATACTGGCCGGGATTGTCGATAACTTCCCTACAGTTTTTCAAAAAAATACAAAAGGGACTTTGAATACATCCTGTGAGAGAGCAGACCTGCTATCCTGAGCTGGAGAACCAAAATCTAGGAATAACCCCACCCATCTATCTGTTGCAGATTCAAGTATATTTAAAATAATTGGCAGGAATGACCAGCTCACAGTACTTACAGTGAAGAAGTCCTTTCTTCAGTAAGGACCTCTTCCAACAAAAATTCTATCTAGCACAAAGTTTAGAATAGCGATGGGATAGCTATGGTCCACTCTATCATAAATAAACGGGGCAGGGTCAATCTCAATGGGATGAGGACAGATTTGGTCTGGATAAATCTTGGGTGGCAAAAATATAATTGAACAATGGGAGGCTCAGCTGACTGATGTACAGATGTCTCAGCTGAGGGGGAAAAGTTGAGAAGGTTGTCAAAATTTCAGAAATGAGCAAAAAAGATAAAAAGTAAAAGCGAACAGGAGAAAAGAGCAGGTGTCAGATGGTAAGTTATTAATACAAGTTTGAACGAGGCTCAGAAGGAAATAAGGGAGACAAAAAAAAGACATGAAAAAAAGATGAGTTGTAAACATAAAAGTGAATTCACAAACATAAGTGGAGAACAAGTGCAAATGGAGCCAACCATTGCCCAAACATCAGAGACGGGAAAGGAAATTCAGTCGTGAAGGTAGATGATGTGGGTCAGATGCGAAATGAGAACTTTGTAGCAGTCTTCACAAAGAAGAATATCAGCAATGGAAGAGATAATTAAGATTCTGGATGAACTAAACAAAAAAGGCAGTAGAAGCCGAGCGGCATGTGGAGTGGATAAATCATTGTGTTCAGATGGAATACATCCTAAATTGCAATGGGAATTAAGGACGAAATTGCAAATACCAATAGATTCCTGGGTGGAAGACAAGAAAATTATAAATGTTACACCCCTGTTCAAAAGATATTCAACCTTAATGGTGGAGAAGTTTGGTTTAGTTTAGTTTTGAGATAAAGCACAGAAACAGGCCCTTTGGCCCACCGAGTACGTACCGACTAACGATCCCCACACACTAACAATATCCTTCACACACTAGGGACAATTTACAATTACCAAGCCAATCAGCCCTACAAACCTCTACATTTTTGGAGTGTGGGAGGAAACTGGAGCATCTAGAGGAAAACCCAAGCAGGTCAAGGGGAGAACATACAAACTTCGTACAGACAGCACCCGTATCATGTTCAAACCCAGGTCTCTGGCGCTGTAAGGCACCAACTCTCCCATTGCTCCATCATGTCGCCCATTCAAGAAACAATAATCAGCAATAGAATTATCAGTTAATTTGGGCAAGTGTAGAATGATTAGAGAAAGCCAGCTTCGATTTGTTGAAGACAAGTCGTGTCTAACATACTGGAAATTTTTCTGATGATGTTGGGGAAAGGTAAATGAGAGAAAATCAATTAATGTGGTACATGGGGTTTCCAGAAGGCATTTGATAAAGTGCCACGTAATAGTCTTATGATTAAGATTGAAGACCATAAGAATAAAAGGAGCAGGTGCAACATGGATGGACATTTGGCTAAATAACGAGAAACAGAGAAAGATTGTTTAATTTTAAGAATGCAGTAGAGTTGCATCGGAATGTGCACCAGTGCTTTTCTTAATATACATTATTAATATGTAATGAGATGATGTAGCATAGAAGGCACAATTCTGAAAAAAGGATACATGGACAGAGAGACCAGGATGCATTGTGCATGATTTATTGAAAGTGGCATGGCAAGTTGGAAAAGTACTTAACAAAATCATGGATTCTGAGCTTTATAAACAGAGGCATAGAGTACAAGAACAAGGAAGTCATAGTGAACCTTTATGATCAACTGGTTTAGCCACAAGTGGATTATTATGTTCATTTCTTGGTCCAATACTTTAGGAAAGATCTGTAGGCTTTGAATGGTTCAATGGTACTTTATTGTCTCATGTACCGAGAGGTACAGTGAAATTCTTTTTTGCACAAAGTTTAATAAAAGTATTACTATACATAAAAGCAATCTTTGATTAGGTACAAGTATGTAGGAATAGTACACTGAGATAATATACAAGAGTCGCCAGGGTTTGGCACGATTTACAAGTCCAAGTTGTTACGTGCAGATTTCTTAACCTGGCCCTAAAGGCCCATTGTCCTGCGACATTGCAGGGTCAGTCTGGCCAAGCAAAGTAGTTTTTTGTCTCCCAATGCTGCTCCACTGCTCCGTACCGCTGTAGACCACGTCCACTCTGCACATGCTCGGTCTCTTGTAACAGCGCCAGATCCAGGCTGCTTTGGGGCCTCCAGCGGCCCACTCTGCCGTCGCCTCGATCTGGATCCACACATCAGCCAGCGAACCGTTGTCCCTTGCCTCACCTGGCCATTGTTCAGTCTTTGTGCCCTGAGGGCACCTCCTGCAGTCGACCTTATAACATCCGGAGCTCCTTGAGGGCACTCCTGGGTCGGGCCCTAGCTCCTCTTACCAGCCCTTTGTTTCCTTGTGTAAGAAAATAACTGCAGATGCTGGTACAAATCGAAGGTCAGGCAGCATCTCAGGAGAGAAGGAAGGGTGACGTTTCGGGTCGAGACCCTTCTTCAGACTGATCTGCCGCCGCCATCTTGAATCTCTTCACGCTCCTCTTTGGTCCTCGGGATCGAGCAGTGCAGGGCTCGGCAGCTTGCCTCCTGGGGACGGGTTTCCCAGTTCCGCTGTGGGAGAGCCAGGCCTGCTGCCAGGGGAAAGGCATGGCACCTAAGTCGGCCGCTCGGCACCAAGGAAGAGATATACCGAGATTCCAGGGGAATGA
Organism: Rhinoraja longicauda; assembly: GCF_053455715.1. Lineage (NCBI taxonomy): Eukaryota > Metazoa > Chordata > Chondrichthyes > Rajiformes > Arhynchobatidae > Rhinoraja > Rhinoraja longicauda. The sequence continues at coordinate 36,185,596 of NC_135955.1, forward strand.
GGAATTTCAGTTATGCGGACAGACGAGAGAAGCAGGGTTTGGTGTCTGTGAAACAGACAAAAGCTGGGAGGACACCTGATAGGGCAATTTAAGATTATGAAGGATACAGTGGTAGGTTTGGACAACCCTGCCAGGAATAATGATGGAGGCAGATTCAATTATGCAGTCAAAGTGAACCAGACGAGCTGGACGGATCTCACATAGAGTCAGCACGGACTCAGCTGGTTGAATAGTCTCCTTCCATAATGCAAGCATTCTGTAATTGTGCAGTAATCAGAAGCTGGGTCTTCATTGGAGCATGGCTCAGCTCCTGACTGCCAATGTTTCTCTCCCATCTGCAAGGCACAAGGATGTGTAATTCACAGACCATCAAGACTTGGATGCATATTCTAGTCCATTGCCACCCTCCCAACAACAACTAATAATAATAATAATAATAATAATAATAATAATAATATAATAATAATAATAATAATAATAATAATAATAATAATAACAATAATAATAATAATAATAATAATAATAATAATAATAATAATAATAATAATAATAATAATAATAATAATAATAATAATAATAATAATAATAATAATAATAATAATAATAATAATAATAATAATAATAATAATAATAATAATAATAATATTCATTTATGCTGGCCTGACTATTGAAGGGCGTAACTCGGGAATGAGCAAATGAGCAAATAAAAAGGTTTCTTCAATTAGCACTGCAAATACATTGAGCCTTCGCATTTTTTTCCGATAGAATGGTTAATTTGAATCACTGATTCATAAAGGATGGTAATGCATTTTGTCTCCTTTCAATCCACTTGGTTCCCATTCATTAAATTAATAATGTAAATACTTTTGTAATATAAACATAGGATCACATTGGCGGCATGGTGGCACAGCTGGTAGAGATGCTGCTTTACAGTGCTAGAGACCCAAGTTCAATCATGAACTCGCGTGCTTTCAGTGTGGAGTTTGCATGTTCTTCCTGTGACCACTTGGGTTTCCTCCGGGTGCTCCTTTTTTCATCCCACATCCCAAAATCGTGCAGGTTTGTAGGTTAATTGGCTTCTGTAAATTGCTCCTAGTGTGTAGGGACTGGATGTGAAACTCTATGTAACCATTGAATAGTGTGATGGGCGTTTAATTGTCGGCACGGACTCGGTGGGCCGAAGGACCTACATCCATGCTGTATCTCGAAACTTTTATTCCCTCAGAAAGCCAGATGTAAATTCACGATAAGCAGCAAGCAAAATGAAGCCATTTTCTACATGTAGAATCTGTGCAGGTAAGATAAAACACTTTCATACAAATAATTTACTAATAATTTTATATCCTCTTTTTTAATTTAGTGCAATTCTGTTTATTACTCAGTGCCAGTAGATAGTTCCTGTGGTTTGAATTGAGTACAAAATCGATATCCATGCTTTGCAGATTGGTATGTGCCAAATATTTGTCCTGCACCATTGCCAAAACTCCTACCACTTTCTTGTTAAATGGCACCAGTTTCCCAGCTCATTTTATTGAATTGGAAAACACATTAAGATTCCGAGGTACAATTCAGAGATTGTGAAAAATTATGATTTCATTTACAAACAAAACCAAAAGAAAATCTGCGATGGAAACCAGTGAACTGTTAATGTGAGCAGAAACTCTAATTGGAACTTGTTGGCAAAAGTCATGAGCCAGCAGACCCAAACTTGGACACATTGGAAAACAAATTCTGAAATAGAACTTTCGATCCAAAATGCATATAAATCTGTATTGTTCGACTGCACACAAAGTAATTTTTAATTCCTTTCTTTCATAAACGGCAACTTACCATGTATTTCACAGCCACTGAATTATATTTGAAGCAATTACTCCACAGTCACCAAATTATATAATATTTTTAATTCTTAAAGTTTTTTTAAATCCAGCTCGTTTGCTGCCTTAAGGAGCTTTGCTTTGCAGGTATCCAAGACAGATTTAGCTGGGACTATTGAAATGTTACCATTTTCTAATGAATCAATAACTTAATTACGGTTTTATGGTGATGATCTTTGCATGTGTTTTTTTTTTCTCTCTTGCCTGGAATAACGTAGTAAAGTTGGCTTTTACTATTTTATTTCTTGCCTCAACACATCAGCCATTGCTAACCAGTGTGGTCTTGCCTGGTTATGCTAGTAGCTTTTGTGTTGAGCAAACGCAAGCCCAGAAGGTCAATGCTTTATTCCTTTATTTTTCTGTTCTGTCTTATCCCCACCCCCACCCCCACCCCACCCTCATTTTCCTTCTGCACAGACACTCATTTTCTCTTTCCATCTCCCTAGAGATTCGCTGCCTGGGGAAGAAACAGGAAGCAGGGGTATGGCCAGCAGAGCAGTGAAGTAAAGCTGGCGGTGTTGGGAGCGGGGGGTGGGGAACAGAAATCGGAGATTCTCTTGGCAGTGGACAGGATGATGCAAGGATAAACAAGGATTTGCAAAATCTTTTGCAGACTGTGGCCTCACGTGATTAGGAAATAGAAAACAAGCGAGTACAATGGTAAGGTCATGTATACATTACCATGGACAGGACTCTCCCAGCGGCTGGCAAATTGCCAGAGGGTCTGCTGAAGCATTAAAAAGTGAAATATTCTGCATGGCCAGTACAATACATGTAAGCCCAATAACACACACATGTCGGTAGGTGATGGACTAAGGAAACCGAAACATGACATCAAATATTCACATGTTACACGATGTGAAATTCACATTTCACGAGTGAAATTTAACGTGACCGGACATTGATCTCAGAGGCAAATCAGAAAATAAAGGCATTTCCACCCAGTACACCAAAAGCAGATTTGCATGTAACGTGCGTCTGCACGAAATAAATAAAATTGTGGCTTATCTGTAAACACCAAGCTGAGGTACATATGTGGTACATAAGACAATGTATTGTAAAAAGATAGATTAAGATGTGTCTATGCAAGAAAAACAGTGTCTCCACAGCAGGTGAGTGAAGATCAATTTTAAAAAAATAGAATGGTCTCCCTTTCCAAAGACAGACTTCATGTTTTTTTAAACTGTGCTCATTTATAAAACTGCTATACTTCTAAATATGCAAATAGTGCCTATTCCACAGAAATAATTGTTTTTATGATATTATTCTTCCTATCTTACACTGAATGACTGCAACAAAATTGGAAAAATCAAAGTGGGTGAGAAAAGAAAAACCTATTAAAGCACTGAGCTAAGAATTAAAATTGCACAGAAAATATGTATTCAAATTAAATAACTAAATGTAAAATAAGAGCTGCTTAAAGTTTCACTTAGACGTTATGGAGATCCATTTAGGAAGAATGCCACTACTAATTTCCATCCTGCTCTTAAATATACTTGGACCATCTCCGACATCTCCCTACCGTTTCTGGATCTCACCATCTCCATCACAGGAGACAGACTAGTGACTGACATCTACTACAAACCCGCTGACTCCCACAGCTATCTGGACTAAACTTCTTCCCACCCTATCTCCTGCAAAAGGTCTATCCCCTACTCCCAATTCCTCCGTCTACGCCGCATCTGCGCCCAGGATGAGGTGTTTCACACTAGGGCATCAGAGATGTCCTCATTCTTTAGAAACAGGGCTTCCCCTCTTCCATTATAGATGAGGCTCTCACTAGGGCCTCCTCTATATCCCGCAGCTCCGCTCTTGCTCCCCCTCCCCACATTCATAACAAGGACAGAATCCCCTTTGTCTTCACCTTCCACCCCATCAGCCAGCGTATCCAACAAATTATCCTCCAACATTTCCGTCACCTCCAACGGGATCCCACTACTGGCCACATCTTCCCATCTCCTCCCCTTTCTGCGTTCCGCAGAGACCGTTCCCTCCGTAACTCCGTGGTCCACTCGTCCTTCCTACCCAAACCACCCCCTCCCCAGGCACTTTCCACTGCAACCACAGGAGATGCAATACCTCCCCCCTCAACTCCATCCAAGGACCCAAACAGTCTTTCCAGGTGAGACAGAGGTTCACCTGCACCTCCTCCAACCTCATCTATTGTATCCGCTGTTCCAGATGTCAACTTCTCTACATCGGCGAGACCAAACGCAGGCTCGGCGATCGTTTCCCTCAACACCTTCGCTGAGTCCGCCTTAACCAACCTGATCTCCCGGTGGCTGAGCACTTCAACTCTCCCTCCCACTCCCAGTCTGACCTTTCTGTCATGGGCCTCCTCCAGTGCCATTGTGAGGCCCACCGCAAATTGGAGGAACAGCACCTCATATTTCGCTTGGGCAGCTTCCAGCCCAGCGGTATGAACATTGACTTCTCTAACTTTAGATAGTTCCTCTGTCCCTCTCTTCCCCTCCCCCTTCCCAGTTCTCCCACTGCCTTCCTGTCTCCATCTATATCCTTTCTTTGTCCCGCCCCCCACTGACATCAGTCTGAAGTTGACTCGACCCGAAACGTCACCCATTCCTTCTCTCCAGAGATGCTGCCTGACCTGCTGAGCATTTTGTGATACCTAGGAAGAATGATACAATTTTAAACAAAATATATATTTTCCAGCTGTTTAGGGAGGCTGGTGTCTGTGATGGAACAACATTTTGGCCCTTTTTTCAGTTATTGTTGTATTCTTCTAGGTTAGGTATAAAGAGTGATCAAAGTTCCCTGTACTCATAAGCAATATGATGCAAAAATCAATATGTTTTGAAATAAGAGCATTAATCCAATACTGCATTTTTTCTAGACACTGTTTTAAATATTGTTTTTAAATACTGTTTTAAAATACTGCTTTTCATTTCATCAATGTTTCCTTATTTGTCAAATGGTGTGTCATAAAGTCACTTACAAATACTATAGAGCTAGCAATATTTAGCTATGCAAATGCGACATCAAATCTCTTGATCACACACAAAATACAAGCTGTAGATCATCAGAGAAAGATCCTGGAGAAAGGAGGGAGGTGATCTTCTGAAACAGAAACCTTGATATCCTCTTACAGGAAATGCAGGCCCTTTATAACGTGGTGGCCAGACGGTAGTCAATGGCAATAGTTGGAGTAGCTGGCAGAAGGTGATGATGGTACAGTATATCTGACCTCCAAAAGCAGGAAACCTTAAAAAATGCAGTGGGTAAAGATGGTCTCACACGGTACATGAAGGTGAATGCTCTACCCTCTCCACTTTAGCTGCACCACTGTGACCAATTGTGCACCAAGTATTCTTATATTCTTCAATACATAGGCAGGACCCCAGCTTGCTCCACACACTCAGAGCTGGACAGAAAGGGTCAACTCTCCTCCTCTCACCCACAGCCAAATAGAGATGCACATAATCAACACGTTAGTCAACCATGTCATGAGTCAGCCTCATCAATACGCCTTTGGCTGGCAGTCCAAGATGAAGGATGGTCAAGTCCTTTCCTCTCATCTTAGACTGACTGGCCTGAAAAGGAGGATCCTAATTCTGTTGGGATGTCCCATGTCGAGGATGAGAAGAGGAGTTATACAATCTCTAAGGTAGGCTGGTATCTCACACTTCTTCCATTATTGGTTGGTCCCTTATTGAATGACCCCTCCATCTACATAATTCCTATGTACACTGGTCACTTTCCTAAAAAAGGGACAATGCATGCCAAGTTTGTTGTCTTATCATTGCAGGCTCACCAGGAAGAAGCTGCTATTGCAGAAAGAGGTCGAGAGGAGAAGGAGTCCATTGGTGAAAATGCTGAATCAGTCTCTGATATGATAGAAAAGGGAACCCACTAAGTTTTTGAATCCAATCCCACAAGCACAACCATAAATACTGGCACCAAGATGCTCAGCTTAACACAGCTATAGATTGTTTCAGTTCAGGGAGAGAAGGCACAGAGAAATGCCCCATTCCTACCTGGTAGAAGATGCCTGTGACCAGCAGCAACCATAAATACATCTCCATCCATGCAACCGGTCTCCCAAATGCTCAATCGTATGTGCAAAACGTCCAAAGGTCCATAAACTGGGGAGGACGCGTACCGCTCAAAGTCTTTGTGCCACTGGGGACAATCGTGCTGATCCCATCACAACTCTGTTCAACTGGCCCAGCAGCAGGTCAATCGCCAGTGTGAGCTGTGCTGTGGTATCAAGTTTAGTTTCATTTAGATAGACACAGAAAGATGGAGTAACGCAGTGGGTCAGACAGCATCTCTGGAGAAAAGGAATAGGTGACGTTTCGGGTCGAGACTGAGAGTCAGGGGAAATGGAAACAAGCGATATAGATGGTGATATATATAGAGCTATAGAACAAATGAATGAAAGATATGCAAATAAGTAACAATGATAAAGGAAAAAGGCCATTGTTAGCTGAGGGCTAGGTGAAAACAAGTTACAGACAATGAGACACAACAAGACGACTTTATCATCATTACTTTATTTCCTTAGGAGACTGAGGAAAATCGGCATGTCTCCAATGACTCTTACAAACTTCTAAGGATGCACTAAGAAACACATACTGTAAGGGGCAACACAGCTTGGTTTGGGAACAGCTCTGCCCAAGACTGGAAAAAGTTGCAGAGAGTTGTAGTTGTGGTCTGTTCATCAGAATCCCCACCATTGACTCCAAGTACAAAAGCAGTCAACGTCATCAAAGTCTTGTTCCACCCCATTCTTCTTCTCCCTGCTTCCGTCGGGCACAAGGTATAGAAGGGCAGCACGGGCAGTTCCACAGACCCGAGTTCGATTCTGACTACGGGTGCTGTCTGTATGGAGTTTGTACATTCTCCCCGTGACCGCGTGGGTTTTTTCCGGGTTCTCCGATTTCCTCCCACACTCCAAAGACTTACAGGTTTGTAAGGTATTTGGCTTTGGAAAAAATTGTAAATTGTCCCTAGTGTGTGCTAGTGTAATGGGGATCGCTGGTCGGCGCGGCCTGCAGGGGCTGTTTCCATACTATATATTTAAACTAGAAGCTTGAAAGTGCACATCACCAGACTCAGGAACAGCTTCTTCCCCTCTATTTCTGGTTTGAATGCTCCTTTCACAAGAATATGTCCAATTCACCTCTATCCCATTACAGACATTGGACTTTGTCTATGGAACTGATGCGCTCCAATGCTGAGAACTATATTCTACACTCTTTATCTTCTCCTTTGCTTGACCTATTGTACTTGAGTTTGACCAGATTGTATTCATGTATGTTATTATATTATCTGATTAGTCAGCATGCAATGCAATGCTTTTCACTGTTCCTCGGGTTCACATGACAATAATAAACCTAAACCACTTGCACAGTAGATTATCAATTATCCAAAATGAACATTTTGTTAATTTGGTCCAAAAGGAGAGTGTTTTTACTTTGTGACTTCTGATGTTTTATGATACTTTTTATCTTAAAAAAAGCACTGTGAAGGTTGAAGTCCTAAGTGACCACTTAAAGATTCGACTTCCTATTCAAATTTAAAACTTGCCTGTTTGCACCTGAGAGTAATTAAGGCGAGGGAAAGGAAGCTGTGCACTGTGCCAGTCGAGGCTGAGTTTCAAGGTGATCCATCAATAAGTCTCAGTGCAGACACACTACCACTGTTGGCATATCTCCATAAACAGCCTTGAAGGTGCAGCAGTGGAAGATAAGCCATGCTGATTAGATTAACATTAGAGTCATAAAATCATACAGTGTGGAAACAGGCTCTTCAGCCCAACTTGCCTGCCCTGACCAACATGTCCAATCTACATAAGTCCCACCTGTCTGCGTTTGACCCATATCCCTCTAAACCTGTCCTATCCATGTACCTGTCTAATTGTTTCTTAAATGTTGCAATAGTACCTGCCGAAACGACCTCCCCCAGCAGCTCGTTCCATACACCCTCCACCCTTTGTGTGAAAAAGTTACTCCTCACGTTCTTATTAAATCTTTCTCCCTTCGACTTAAACCTATGTCCTCTGGTTTTCAATTCCCTTACTTTGGGCAGGAGACTCTGTGCATCTACCTGATCTGTTCCTCTCTTCATGTTGTACAACAGTTCGGCATTGTAGTCCAAAGTATCAGATTCAGCCTCTGCAAACTGGAGAGAGAGCACAACTTATTGAGGTGGTATCCCTTTTCCCTACATCATAACAAAGGATAAAGCAGTTTCTCAGGTTTGAAAGAAACTCCGTGGTAGAGGTCTCCACAGTTTCCACTGATCAGATGAAGCAATATTGTCTTCTGTTGCCAGGTTACTGGGAACTCATGTGACTCCTACCTACTGCCTTCTGCACTAGTCACCATACGCACAAGAAATATAATTTTATAAGCACTGGTTCTAACTGTTTGGTCTCTGTCTCCAGTGAATAATGAATCTTCCATCATGAATGGTCATGCTTTGGCAGCTGAATGTTATCATTTCAAAGCAGCCTTAGCCCACATTACTACAGACGCAAGCTAAATTCCCACAAGCACCACATCACCGGTTTGTTAACGTCTGAGAGAAGCACAAGCCGCAGCCCAAACAATTCACACCATTCTTTCTTTCCCCTACAACAAACCACGTGAGCGCAAACTACTGAAGTATACTTATAACACTCTCAATGGCCTTGTGGCCAGAAGCAGCTTTAATTGTGTAGTGGCAAGTAATGGCAAAAGTGATAGCCTTGCTGTTTATGTTCTGATAAAATTAATGCCGCACTGAAGCACATTGGATGAATTGTTTACAATTCTACTGTGCCTGTGCGAAATTAGGCCAGCTGTCTGTGAGTGGACAGGAGGTCAATTTATTGTGTATCTTTGGGATCTGCAAGAATAAGAATCTTTTAGACAGTTCCTGACTGTGCACAAAGATAGAACCTTCCTCCCACGCAACTTGCCATTCTAGTTCAGTTTACTTTCGTTTTTTGTCACATGCACCGAGGAACAGTGAAAAGCTTTTGTTGCATGCTAACCAGTCAGCGGAAAGTCTATACAAGATTATAATCGACCCATACACAGTGTACAGATACATGACAAATGGAATAAGGTTTAGTGCTAGATAAAGTCCAGTAAAGTCTGATTAAAGATAGTCCAAGGGTCTCCAGTGAGGTAGATAGTAGCTCAGGACTGTTCTCTAGTTGATGATAGAATGGTTCAGTTGCCTGGGAAGAAACTGTCCCTGAATCTGGCGGTATGCGTTTTCACAATTCTGTACCTCTTCCCTGATGGGAGTGGGGAGAAGAGGGAGTGACTAGGGTGAGACTGGTCCTTGATTATGCTGCTGGCCTTGCTGAGACAGCATGGTATAAATGAGTCAGTAATCTCCCAGTGTCGACTCTATGCGTCTCCCTCTTCACTCTCCTTTTCCTCTTATTCCTGTGGCTCCTGCTGTTCATCTCTTGTTGCAATTAAGGCCCTTAATATTCTATTTGCTTAGTAATGCAATTCAGAGTAGACAACCACAAAAGCAGAAGATCTGGAAACAAGGAAATGCAGATGCTGGTTTACCAAGGAAAGACACAAAATGCAGGAGTAACTCAATGGGTCAGGCAGCATCCCTGAAGAACATGGATAGGTAAGGTTTTGGGTCAGACTGGCAGAAGATCCGTCTGGTATCATCTGAAGGCAACGCAGAAATGCCAGGCATTGAATTCTCAGCCTGGGGCGGCCAACAATTGTACTTACTAAGCTACTTGTGTTGCTCCACTTTGTTTTGTATTGGTCCTTACTTGCTGTCTTTGGCCTGAAATATCAACTGCTTCTTTGCCCACTGATGCTGCCTGGCCAGCAGTGGGTTTTCAGCATTTTCTGATTATATATTTCTTGATTTTTATTATAAAAAATCAATGAATGAGCTGCCAGTTTATTCACAATAACATCTGAGGAATGTATTTTTGTATGCATGTATTAATAAGAGATATGTAGGAAAATAACTGCAGATGCTGGTACAAATCGAAGGTATCACAAAATACTGGAGTAACTCAGCAGGTCAGGCAGCATCTTGGAGAGAAAGAATGGGTGACATTTCGGGTCGAGACCCTTCTTCAGACTGATGTCAGGGGGGGGGCGGGACAAAGAAAGGATATAGATGGAGACAGGAAGACAGTGGGAGAACTGGGAAGGGGGAGGGGAAGAGAGGGACAGAGGAACTATCTAAAGTTGGAGAAGTCAATGTTCATACCGCTGGGCTGGAAGCTGCCCAAGCGAAATATGAGATGCTGTTCCTCCAATTTGCGCTGGGCTTCACTATGACACTGGAGGAGGCCCATGACAGAAAGGTCAGATTGGGAGTGGGAGGGGGAGTTGAAGTGCTCAGCCACCGGGAGATCAGGTTGGTTAAGGCGGACTGAGCGAAGGTGTTGAGCGAAACGATCACCGAGCCTGCTTTTGGTCTCGCCAATGTAGAGACGTTGACATCTGGAATAGCGGATACAATAGATGAGGTTGGAGAAGGTGCAGGTGAACCTCTGTCTCACCTGGAAAGACTGTTTGAGTCCTTGGATGGAGTCGGGGGGGAGGTAAAGGGACAGGTGTTGCATCTCCTGCAGTTGTAGGGGAAAGTGCCTGGGGATGGGGTGGTTTGGGTAGGAAGGGACGAGTGGACCAGGGAGTTATGGAGGGAACGGTCTCTGCGGAACGCAGAAAGGGGAGGAGATGGGAAGATGTGGCCAGTAGTGGGATCATGTTGGAGGATGATTTGTTGGATACGCTGGCTGATGGGGTGGAAGGTGAGGACAAGGGGGATTCTGTCCTTGTTACGAATGGGGGGAGGGGGAGGGGGAGCAAGAGCGGAGCTGCGGGATATAGAGGAGGCCCTAGTGAGAGCCTCATCTATAATGGAAGAGAGGAAGCCCCGTTTCCTAAAGAACGAGGACATCTCTGATGCCCTAGTGTGAAACAACTCATCCTGGGCACAGATGTGGCGTAGACGGAGGAATTGGGAGGCGGGGATGGACTTTTTGCAGGAGACAGGGTGGGAAGAAGTGTAGTCCAGATAGTTGTGGGAGTCAGTGGGTTTGTAGTAGTTGTCAGTCACTGCTACTTACATCCCCCCACAAGCTGATAAATCTCTAGCCCTGGACGAACTGTATGGGATTGTAAATGAGCTGGAGAACTCCCAAAATTGTTCTGGGAGACTTCAACAGAGCCAATATGAAGAAGGTTCTCCCAAATACTTCCAACACATCACTTTTCCCACTAGGGGAGACCTGACCCTGGACCATTGTTACACCCCATTCAGAGACTGTTATAAGCCCCTCCCTCGCCCTGCTTTTGGTAAGGCAGATTACTGTTCTATTCTACTGCTGCCTGCATACAGGCAGAAACCAAAACAGGAAAAACGGGTCATATATAAATGGAACAATGAGGTTGATGAGGCCTGCTTTGACAGAACTGACTGGCAGATGTTTGAAGACGCAGCAGAAGGCAATATCAACGAATACACAGACTCTGTCTTAGGCTACATAAGTAAGTGCATCGATGATGTGGTTCCAAAAGCCACCATCTGCACTTACCCAAATCAGAAACCCTGGGTCGGACGGGAAATCCGTGCTAAACTTAAAGCACGGACTACTGCCTTCAACTCAGGCGACCTCAACGCCTACAAGGTAGCCAGATATGACCTCTGGAAGTCCATCAGGAAAGCCAAGAGAGACTACAGAAACAAAGTGGAATCCAACTACTACAGCTCGGACTCCAGACGCATGTGGAGTGGATTACGCTGCGTCACAGACTACAAAGTAAAAAAACTGAAGCACTGTTCAGCCTACCGCATCGCTCTCGGACAAGCTTAACACCTTTTATGCCCGGTTCGATGCAGACAACACAACGCCCACCATGAGTCCACAGGTGTGCAGGGGAACTACCACACTGTCCTTACAAACGGCAGATGTGAGGCGGTCCTTCAAAAAGGTCAACAACCGCAAAGCTCCAGGGCCAGATGGTATTCCAGGGCGGGCCCTCAGAGCTTGTGCTGATCAACTGGCAGAGGTGTTCACCAACATCTTCAACCTCTCTCTGAGTCAGTCTGTGGTTCCCACCTCCTTCAAAGCATCCATCATCGTTCCTGTTCCAAAGAAACCAGTAACCTCCTGTTTAAATGACTACCGTCCTGTCGCACTGACATCAGTCATCATGAAGTGCTCCGAGCGACTAGTCAAAACTCACATCTGCGGGAGAAGACGGCAGGGGAAGAGGAAAGACATTCTGGCCTTACATCACAGTGAGGAGATGACTGGAGGAGACTCACTGTGATGGAAGTTTCTTTTTTTTGTTTTGTGTTGGTTTGTGATTGAGTGTCTTATTGCTTATTTTTATTGCTCTTATTGTTGGACTATGGGTAACGGAATTACGTCCAAAAGACTTGTTTTTTTGGATGACAATAAAGGTTATTCTGATTCTGATTCTAAAGTTGGATAGTTCAATGTTCATATTGTTGGGTTTAGGCCAACCAAACGGAATATGAAGTTCAGATTCTTCAGTCTGAAGAAGGGTCTTGACCCGAAATGTCACCAATTGATCAGTCTGAAGAAGGGTTTCAACCCGAAACGTCACCCATTGATCAGTCTGAAGAAGGGTCTCAACCGAAACGTCACCCATTCCTTCTCTCCATAGACGCTGCCTGTCCCGCTGAGTTACTCCAGCATTTTGTGTATATTTTCGGTTTAAACCAGCATCTGCAGTTCCTTCCTGCACATGAAGTGTTGTTCCTCCAGTTTGCATGTGGCCTCATTCTGGCAATGTAGGAGACCCAGCGCAGTATTTAATTGTCATTCCCAAGCTTTTTTGTTCACAATGCCACACTTTCCTTTGGTCTCGGAAGAAAGTAGATACAACACATTGGTGGCTTATTATTCTATAAAATACAAATGCCTGAGAAGTGTCCTGATTTTGGCGAATCTGTTATGTAGTTTGTGCATTTTAAATACACAAGTAAAGTTAATTGACTGTGGAATACTTGTCTTAATTGTGCCAGCAGAATTTTATCATATAGTTCAGTGATACTGGAGGAGTTTGTAGTTATGTGCGTTTATAAAGAACATGGTATTTGTGTGGCTACGAATGCAGTATTGCTGGAATGTTTGGGAAAATTTAAGGAGTCAAGAGGGAGGGTCCAGGGAGAAAGAGGAATATATGACCTGGGAGAATCCGACTGATAACAATTGAATAAAAGGGTCCAGACTATTGAGAAGTTGAAATCAGTCAAATATTTCAAAATAAACTTAGAAATGTGGTTCCAGGAAGTTTATGCAAACGTGAACTACATGAACTATATGGTTCGCTAGAAAGTGGATTGTGTGGTACCCTTCCTCTGAAGGCACATTGCACAAAGTGTGAGGTCACCTGAAATATATGCACATCATCTGTTTCCACCTGCACCAATATTCAATATTCTAAGCTCACAATTCCAAGCAACAAACAAAGCCAACAGTCTTAGTGTAATTAAACTATTAAACACTACAACCTCCAAATAGGCTCTGAACTACATAGGCTTGGAAGTTATTTTTTTACTTTGCACTATTATTATTTATTTGTCTGTTTTATATACCCCAAAGATGTGCTGGCGTGTTAATTTGCTGCTGTAAAATGGCCCCAAATCTTGGTGGGTGGCAGGAAAATCAGGAGGGAGTTGATTGGCAAGTATGAGAGAATATTTTGCAGGAAAATCTCAATGGATAGGCTGGATTTATTTTCCTTGGATTGGATGAAACTGAGGGGATTGCTTATGGAGATATATGAAATGATGTGGCACACAGCTATGGTGCATAGTGAGTAATATACAGTATCTCCTTAGCAGAACTGTCCAAAACTGGATGGAATGAGCTTAAGGTGAGGAAGGGTGGGGTGGGGAGGAATGCAAGTTATTTACCCTGAAGTTGGTTGCAATCTGGAATGCACTGCCTGAGAAAGTGATGCAAGCAGGTTCTTTCACAAAGTATCTGGATGAGCACTCAAGGTAAAGAAGACTGTATAGCAAGAGCAGGTTAATGGGATTTTTACACAGGGGCACGACGGTTGGCTGGACTGAAGGGCCTGTTTCCATGGAGTGTGGCTCCCTTGATATATGATTTTATTCTTCATAATTCCAGGATGTTCAATCCATGTTTTAGGGGAACTAATCTCTTTAATTCTGTCGATTTCACTGAACATTGGTACTGAGCAGGGAGACCAATAAAATTAGGAGGCAAACTATCATATAGTAAAGCGATAAAAAATGAACATTTCAGTGATTTTTTTGTTGTGGGCATATTTTTTATATCAGCAGTCGGGGGGATTTAGCAACATCAGGGATGTATGCTGGCGAATTCCTTCAATAGTATAAATGCACGAAAGAAAAATGCAATATTTGGCCCACAGCTACAGCACAAAGTATTTGCATCACTGTTGCCTTGGGGATAACATGAACACAGATGGGGGATGGGGGAAATGAATGCTTCCTGTTCCATGAGAATGAGGATTACAGTGTCTCCAGTGTGAACATGATTGTACAAAAAATATATAGGGTTTATCTGCAGCATCACTTTTAAGAGAAAAGGCACTGAAATTGTCCGCTGGAGTAACTGATTTGTTTTATTATAAAAACAGTCCAGAACTTTATTCACCCTTCCAATAAATATTTCAAATCAAGCAAGGTAAGATTACTCAGGTTAAAAATGGTGAAAATTCAAACTCATTGGCCATTTTAAGAGCACATTATGGCGAGTCCGAAAACTTGTTGGTTGTAGAAGAAGTTTATTGCAGCCGCAATATTCGAATACAGAGTTAAACAACAAGGTAAAGGACAACCATCAAAAACTTACTGTCTTCTTCGAAGACTTCGCCGAACTGAACATTTCGGGCGCCAAAAGCGCACATGACCACGCTGGCCAATCAGCGATGTCGCTCCCTGGACCAATCCCCATGGTCGCGTTCACACGTGACCTCGCTGGCAAATCCGAGGGTTCGACGACCCGGACCATTCTCTATGGTCGCTACATGACCCCCCCCAGAACCCGAGGTGCGGAACCTAGCAGGGAGCCGGATTTCGCGACCATAACGAGTACGGAGAGGGACAGCCTGAACCACAGGAGCCGGGGGTTCCGGACTTGGCGGAACTGCCGGAACGGGAGGTCCTGGAGGAACTGCCGGAACGGGAGGTCCTGGAGGAACTGCCGGAACGGGGGGTCCTGGACTGAGCGGAACTAACGGAGGTCGGCCTCTCCTAGGGGTTTGACCGACCAGGACTGGTTGATCCGGATCCAAATGTGCAGGTTTGAGCCGGGACACCGAGACGAGCTCACTCTTGCCGCACATGTCTAAGGTGAAGGTAGCCGTTCCCTTACGCAAAACCCGGAACGGCCCTTGATAGACCCTCTGCAACGGGGCGCGATGGGAATCTTTTCGCAGAAAAACAAACTCACAGTCCTTCAGGGAAGGCGGTTCATGTACCATGGGACACCCATGACGTGAAGTCGGAACTGGAGCCAGGGAGCCTACCCGTTCCCGGAGAGATGCTAACACTGATGGGACTGTAGGCAGCTGGTCTGAAGGGTCCGGAAACAAATCTCCGGGTACTCGAAGTGTCGAGCCATATACTAGCTCCACGGACGACGCACCGAGATCTAGCTTAGGAGCAGTCCGGATGCCCAAAAGAACCCAAGGGAGCTGGTCTACCCAGTCCGGGCCTTCAAGCCTTGCACTGAGGGACGCCTTAAGTTGACGGTGGAACCTTTCTACGAGTCCATTTGCCTGGGGGTGATATGCAGTAGTGGGTTGTAACTTGGAACCGTACAGTTCTGCGAGCGCGGCCCAGAGGGACGAAGTGAACTGTGGCCCTCTGTCAGTGGTAATAACTGCCGGGACCCCGAAACGAGCTACCCAATGAAGGGCCAAAGTCCTAGCACAAGACGCTGACGAAATATCAGACAATGGGAAAGCCTCTGGCCACCGGGTGAACCGATCCACCACCGTGAGGAGGTGGGTGTAGCCCCGGGAGGAAGGCAAAGGCCCGACCAAATCCACGTGGATGTGGAAAAAACGAACTGCTGGGACCTCGAAATCCTGTACGGGGGGCTGGACATGGCGCTGGACTTTAGCGGTCTGACAGGGAACGCAGGAACGCGCCCAACCCGCTACCTGTTTCCGTAGGCCATGCCAGACAAACCGAGCTGCTACCAAAGCAGAGGTGGAGCGGATGGACGGGTGCGCCAGCCCATGAATGGCATCGAAAACCCGGCGCTGAAGGGAGGGCGGTACTACCGGCCTGGGACGGGGAAGAGAAACATCGCACCAGACTTTTGTGCCTTCCGACCCACAAGCTACCTGGGCCAACTTCAATCCCGAAGTGGTGGACTGGTATGCCGAAGCGGTATCCGCTAGAAGCTGTGCCTCCGCAAGCTCCTGGGGATCCACTTCGCAGTCCACCGCCGAAATAGGGGAAAAAGCAGGTATAGACAGGGCGTCAGCAACGGCATTAAGCTTACCCGCGACATGACGGACATCGGTGGTGAATTCGGAGATAGCAGTCAGGTGCCGCTGCTGGCGGGCCGACCATGGGTCAGACAATTTAAAAAATGCAAATGTTAATGGTTTGTGGTCCGTAAAGGCCACAAATGGGCGGCCCTCAAGGAAGTACCTGAAATGACGAACAGCTAAATAGAGAGCCAGAAGCTCTCGGTCAAATGCGCTATACTTCAGCTCAGCCGAATTTAGTTGCCGGCTGAAAAACGCTAAAGGCTGCCAACGGCCACCGACCTGCTGCTCCAGAACCCCGCCCACCGCCACGTCAGAGGCGTCAACCGTCAGGGCCGTGGGGGCGGAGGGGCTCGGGTGGACCAACATGGTGGCGTCTGCCAAGGCTGCCTTAGCTGCTGTAAAAGCCGACTCTGCGGCTGGGGACCATATCAACTCTACCGGTTTTCCTGCAAGGCATTGGAAAAGCGGGCGCATGACTCGCGCAGCTGCCGGAACGAACCGATGGTAGAAATTAACCATGCCTACGAACTCCTGTAGCCCTTTTACTGTGGTGGGCCTGGGAAATGCCCGGATAGCCTCCACCTTCTCGGGCAAAGGGGAGGCGCCGGCAGGGGTAATTCTGTGCCCTAGAAAATCAAGAGCAGGGAGGCCGAATTGACACTTGGAGGGTTGGATAATGAGCCCGTGGTCTTGGAGCCGCTGGAACACGGTCCGCAAGTGGACCTGGTGTTCCTGCACTGAGGGGGCTGGCGACCAGGATGTCGTCTAAATAAATAAACAAAAAGGGTAAACCCCGGCCCACACGGTCCATCAGTCGTTGGAAAGCCTGTGCCGCGTTCTTTAAACCGAAAGGCATACGCAACCATTCAAACAACCCGAACGGAGTAATCGTTGCAGTTTTCTGTATGTCCTCCGGTCGCACCGGAATCTGGTGGTATCCTCGCACCAAATCGATTTTGGAGAACACCACCGCTCCTTCCAGCCCAGACGAAAAGTCCTGTAGGTGCGGTATGGGGTAGCGATCAGCCGTGGTGACAGCATTGAGACGCCGATAATCGCCACATGGTCTCCACCCCCCAGATGCCTTGGAGACCATATGTAACGGCGAGGCCCACGGGCTGTCAGACTGACGGACAATTCCCATTTCCTCCATCTTCCTGAACTCCGCCCGTGCCACCACCAGTTTGTCTGGCGGTAGTCTCCTGGCCCGAGCGAAAACGGGAGGGCCTTCGGTGCGGATGTGATGGACCACGCCGTGCTTGGCCGAAGACGTGTCAAAACGTTGAATGAGCAGCTCTGGAAACTCCGCCAGGATCTCAGCATACGAGTCAGGGGCCGCGACGACGGCCTGGACAGTAGGGCTGGGCGGGGAGGCGATTGTCGGAGCGACGGGCTCATCTCCGGCGGAGGGTCGGAGGCCGTTACCGCGGACATCAGGGACCAGTGAAAAAGCCCAGAGAAAATCTGCGCCCAGAATCGCTTGTCTGACGTCGGCTATGATGAATGGCCATTCGTACGTGCGGAGGCCTAACACAAGGGACATCTTCCGTATACCGAAAGTGCGAATGGGGCTGCCATTAACCGCGATGAGGGTGGGACCTGTCTTACCCGATCTGGTTTCGAGGTCGGTCGGCGGCACTATACTGACGATGGCTCCCGTGTCCACCAAAAATTCTGTGTCCGTGAATCGATCATGGATGTAGAGGCGTCGGTTCTGGCCAATCGTAACTGCCCCTATGTACCATCGGCCGAGGCATTTCCCGCGAAGGTACAAGGCGAGCGGCAGTTGCGGGATTCGCTACCCCATCGTAGGTGATAATAGCACCAGCCGCGCTTGTGCGGATCTTTTTGGCGGGCTTTCGGAGAATTGGCGGGAGACGCGGCGCCATCTTGATGTCGCTGTGGCGTGGTCACTGATGTCGAGACCTTGTTGATCGAACCGCTTGCCTTGTTTTTAGCCGCTATGAGCGCGTCCGCTTTCGCTGCATATGCTTCGGGGTCCTTAAAAGAACAATCCGTGAGCAGCAGTCGGACATCCTCAGGAAGCTTCTCTCGGAATGCCTGTTCGAACATAGGGCAATCCGTATGCTCACCGGCTAGCATCATCATTTCGGACATGAGAACGGAAGGCCGTCGGTCTCCAAGATCCGGTAGGTGCAGAAGTCTTGCAGCGCAATCATGCTTATTAAACCCGAAGGTTCGCAGTAACACTTTCTTCATGGCCTCGTACTTGCTTTCCGCAGGTGGATTAACGATGAACCGCATCACGCGCGTGGTCGTCTCCGACGATAGAGCGCTGACGAGGTAGTAATACATCGTGGAGTCGTCCGATATCTTCTTTATATGAAATTGAGCTTCAGTGTGGATAAACCAAGATTGCGGTGCATGCTTCCAAAACAACGGAAGGTGAACGCTTACCGCGCTTAACTCCGGTGTGCCCGGCGCGGCCATCAACAACGAGGCGTCGTGTTCCTGCATAGTCGGTGATCGTCCAGATCACGTCGGGGTCACCAATATGGCGAGTCCGAAAACTTGTTGGTTGTAGAAGAAGTTTATTGCAGCCGCAATATTCGAATACAGAGTTAAACAACAAGGTAAAGGACAACCATCAAAAACTTACTGTCTTCTTCGAAGACTTCGCCGAACTGAACATTTCGGGCGCCAAAAGCGCACATGACCACGCTGGCCAATCAGCGATGTTGCTCCCTGGACCAATCCCCATGGTCGCGTTCACACGTGACCTCGCTGGCCAATCCGAGGGTTCGACGACCTGGACCATTCTCTATGGTCGCTACAACATGCTCTTTACTTCTTCCCACTTAGCAGTTAAATATGAGCCCAGACTGGTGGCACGAGAACAAAGTGTGTGACTCACTCCATTTGGTCCTTCTCATTGTCTTGCTGCTGGTTTAAATTAATTTTGTTGGTTTGGATGTCTGCCATATTGTTGCTGTAATTTTCAATAATAATCTCCCTTCTAGTTTTTTGACCGTTATAAAATTAGGAATATTAAATTACCATTAACATGAATGCACGATGTATTTCTCCTGTGCTGCCCTTTGTTGGGGAGCAGTCACTATTTTTACTTTGTCTAACAAAACTAGCCACATACTGATTTCATTAGTCATCATATCCATTCTGTTAAACAAATCCTACTTAAAACTTATGCAAGTTGCTTGGGAATGGGATGATTTTCTTACACGGAACAGTCCACGAGAGAACAGTTTCATCTGCTATGCTTTTGCCAGTTTGAAGATAATCTATATTGAATAAATGACGTTAAACAAGCAATTAGAAAGAAGAATGGTGTGGCTGCACCATTCACAGGGTATAAAGAGATGCTTCCTGTAGCTGAAGCTTTTGGAGATAGATCACTAACACTGGCACTAAATTAAGCAGTTGTTCTTTTTTTCCAATCTCTTAGTATTTTAAATCTGGAGCAAATTCCTCACACATGTACAAAATCAGTAAATTCGGACAGGGTGTGGAAGTTTGACTTTCAATGCAAGTTTGTGGATAAAAGAACTGTGGTGAAATTTACCACTTCAAATCAAAATCATCTGTAACATTTTTATTGTTGGGTCCAAATGCATGCTGTCTCAGTGCAATAATTTATCATTCACATGAGCACAGCCAAATTATTATTTAGGCGTCTCTTTTCTAAAACTTTATGATTCAGTTTGAATTAAGTTTTATGGATTAAATAATTAGCCTGTTGTGCAGATTAACATCTGTTAATAAATGGGAGCCCTGGGAATGTGTTAAAATAAACATAATGTGCCAGGACAGCAAGTAATTTTCCAACATAATTCTTTGATAATGTGAAAATTGGTTCTAACAGCCATTACTGATCAAAAAGCAGAAAACTACTCTGAGGATGTACAGATATTTCAACAGGGATCGTGTCAATTACTCTTGAGAATAAATGTCTGGGTCTTGACTCTAAAATTCAACAATCTATTCCTCCACCGATGCTGCTCTTTAAAAATGCCATTTTTTAAATCACGGGGGGGGGGGGGGGGGTTCTGTGTTTTAAGATTGTGTTCCACAATTATTTCCATTTTCGTGCAAATCATTGGTTTTATTGATTTACTGCCGTGGCCAGCACCATTATGTTCCCTGGTTTACACACTCCACAGGAGTGTGTGTCTAACATCTCTAAAGTATCCCACAGCAGTCTGAAAGGCACCATGAAATTACAAGGAGAAAGCTTCAACCGATTTCACTGCTACTGACCAAATCCATTATCTGTGGATGTCCTTCCACAATCTACATCATCAAACATTAGCTTCAACCTGTTGAAATTCTCTTGCCAACATATTCTCTATGCCAACAGATTCTCCCAATCTGTCGTCAAAGGTTATGTACTCAAATCAATTCCTACACCAGATTATCACTTGAATATAATCCAGAGAGACAACTTAGTGATGGAGATTACCATAAAATTTAGTTTGTTGCGAAGTTAAAATCCCAAAGCATTATTAAAGAGGAGCAGGGAGATCTTCTGGAAAATATTCCTTCCCTTGACACCAACCAAAAATACGTAATCGGATAGTTCATCAAACTTATCAAAAAGCAAAGTGCTGGAGGAACTCAACGGGTCAGGTAGTATCTGTAATGAGAATGGAGAGATGATGGAGTAAGGGGAGAAAGCTGGAAATGCAAGGCGGGGGTTGGGTAAAGCCTGGGAAGTGATAGGTGGATGTAGGTGAGGGAGGGGAGTTGGCAAATGGTTGGAGATAGTGATGAAAAGGTGTGTTGAAAAGGAGTCAAAAGGATTTCAGATAAGGAAAGAAGAGGAGGAATGAAACGTAAAGCCAGAAAGAAGGATCTGGGTGGGAGGGTCTAGGGGGGGACGAAGGGGAATGGGTTTACTCAGAGAGGGATGGAGGTGAGTGGAGGAGGAGAAAGGAACAGTCTGACAGGGATGGTGGTAGATGGTCAGCAATGAGAGCACACAGAGGTGGGGGTGGGGAGTGGAAAGAGAATAGGGTAGGGGGTATATTACTTGATACTGGCGTATTCAATGTTCACACCATTGCGTTGTAAGCTAATCATGTGAAGAATATATGATGCACATATTATTAATGCAGTTTCTTTAGGAACGTGCTTGACCATTATCCTACAACTTGCTGTGCAATTTATCATTAGTGCACATATATCCTTTTCATGTCAGAACATCCAAACTTTGAAAACCCATCTCAGTAGAATTGAATTAAGCTTCTTTTGAGATCCAGATGATCATGGATACTGGAAAGAACCTATCCCGTGCGTTTAGTCGCCTTTCAAAGAATCCCTGGAAATGTGAAAAATAATCTATTGGTTTTCAATCCATATTCTGACTTCTCTGCCCTCTTTCATTAAACATAGATTGCTAAGTATAATATATATATCTTACCAAGCTTATTTAAGTCCATTTAGTTGCATATTTTTTGATGCAGGCACGCTTTCGAAAAAAATTAAGTATTTCTGTTTTACATAATTGATAGAGAATTTTAGAGTGTGACATTCTATCTTGCAGTAGCAAAGGCATTTTGGAAATAAATTCCCAATCTATTGCTCCGCAGATAAAATGCAAGTGTATATAATTTAATGATAAACAATACATTTTAACCATAAAGAGCAATCGATACAAATGCAAATGGTCTGAATTCAGGAAAATGTAATAGCTATCTGATTGGGAACTTTATAATTTGGTCTGTGTGTGATAGTTTCCCTGCATTTAGCATTTTAAATTGTTCTGAATTGGTGATCAAGCTTCTTTTGAGATACCCAAAATCATGTTCACTGGAAAGGACCACTGTTTAGTCGCCTTTTCAAAGAATAGGTGACTAAATAGGTGAGCTGGTAATTACTGAAAAAAATTCTGTTGATTCTCGATCCATATTCTTACTTCTCTGTCCTTTTTCGGCAAAGAGAATCGTATGAGGTGGTATAAAGTCTTCTACACCAATATTGCCAGCAGAATTCCAAAGGTGGTATTCATGACATTTGGAATAAATGCTGTATTATCAGAGGAAGAATGTTTCATTACATCACATTATTGCTAAAGCAGAATTGAATTTATTTATTTTGGACGCAAAGTTCAACTGTTACGTAGAGTTTCAAACTATTGCCGTTTAATAGTTCATCCAACAAACTCAGTATCGCCACATAGAAGAAAGTTGGGTCATGGTGAATTTATTTATTATTATTATTATTATTCATTCTAAGGTCGTGGGCTTTACAGGCTGAACCAGCATTTAATTGCCCGTCCCTAATTGCGATTGAGAAGGTGATGATGAGCTGCCCTCCTGAATCACGGCAGTGCTTGAGGTTTGGATATACTCATAATGCAGCGAGGGAGAGAGTTCCAGGATTCTGACCAAGCGATGGCGAAGGAATGGTGATATATTCCCAAGTCAGGATAATGCGTGGCTTGGGTGTGTGCAACTTCCAGGTAATGATGTTTCTATGCTTCTGCTACACTTGTCCTTCTACCTGGTAGAGGTCATGCATCTGGAAGATGCTATCCAAGCAGCTTAGATGAGTAGCTGCAGTGTATCTTAAAGGTGGTGCAAACTGCTGCGACTGTGTGTTGGTGGTGGATTGTGGATGGGATGCCTACAAGCAGGCTGCTCTGTCTATATGGTGTTGATCTTCTTGGGTGTTTAGATTTATTTATTTTTAGATTTAGAGATACAGCGCGGAAACAGGCCCTTCGGCCCACCGGGTCCGCGCCGCCCAGCGATCCCTGCACATTAACACTATCCTACACACACTAGGGACAATTTTTACATTTACCCAGTCAATTAACCTACATACCTGTATGTCTTTGGAGTGTGGGAGGAAACCAAAGATCTCGGAGAAAACCCACGCAGGTCACGGGGAGAACGTACAAACTCTGTACAGACGGCGCCCGTAGTCAGGATCGAACCTGAGTCTCCGGCGCTGCATTCGCTATAAGGCAGCAACTCTACTGCTGTGCCACCGTGCCGCCAGCACGGTTGAAGCTGCACCCAGACAAATGGAGAATGTTGAAGCTGCACCCAGACAAATGGAGAATATTTCATCACACACCTGCCTTGAGCCTTATGGACTGTGGCCAAGCTTTTGGAAATTAGGAGGTGGGTTATTTGCTGTTTGATCAAAGAAATTGCAAAGTCCTTCTTAATTTCAGCTCTGGATCAGAAGCAACCAGGATGAAGTTAAAGATATTTTTCTTATTTAAGAAATATCTTCCAAATGACATAACTATAGAGAAACACAAAGTACTGGAGTTTATCCACCTCATTTGGAGACCCTCAGACTGTACTGGTTTTATCTTGCACTAAACAATATTCCCATATCGTGTATCTGTACACTGTGAATGGCTCGATTGTAATCATGTATTGTCTTGCTGCAGACTGGTTAGCACGCAACAAAAGCTATAAATGTGATAATAAACTAAACTAAAATAACTCAGCAGGTCTGGCAGCATTTGTGGAAGGAAAGGATAGGTGACATTTCAGGTCAGGACCCTTCTTCAGACTGACACAATCCAAAACCACATCACCATTCCCTCCACAGACTGCTGCCTGGCCTGCTGAGTTACTTCAGCACTTTATGTTTTGTTCAAGATTTCAGCATCTGCAGTTCCTTGTGTCATCATAACTCTCATGTGTGCCACACAAGCCAAGGTGACTTTAAAATTATAATATTACTCATAATAATTCAATGGTTCAAAGGTTATTTCTTATCACATGTTCTGAGGTATGGTCTGAGGTATGGTGAAATTCTTTTTTTTGCATACAGTTCAGTAAATTATTACTATACATCAACACAATCCGAGATTAAGTACAAAGTGTACAGAAACAGCCCACTGAGACTGTATACAAGAGTCGCCAGGTTTGGCGCCATTTTTAAAGTTTATGGTTTTATACAATGGAAATGAAAGAACCTGTTGTTCAAAATGGGAAATGTATTGTACAATATAATTCATAGAATATTATGTTTCTGATACTGAATTGTAGTGAACGGCTTCTTATTGCTGCACAATGTAATTGCTCTGAAATCACAACATAAATCCTTAGCTCAATTACATGTTATCCTGGCTATCTTTCGTCTTGGGTTGTTTTAAGATAATTGTTGAAGAAATACAAGCTTGATGCTGACACACATTTAGGCTCATGTGACAAATGGTCCATCTGTTTGTTTATCAAAGTCTTTAAACTGTGGTACAGAAATTTGATTATGTCATTTCAAGTGTGCATGAAAGGAGAGGGAAAGTCTGAAGGAATTATCTGTGCTAAATGCAACACCTTTATAATAGCCAGGCATTGCAGGGAAATGTTGGCTTATCTGCTAATACTGCACACATACAGTAAATGCCAGGAACTTTGTGATATCAGCATAATGTTCCAAACTGCTAGTCACAGAATGATAGGTTATACAGCATGGTATCAGGCTCTTCGGCCTAACTCCTCCAACTTGACCAAGATGCCCCATTGCTAGTCCTATTTGCCTGCATTTGGCTCTTATCCCTCTAAACCTTTCCTATCCATGTACTTGTCTATGGAGCATCTATTTCACACAAAGGGTGGTGGGTAGCAATCAGAGTAATTGAAGAAAGTAAATGGGTCAGTGGGTCAGGCAACATCCTTGGAGAACATGGAAGGATGCCATTAAGCTGGAAATGGTGCAGTGAAGATTTACGAGGATGTTGCCAGGATTCAAGGGCCTGGCCTATAGGCAGGCTAGGCCTTTATTCCTTGTGGTGCAGGAGGCTGAAGGATGATCTTACAAAGGTATATAAAATCATGAGGGGAAGATAGTGTGAATGCACAGTCTTTTATCCTGGTAGGTGAATCAAGAACTAGAAGGCATAGGTTTACGTTGAGAGGAGAAACTATGGAGCATCTGTTTCACACAAAGGGTGGTGGGTAGCAATCAGAGTAATTGAAGAAAGTAAATGGGTCAATGGGTCAGGCAACATCCTTGGAGAACATGGATAGGTGACGTTGTGAGTCGCGACCCTTCTTCAGATTGATGCAATGACAAACTTCATTATCAACAGTTTGCACACTGGACATTGCAAATACACAGGCCATCAACAGATTTACTCACATTTACTATCAGCAGAAAAATAACCAAAAAATGACTCAAAGCATTCACAAATCTCCTAGGGAATTGTTCATAATGTGTCAGTAGACTGTTAGACTGTTGCAAGTATCTAAAAGTAATTGATCAGTGGAGAAGTGTATCTCTTCGTCAAAACAATGTTTTCAGAGGATCTATATCATACTGCTGTCTGAAGAAGAGTCTCAACTTGAAAAGTCACCCATTCCTTCTCTCCAGAGATGCTGCCTGTCCCGCTGAGTTACTCCAGCATTTTGTGTCTACATCATACTGCTTCTATGTATACTCTCCGTCCTGGTGCAGGGCCTCGACCTGAAACATCGACCATTGCTTTGCTTCTGCAGATGCTGCCTGATTCAATGAATTTCTGCAGCAGCTTGTTGTTTTGCTCCAGATTCCAGCATCTGCAATCTCATGTGCCTCCACCATACTGTTTCTTTATTGGTATATGGAAAATTGGGGAAGTGCTTTCTTCCCCTCCCGCACTACAAAGATATACATAAATCAATCTCCAAAATATAAGGAACAACGTGTTTCTGATGTGGAAGATCCAACCCTGACCTCCCGTCTCTTAAGAACATCGAACTGTAGAGCACAGGAACAACACATAGGGTTTTAACAATAAATATGAGTAACTGTTGAGAAAAGATGTACGTAATTTAAAGTATTTCATTTGCAACAATGCTAAAAACGTTGCTAGAATAAAATAGTTTAAAAGGAGCGTACAATAGCACAATGTTTAATTTACTGGACCATTGGTCCAGAAACATGAGTGTGAATCCCACCATGGAATTTAAATTCAAACCATTAAATAAATTAAAAAGAAATTTAAAAGAACATTAGTCTCGGTAACAATACCTTGGAAGTACTGGTTTGTTGTAAATATCCTTTTTGTTAATGAATGCCGAACAAAAATGAAATGTGCCTCCCTGTTGTAGTTTATTGTGGCGGCAACTCTGCTGCAACCGGTAGAGCTGCTGCCTCACAACGCCAGAGACCCGGGTTCGATCCTCACCCTAGGCCCTGTCTGTGTGGCATCTGCATGTTCTCCCTGTGACCGCCTGGGTTTCCTCCGGGTGCTCCAGTTTTCTCCCACATCACAAAGACTTTCGGCTATGTAGTTTAATTGGCCTCTGTAAATTGTCCCCCGTGTGTAGGGAGTGAATGAGAAAGTGGGATAACATAAAACTAGTGTGAATGGGTGATCAATGGTCGGCACGGACTCAGTGGGCCAAAGGGCTGGTTCCCATGCTGTATCTTTCAATCAATTGATCAATTTAAGTGACTCCGGGCTTAATCATATGGATGAACTTGAAGTGTTTCCTCAGTTGAAGGACAAGTATGGAAAATACATGATGTCATTGCCAGTGACATGAATGTCCTATGATTGAACAAAGAAATATTCATTGCCTAGAAATTTAGCCCATTCATTAGCACTAAATGTGATACCTGTGTAGTGTGTGCTGTACGGTAAAGCCTCGCAATAACGGACCTCTATATACTGGATTTTGGTTATAGCAGACGGAGGCTCCTGTTAAACCGCCCCCCCCCCCCCAGGGCCGTCTTAACGCATGGGCCTGATAGGCACTTGCCCGGGGCCCCATGAGCATAGGGGCCCCATTTTATCGACCATTTACATTTTTATTCCTGTGAGTAGTTGTCGTAGGGGCCCCAGTACACTGCTTTGCCCGGGGCCCATAATGCTGTAAAGACGGCCCTGCCCCACCCCCCCATCCCCTCCACTTCCACTAGATACCCAAAGAGCTGGTGCCACATAGTGAGCTAGCGGTTGCAGGAGTGGAAAGAGCGAGCAGCATGAAGGCAGCGTGAGTATCCCTGGCACACTGCCTGTGGGGCCGGTGGCCCTGCGGCTCCCCAGCCTGTGAATTCTTGCTTTTTTAACGCACCCAATGTTGTGGTTCTTCCCTTGGGTTAAACCTTACCCCCTCCATCGGATGTAGCGGACAATCTGCAATAACAAACACAACCCCCCTCCCCGTAATAGCGAGGGTTTACTGAACTCCGATGCAGGAGCCTTTGGGAAACAAAGTAAAGGTGTTGCTGCCACTGGAACTGCTGGAGATGAACGTCCAGGCATATGACTTTTATTTTGAATGATGAAAGAAAGAACAGCTTGCTTTTTATTTCATGACTGCTTTTCAATGAAAATCTGCTGAAGTACAGTCAATGTTCTAATGGCTGACGCGCACAGTGTGATAATAATAATCTATTTTTTATGATCTTGACTGAGGGTTAATATTGGCAAAGGCACCAAAGATAATTCCACTGCTCCTGTTGAAAATGGTGGTGTGGGACCTGTAACATCTAGCTCATAGTAATATGCAGCATGGAAATAGGCCATTCAGCCGACTAACCAACAACCACCCATTTACAGACACAAAAAGTTGGAGTAACTCAGCGGGACAGGCAGCATCTCCGGAGAGAAGGAATGGGTGATGTTTTGGGTCAAGACCCTTCTTCAGTCTCTATCCAAAATGTCACCCATTCCTTCTCTCAAGAGAAGCTGTCTGTCAAAGCTGAATTACTCCAGCTTTTTGTGTCTATCTTCGGTTTAAACTATCATCTGCCGTTCCTTCCTACACAACCACCCTTTTACACTGTTTGAGAGAGCAGATGACGCCTGGGTTTACTGCTATGTCAGCACCCCAAAATATAAGTTACAAGAGCAATTGTTTGGAAGGCTGGTTCAGATCCTAGTTCCTGGAGAAAAAATAAATGGTTGCATGTAGACACCAGGAACTGCAGATGCTGGTTTAAACAAAAAAGACACAAGGTGCTGGAGTAACTCAGCAGGTCAGGCAGCATTTCTGGTGAAAATGGATAGATGATGTTTCGGGTTGGGAATCTTCTTCAGACTGATTATACGGGGCAATGGAGAAGAATCTGGGAGAGGGGGCCAGTCAAATCACAGCCAGCAGCAGATGTCCTCAGGTTATCTAAGGCTACTGCAGGAAATGGATCAGATGGATCAGATTAGTTGAGGATGGGACTATCCCATCGTTTAAGAAACAGTTAGACAGGTACATGGATAGGACAGGCTTGGAGACATATGGACCAAGCACAGGCAAGTGGGACTAATGTAGCTGGGGCATTGTTAGCCGGTGTGGGCTAGTTGGGCCGACGGGCCTGTTTCCAAACCGTGTCACTCTATGACTCTATGACTAAAGAA
Organism: Rhinoraja longicauda; assembly: GCF_053455715.1. NCBI lineage: Eukaryota > Metazoa > Chordata > Chondrichthyes > Rajiformes > Arhynchobatidae > Rhinoraja > Rhinoraja longicauda. The sequence continues at coordinate 36,214,236 of NC_135955.1, forward strand.
TGTCAATGAAAAAAGACTTTGGGATCTACGTCCATGGCTCCCTGAAAGTTGAAACACAGGTACATATGGTGTTAGGAAACCACAGGGCATGCTTGCTATCATAGATCAGGGCATTGAATATAAAAGTTGGGCTACAGCCCAACGTTCACAAGTTATAGGAGTAGAATTAGGCCATTTGGCCTATCGAGTCCACTCCACCATTCAGTCATGGCTGATCTCTGCCATTTTCCTGCCTTCTCCCCATAACCCTTGGCACCCGTTCTAATCAAGAATTTGTCTATCTCTGCCTTAAAAATATCCACTGACGGCCTCCACAGCCCTCTGTGGCAATGAGATCCACAGATTAACTATGCTCTGACCAAAGAAGTTGCTCCTCACCTCCTTTCTAAAAGAGGGCCCTTTAATTCTGAGGCTCTGGTCCTAGACTTTCCCACCAGTGAAAACATCCTTTCCACATTCACTCTATCGATGTCTTTCATTATTCTGTAAATTTAATGAGGTCCCCCCCCTCAACCTTCTAAACTCCAGCGAGTAGAAGCCCAGTGCTGTCAAACGCTCATCATATGCTAACCCACTCATTCCTGGAATCATTCTTGTAGACATTGGATTACAAAACATTGGTTTAGCTACACTTGGAGTATTGTATGCAGTTGTGATTGCCACACTAGAGGAAGGTTGTGGTTGCACAAGAGTGGGTGCAGGAGAGATCCGCCAGAATGTTGCTTGGATTGAAGGATTTTAGTTATGGGAAGAGATTGGGCTTGTTTCCTCTGGAGCGAAGCAGGATCCCTATTATCTTTGGATCAGGGATAGAAGTACATAAAATTATAAGACACATAGATAGTCAGAATCTTTTTTCCCATAGGTAGGCACTTGAATAGGCAAGCCAACAAAGGATACCAGTGTTAGTGCGGGAAAATGGACTTTGACACAAGCATTGTGGGCCGGAGAGCCCATTTCTGTGCTGTACAACTCTATGGGAGCTGCAATCCATGAACTGGACTGGTTGAGCAATAGCAAATGATGCAAGTTCCCACTATTATACATGTTTTGGCCTCCCTAAATCAATGCTGCCCAAACTCACAAGGCGAGCCAGGTCAATCTAACCAAGAAGGCAGTGAATCACTACGTTTGATAGGTGGGCCTCCTGAATCCAGCAAGTTGCCAATTATAGTCATCGTACGATTCCCCTGAATGAGCCACTGCTGCTGACCTCATTGGGTGATGCAGTCACAGAGTGAAGCACATGAGAAGGTAAAGGTGGATTTCGTGCAGGCTCAATAAAAAGATTTGCACTTATAATGCCTTTTTCATAGCAACTGAACTTCTGAAGTAGTTTATTGCCCATGACGAATATTGAAATGGACACAAGAATATGGGCAGCCTAGTGGTGCAGCGGTAGACCTGTTGCCTTACACTGCCAGAGACCCGGGTTTGATCCAGTGCCATTTTTGGCATTAACCAATGAAGATTTGGCTTCACATATGAAACGTGGCCACAATTAAAGAACAAAAAACATGAGCTACAATGGGAGGCTTCAAAGCTACAATGTGATTTGAAAGCATTGTATGTGAGTGGCTTGAGCAATAATTTCATTATTTGGATGGTTGCTCTTGATTATTGGGTGGAAGGACATGAACTATTTTGATTATACCTTTATCTCTAAACCTATAAATTTACTTCTGACAATGGGGGAAATTTTCAATTCGATTTTTGTGGTTAGCTTTTGTAATTGTTCAAATAAGTTTGCCAGCTGTTCTCTGATTATGGTAGTGAACCAGCAATCCGGATATCATGAGTTTAAATCTCTACAGCAAGTTATGAAAATAAATTCAGTAAAAGTGTTGCAATCAGAAAATTAATCATAACATTTTTATCGTAATAATTTTCATAAAGTGCGAAAGGCACACAGCTGCTCCTATCCAACCTGAGACAGGTGTGACTAGTAGATATAAGGAACTGCTGATGCTGGTTTACCAAAAAAGACACAAAGCGCTGGAGTAACTCAGTTGGTCTGGCAGGATCTCTGGAGAACGTGGCAGGTGACATTTCAGGTTCAACAACGATGAGAAGGCCTACCGGGAGGAGGTGGCTGATCTGGCACTCTGGTGTCAGGACAATAGCCTCCTCTTGAATGTCACTAAAACAAAGGAGCTGATTGTGGACTTCAGAAGGGCTAAACATCCAAGGACGTACACGCCACTGGAGATAAATGGGTCTATTGTGGATAGGGTGAGCAGTTTCAAATACTTGGGAGTCCGCATCGCAGAGGATCTGACGTGGGCAACGCACATTGCCGCACTGGTGGGTAAGGCTAAGCAGCGCCTTTACCACCTTAGACAACTGAGGAAATTCAGAGTGTCGCTGAGGATCCTTCATTGCTTCTACTCTGGGGCTGTAGAGAGCATCCTGTCCGGCAACATTACAGTCTGGTTTGGGAACAGCTCTGCCCAGGACAGGATGGCCCTGCAGAGAGTAGTGCGTTCGGCAGAACGCACCATGGGAACTACACTCGTCCCCCTGCAGGACCTATACATCAGGAGGTGCAGATCCAGAGCAAGCAAGATCATGAGGGACCCCTGCCACCCCAGTAACGGACTGTTCCAGATGCTACGGTCAGGCAAACGCCTCCGCTGTCACGCTGTGAAAACGGAGAGGATGAGACGGAGCTTCTTCCCACAGGCCATCAGGACTGTCAACTTTGATAACCCCAGAGACTAAATTTTTGTCGACACTTTTTGTGCTATGTTTAGTAACTTATTAACTTTATTTATATGCTGTAACTGTAATTATTTTTGTGCACAACCCGCAGGCATTGCCACTTTCATTTCACTGCACATCGAGTATGTGTATGTGACAAATAAATTTGACTTGACTTGACTTGAGGTCGGGACCCAAAAAGATGCCTGACAGGAAACGTCACCTAACCATGTACTTCAGAGATGCAGCCTGACCTGCTGAGTTATTCCAGCACTTTGTGTCTTTTTCTAGGTGTGACTAGTTTCCCAATAAATGATTGTACAATTACTATCTCTTAATAATATCTTAATATGAGAGCCAATTGCAAAATATTGTAAGAAGAGGAAGGTCAGACTGAACAATAGACAAAGAACAGATGTCATATAAGGATATGACCGTCTCAATTTGTGTTAAGTTGTGAGAAAGGCATAAGGTGCCTGCAAAAGGATCGAGACATACTAAGTGAATTGGCAAAGAGATGGCAGATAGAATACAATGAAACAGTTATCCACTTTGGTAGAAAGACTTGACAAGCAATGCTATTTAAATTGTTTGAGAGACGTAAGTGACATTACACAAGAAACATAAGCATTTCGTGTGCAGGTAGAGCATGGAATTAAGAAGGCAGATGGAATGTTGAGATTTATTGTATAGGGGGAGGTGGAAAAGAGGATTAAAAAATCTTGTTAAAATTGGACAGGGCTTTGGTGCACCATAGCATGGCAGGACGGATGAGTTGGTATTGTCAAAATATTTTAAGTTTTAACAGCAACAACAAACTAGGTTTGAAAGAAAATTGAGTGGGAATCGGCTAAATATATTACCGCCTGTCTCCAGAATATCATAGCAGTCTACAGTGCCCTCCATAATGTTTGCGACAAAGACCCATCATTTATTTATTAGCCTCCACAATTTGAGATTTGTAATAGCAAAGAATCACATGTGGTTAAAGTGCACTTTGTCAGATTTTATTAAAGGCCATTTTTATACATTTTGGTTTCAACATGTAGAAATTACAGCAGAAATTACATGTAGAAATTACATGGTCCCCCAATTTCAGGGCACCGTAATGTTTGGGACACATGGCTTCACAGGTGTTTGTAATTGCTCAGGTGTGTTTAATTGCCTCCTTAATGCAGGTATAAGAGAGCTCTCAGCACCTAGTCTTTCCTCCACCTTTGGAAACTTTTGGAAGCTTTTATTGCTGTTTTTCTCAACATGAGGACCAAAGTTGTGCCAATGAAAATCAAAGAAGCTATTATGAGACTGAGAAACAAGAATAAAACTGTTAGAGACATCAGCCAAAACTTAGGCTTAGCAAAATCAACTGTTTGGACATCATTATGAAGAAAGAGAGCACTGGTGAGCTCAATAATCGCAAAGTGACTGGCAGGCCAAGGAAGACCTCCACAGCTGATACAGAATAATTCTCTCTATAATAAAGAAAAATCCCCAAACACCTGTCCGACAGATCAGAAACACTCTTCAAGGATAGATTTGTCAAGGATAGATTTGTCAATGACCACTGTCGACAGAAGACTTCATGAACAGAAATACAGAGGCTACACTGCAAGATGCAAACCACTGGTTAGCCGCAAAAATAGGATGGCCAGGTTACAGTTTGCCAAGAAGTACTTAAAAGAGCCACCACAGTTCTGGAAAAAGATGAGTTGTGGACAGATGAGACAAAGATTAACAGAGGCAAATAAATAAATGATGGGTCTTTGTCCCATACATTATGGAGGGCACTGTATGTCCTAACCAAACAGAGAACCAACGTCAGAAATTTCTACCAGATTGGATCTGGCTAACAAGTAATGGAGATAAGTGAACAAAGAAGAATATGTGATTTTTTAGAAATAGCTTTTATTACGTCCAGAAACCTTTGAAAGTGACAGGTTTGCTGAGAAGGTTGTTTTGGTAAAGCACATGGAATCCTTGGCTCTATAAATAGAAGCACAGGAAACAAAAACAAAGAAGTTATACTTTGTAGCGACCATAGGGATTGGTCCTGAGAGTCGAACCCTCGGATTGGCCAGCAAGGTCACATGGTGGTGCGACCATAGGGATTGGTCCTGAGAGTCGAACCCGCTGATTGGCCAGCAAGGTCAGGTGGTGGTTTTGGGCCCAAAAACAAGGCAGTGGGAAGAGAACTTCGATGTGAACAATTTGAGTTAATGGTTGTCTGTAATCTCGTTTGTTATCCTTTGTAATTGAATATTGCTGCCGCAATAAACTTCTTTAACAAAGTACAAGCCTCCAGACTCGCCATAACTTAATATTTATTAAACACCGGTCAGGCCTCAGCTGCAGTATTGTGGTCATTTAGGAAAGATGTCTAAACGTTAAAGACAGCGCAGAGGAGATTTTACCAGGAATTAATTATGTGAAATAGCCAGAGATACTGGGTTGATCACCTGAGACAAGCGATCATTTGGGAGATTTAATGGACCTGTTTTAAATTACAATGGGCTTTGAAAGAGTAATTAAGGAGAAGCTTTTTCCAGTGATCAAAGGGTCAATAGCCAGCGAACATTTGCTGAAGCACTCTCCCACTAGTGGAAACATTCTGGCCAAATCCCTTTTCGCCGTGCCCATTAAAGCTTTACCCCAGGATGGTTTTGGTTTATTGTCACATATACCAAGTTACAGCCAAAAATCTTGGTATTGTATGCTATCCAGATTAAAGAAACATAGATAATTAGGAGCTACTTTGCTGATATTGAGGGAGAAGTTCTTGTCTCGACACCATATTGCTAAGATCTCCATCTCTTTCCTATACTCCGTCACATCATGTTTCAGATTCAGCCCATCACTGTGTTGCAATCTGTAAACTTAGTGGTGGGTATATGGAAAGAGCTGCCAGAGGAAGTAGTTGAGGCAGGTACTATTGCAACTTTTAGTCAGGTACATGGATAGGATAGGTTTAGAGGGATATGGGCCAAACACAAGCAGGTGGGACTAGTATAGATGGGAACGTTGGTGTGGGTATGTTGGGCTGAAGGACCTGTTTCCACGCTGTACGACTCTATGACTAAATGGATTGTGGCAGAATTCGGCCACTTAGTTGTGAGTGTATAAGGAGTATTAAAAAATGAAGAACATGTCCTTGCAGGGGAACTGGTGATGAGATTTGTCTTGGAGGACATTTGTACCTTACCCTACTGATTGGGACAGTCTAGTGGTCAGGAAGTCAAGATTACTTCCTAAATGCAGTTCATTGCCAATAGATGAAATTGGATAGAAAAATGAATGCACTGTTCAAAAACATTTTCCCTTGCTATTCTTTATAATAAGCTTTTTGAATAGAATAAATCCCACATTCCATGTATATGTTGGTAATATTTAACCAAAGATGCCAAGAAATCTGAAAAGATTATTTTTAGAGACAGAAACCATGGTGCAAATGATAATGCAAAAAAAATGCGTGGATAAATTTCTCGACAAATGTGATTTTATTATAATAATGAAGTACTTTTTCAACAAACCTTGGCTTTTGGTAACGAGTGCAGTATAACCATCTGGCACAAAAACAATCCTGGCTTTGCTAAAAAGAAATGTTCATGAAGCAAAAAAAACAAGCTTTCTTTTTGATGATGTCACTGAAAATTTGAGTTTGCTCCACACTAATTTTGCTCCATGCTCCCTAGTTGCAGACCATTTCCCACACTATCAATTTTCATGCACAGCAAAGCACTAGTTAATCCAGCTCACTCCTTGTTCCTTTGTGTAAATTACAGCTAACATTCAACAAGGCAACCAGTCAGAACTTAACATTGCTAATTGTACAGATTTACTCAACAAGTGCCCTACACAAATGCGAATTTCATGCAAACCCAGAATATTAATCCAGTTGTGGAGCAAATCAAGTCGAGTGCATTATCAAAAATACGCATATGATGAGGTAGAGGTGCAATGAAAATATTGCATGCAGCATCATCACAGACACCATAGAAAAAATATGAATTATATATAAGATTACACATAAATTCTGTAAGAGAGTAAGAAAAGAAAAAACATTGTAAAAAATAAGGCAGTAGAGCAAAACACAAGTAGAAGTAAAATGTATTGTAGGTAGACACAAAATGCTGGAGTAACTCAGCGGGACAGGCAGCATCTCTGGAGAGAAGGAATGGGTGACGTTTCGGGTCGAGACCCTTCTTCAGTTCTGGGCACCGTGTAATAGAAAATATGTTGTCAAGCTGGAAAGGGTACAGAGAAGATTTACGAGGATGTTGCCAGGACTAGAGGGTCTGAGCCATGGGCAGAGGTTGAATAGGCTGGGACCCTATTCCTTGCAGTGCAGGAGGATGAGGGGTGATCTTATAGAGGGGTATAAAATCATGAGAGGAATAGATAGGGTAGATGCAGAGAATCTCTTGCCCAGAGTAGGTGAATCAAGGACCAGAGAACATAGGTTTAAGGTGAAGGGGAAAAGATTTAATAGGAATCTGAGGGGTAACCTTTTCATACAAAGGGTGGTGGATGTATTAAACAAGCTGCCAGAGGAGGTAGTTGAGGCAGGAACTATCCCAACATTTAAAAAAGTTAGACAGGTACATGGATAGGATAGGTTTGGAGGGATATGGACCACCTGCTGGCAGATGAGACCAGTAGCTGAGACATGTTGGCCAGCGTGGGCAAGTTGGGCTGACAGGCCTGTTTCCACACTGTATCATTCTATGACTATGACTCCATGGAAAAATGTTCATGGTAGTGCAAGAAGCAGTTCATAGTTTTTACATTGCTGAGGAAGGATTAGGGATGTACAGAATGTTTCAAGATCCTAATTTTTGTAGGAAAATATCTATTCATGAACTTGGTGGTATGCAACTTCAGGGTTCATGTTAACAATGAGAAATTATCTTTGATGATAGGTTCCGCCTTCTTGAGGCAATGCCTCATGTACAGTAGATGCTTTAGATAGTGAGGAGGACTTTGCCCATGATAGTCTGGGCTGGGTCCAGCACTCCCTGCAGCCTCCTGCGATCCTGTGCATTGGAACTGCCATACCAGGCCATGATGCAACCAGTCAGGATACCTTCTAGAGTACATTTGGAGGGGTTTCGTACTGTATACATTTAATTTTGTTTAGTTTATTGTCATGTGTACATTGTCACAGGTACAGTGAAAGGGTATTTTGTTGCGTGCCATCCAGTCAGTTTTAGCAATCTCCTTCTTGTTCCCTCAATGAGCCCACAAATAACACACACTTAGCCCTATTTGTGGTAAGCAATATTTGTGCTGCACAAAGTGAGTGATGGATATTGCCTGGTCCATCACACATGTTGGCCTCCTCACCATTGAGAGGATCCACAGGATGTGCTGCCTCAAACCAGCCCGGCTACGCACTCATCTCACTGCTGTAGAAAGAAGGAAGAAGGAGCCTGAGAACTGTGACCTCCAAGTTCAAAAGCACCTTCTTGCCATCAACCACCAGGTTCTTGAACACGTTGCACAATGCTAAGCACAACCCTACCACAGCCATGGACTTTGTTTATGTTGCACTCTGCACTTCATTTTCACTATTCTGGTCTGGTCACCTAGTATTATTGATAATGACTGCATTATTGATTACTATGTATTTATTTGACAGCTTGTTGAATTGATGAGCTGTGAACCTGCAGCAAGTAAGAATCTCATTATTCTGATCCGATGCATGTGACAATCAAACACCCTCTCCTGCCCTCTCCGTCCTGAGTCAGTGATCACTCAAAACATAAAAAATAAATTGTGTCGAATCATCTCCTTGTGACTTTCAGTGGCATAGTTGTGCGTCAGCTGCACATTGGTTGCTTGGAATCTCTGTAGCTTCTGGTAAAGGCATGCATTCACCTGCATCAGCCATGTGTGAGGAGTTCATTGTGCCCAGCTCTGTGGGCTACACTGGTTGCCAGTGTGTGGCAAGGTGAAAGGCATGTACTGTAGCTGGTCTCCTCTGTTATGTGGCTGTGGGTCGTTCATTGAACATTGAGACCTTACAAATATCCTAATTTTCAGCCTGGAGAGTTGATTAGCAACTCCTCCTCAGCTGGATCCATCTATCACTTGCCAGTTCTTGCACCGCCCCTTCAGTTTTAGAGATACAGTGTGGAAATAGGCCCTTCGGCTCACCGAATCTGCGCCGACCAGCGACCACCCCTACATTTGTTCTAAATTACACAAAAGGGGCAATGCACAGAAACCAATTAACCTACAACTCATGTCTTTGGAATGTGGGAGGAAACCGGAGCACCCGGGGAAAACCCGCACGGTCACAGGGAGAATGTACAAACTCCAAACAGACAGCACCCGTAGTCAGTTATTTCACAAAATGCTGGAGTAACTCAGCAGGTCAGGCATCATCTCAGGAGAGAAGGAATGGGTGACATTTCGGGTCGTGACCCTTCTTCAGACTGATGTCACACAAAATGCTGGAGTAACTCAGCGGGTCAGGCAGCATCTCAGGAGAGAAGGAATGAGTGACGTTTCGGGTCGAGACCCTTCTTCAGACTGATGCACCCGTAGTCAGGATCGAACCCAGGACCCTGGCGCTGTAAGGCAGCAACTCTACAGCTGCGCCACTGTGTTCTTAGGTACTTCCTGCTGCCCTAATATGTGGCTCCAACGACACTCGGGAAACTCAACAGCAACCAGGACAAAGCAGCCTGATAATCAGTGCCCCATCCACAACCATAAATATTCAATGCCTTCACCGCTGACACAGTGGCTGCAGTCTGTACCATCTTCATAATGCACTGCAGTTAATCATCAGAAAGACTGCAGCGGTTAAAGAAGGTGGCTCATCTCCACCTACTCAAGGGTAATTATGGCTGAACTTGCCAATGATGTCCTGCACCCAAAATATGAATAAATAAATAAAATCTAGCAGCGAAGGAACCAATGTTGTAGAACACAATTTCGCAACATTTGTTCTTTTTTCATTCAAATTTCTTTTTTTCTTCAACAGGAACTTCCGCACCCTCTGGGATTTCAACACAATGACACTGTTTTCCTGAATGATTACTGAATGGAAATGAAGTTGTTCAGTTGGAGGGGAGGAGAGGAGAGGACGGGTGTTAAAGGTCTGTGCAGCATATCATTTCCTGCAAGGCCGGCATTGAGCCAAGTGAATAAATAGCTTAAGAAGTGAGGGGGGCTGAGGGGGAGGGAGGAAGCAGGGGAAGCAGAAAAAGGAGACCAAAATTTATGTCCAGAAATGTTGATTGGAAGATTGAATACAGACTTCCTGGTTTCGCATGAATTCAACAGTTACAGATTAAGTGGATTGCCAACAATTTTTCCTGAGATTTTGTGCATTGATTGCAAAACTCCATCGTTATTTCAGCAAATCTTTCTGCATTGTCCCTCATTCTAGTTCAAAGGGTGATACAATACAGAAACAGGCCCTTTGGCCCCTGAGTCTGCAATGACCAAACCTTTTGTTGGAGAGCAAAGCAACAAAAGCTTTCTCTTCTGCTTTTTGAACACTCCTGCCTTTCACCCATTTACTAACCTTCAATTCTTTAGCACTCTCGACTTTCACCTCATCACTGGCCTTCTCTTTTAAGCATAAAACAAAGTTCGTAGAACAGTACAGCACAGGAATGGACCCTTTGGCCCACAATGTTTGTGCCGAACATGATGCCATTTAAACTTATCTCATCTGCCTGCACTGATCTCGTTTGCCTGCACATGATCCATGTCCCTCTATTCCCTGCATTTTCATGTGCCTATCTTAAAGCCTCTTAAAGGCCACTATCGTATCTGCCTACACCATCACCACTAGCAATGCGTTCCAGACCCCCATCACTCTGTAAAAAACTTGCCCCGCGCATGTCTATTAAACTTTCCCCCTCTCACCTTATAGCTATGTCCTCCAATGTTGGACATTTGCACCCTGGGGAAAAAGTTCTGACTGTCTGCCCTATCTATGCACACTCGCTTCCACCGAATCACTGGGCTCCCTTTTTCAGCGCTCCCGCCTTCCATGAAATCACTGACCTCCCTCTTTATTCTCTCCATCCTTCCTCATATCTCCGCATCGTAAAACCTGTGAAAATCTAATCATACCTTGATCTTGAAGATCATCAACATTGAATACAGATTCTTTTTTACCATTCCCGTTAGATTTTCAGCAACTGCAGTATTTTGTTTTTGTATATGTTTAGTTTAGTTTAGATATACAGCGTAGAAACAGCCCTTTGGCCCACTGAGTCCACGCCGACCAGCGATCACCCAAACACCAGTCCGATCTCATCACTGGTTAGAATCCTACACAATAGTGACAATTTACAAAGGCCAATTAACCTACCAACCTACACGTCTTTGGAATATGGGTGGAAACTGGAGCTCCTGGAGAAAACCCACGCAGTCACAGGGAGAATATACAAACTCTGTAAGGACAGCACTTGTACTCAAGATCGAACCTGGATCTCTGGCGTTGTAAAGCAACTCTACTATTGCGTTACTGCTGCCGTACACCTACACATTAGTGGCAATTTGTCCCATTTATCCCACTTGTTCGCATTTTTCTCATCCCTCAAAACCTTTCCTATCCATGTACCTGTCCAGTAACTGAATAATTTTGACAGATATTGCTAAAAATAAAAATAAATAAAAACAGGCGTAGATGGTACATCTTGGCCGGCATGGGAAGGTTGGGCTGAAGGGCCAGCTTCTGGGCTGAAGGGCCAGCTTCTGGGCTGTATGACTCCATGACTCCATGATGTGAATTCTTTGCTTCGAGCAACAATGGATTCAGGGTAAAAAGAAAACATAAAGTGCTGGAGTAAATCAGCGGGCCAGGCAGCGTCTCTGGAGCACATGGATAGGCAATGTTTTGGGTCAAGACCCTTCTTCAGACGAATTGTGCTCGGGGTGAGAAAGCTGGAATAGAGGTGGGGGCCAGGACAAAGCCTGGCAAGTGATAGGTGGATACAGGTGAGGAAGTGGGGGTTCAGGATTCAGGATGAACAGAAAGTTGAGGGATATGGAAAAGCCACATTTAGTCAAGGTTAGTTCACATGTTCTGGCCTGCGTGTGCGAGCGGATGGTGGCACGGTGGCGCAGCAGTAGGGTTGCTACCTTATAACACCAGAGATCCGGGTTTGATCCTGACTACAGGTGCTGTCTATATGGAGTTTGTACGTTCTCCCTGTGACCACGTTGGGTTTTTTCTGGGTGCTCCAGTTTCCTCCCACATGTCAAAGACGTACAGGTTTGTAGGTTTGTAGGTTAATTAACTTCAGTAAGATTGTAAATTGTCCCTAGTGTGTAGAATAGTGCTAGTGTAACGGGGATCACTGGTCGGTGCGTAGTCCGTGGGCCGAAGGGCCTGTTTCCGCGCTGTATCTCTAAAGTCTAAAGAGTGTCGGGTAGGGGGGGAGGGGGTGCGAAGGAGAAGGGTAGATTGGGAGGGTGATGTTTGATCAGCATATTTATGTAATTCAACAACAACTGGATATGAATGTGCCTGGTCCTATGTAACACCGAACCATGATTATAATATGCAAATTAGGCTCTGCAGCTGATTATCTTGGCCCCCTTTCAAATTCAACACTGGCTAGCTAGCTTTCCCAGGCCCCACAAACCTGGCAGCTCACCAGGTTAGCTAGATTCAGGGGATAATTGTGTTATTAGAACATAAAAATATGAGAAACATTAGCGGACACCGATTGTTAGCCTGGAAGAGGTGTGCCACCTCTCAGTGGAAACTCTTCCGTGAACCCCTGCCTCCCCCCCACTGCTGCTCCAAACACATAATGTTTGTTGGTCCTCTGTTTTTATGATGATTCGCGTTCTGAACATCCCAGCTGCCCCCCCCCCCTCCCCCCACCACCACCACCTCCTCTCCCACTGCCCATCCCCCCTTCCCCGCCGCTCTCCCTCCCCATCCTTCGCCAGCCTGCAACATTTTCTGACTGCCGTCTTCTACGACAACCTTTCTCACCAGCAGCTTGTCATTCTGGCCAGGGGCCAGGCAGCGACAGAGGTGAAATATGATCGGGGCCCGAGTTTGATGAGGCTTCTCAGACATTCCACGCCTGGGAGCTTGGCACTACACTGCAAGTGGCGACCATGGAAAAACCCACTCTTTTCTGAGAGCTGTTTTCCAAAGATTTTACGCCTTTATTCCAACATCGAACTCCGTCCAGTTGTAGAGGGACAACCTCCTGTACAGGCGTGCCAGGGAACCTGCCCATCGAACTGGCACAGGTTTACCACTCCCATAGATTTGGAGAACAACTGCTCATGAACTTTTAGCGTTCAACGGTACTTTATTGTCACATGTATCTAAGTACAGTGAAATTATCTTTTTGCACATAGTTTAGTGACAATCCTATACATTAGGCATAATCATTCTAAGTATAAGAGTGTAAGACAGTAGACCACACTGAGTCAGTACACAAGATTCATTACGTTTTAAGCACCATCCCTGTATACTTCCCCTCGGCCAAATCATTCAAAGGCACGGCATTTCTTTCCACTGCTATGCGGATGACACACAGCTTTATCTCCCCCTGAAACCCAACAGCCGGTCAAATTTAATCAGCCTCATGCACTGCCTTGAGGACATAAAATGTTGGATGGCACAGAACTTCCTTCAACTAAACGAGAGCAAGTCTGAAGTCATTCTATTCGCACCCCCCCCCCCAACTCCATCAAAACGATAACAGGCAGCCTTGGAAGCCTATCCTCCCTAGTCAAACCGCATGCCAAAAACCTTGGCGTGATATTTGACTGCATTAAAGTTTGACAAGCAAGACAACGCTGTGGTAAAAGCCAGTTTCTTCCAGCTTCGTACCATAGCTAAAATCAAACCATTCCTCCAATTTAATGACATTGAAAAAATCATCCACGCATTCATTTCCTCCTGCCTAGACTACTGCAACTCCCTATACACTGGGATCAGCCAATCATCCCTGTCCCGCCTGCAATTAGTCCAAAACGCCGCAGCGAGACGCCGGACGGTTACCCGTAAAAGGGACCACATCACCCCGATTCTGGCCTCTCTCCACTGGCCCCCAGTACAGTACAGAATCAACTTCAAGCTCCTCCTATTCACATACAAAGCCCTAAACGGGCTTGCCCCACCCTGTATCAAAAATCTTCTAACCCACCACTCTATCTCCAGGTCCCTCAGGTTGGCCGACTTGGGGCTACTGACTATCCCTCAGTCTAGGCTTAAGCTCAGGGGTGACCGTGCTTTTGCGGTTGCAGCTCCTAGACTGTGGAACAGCATCCCTCCCCTGTCAGAACTGCCCCCTCCATCGACTCCTTTAAGTCCAGGCTCAAAACCTATTTCTACTCCCTAGCATTTGAGGCCCTCTGAGGGGGCGCTGTGAACTGTTTATGTATGTGCTGTTATGTTTGTGTGCCATTGTATGTTCGTTCTTAGTACCTGGACTGATGTACAGCACTTTGGTCAATGTGGGTTGTTTTTAAATGTGCTATACAAATAAAATTGACTTGACTTGTCTTGACTTTTGAATGAGTAGAAATAACTTAAATATATAGTTATATTTAATACGGAACAAATTCCTGATGAAAAATTCCACATATTGCATGGTGGTTTGAGTTTCTGTTCCAAGAGGAGACTCTGTTTAAGAGATATAGAGCCATAGATATGACAAATTTCGGGACTGCAGTCTCTTCACAGGTGAGGCGGGAGGCAGCAGGTGGGTGGTTTGTGAGAGAGAGAGAGAGAGAGAGAGAGAGAGAGAGAGAGAGAGAGAGAGAGAGAGAGAGAGAGAGAGAGAGAGAGAGAGAGAGAGAGAGAGAGAGAGAGAGAGAGAGAGAGAGAGAGAGAGAGAGAGAGAGAGAGAGAGAGAGAGCTTGGGATAGAGTGGCTGGTTCAAGAGTCTGGTGTCTTTACTACACCCTCAGTATTATGCATATTGTACCTTAATCTCTCCAATCGGCTTATCTTTCATAACTCCATGTCCCTTCTAACATCACCACCCAACTTGTCCATCGCATTTAGTGATCTGCAAGCCTATCAAGCCCAGCCGTGGAACTCTTGACCATCACAATCCGACAACTGGAGAGGGTACAAAGAGGATTTACAAGGATGGTGCCAGGACTAGAGGGTCTGAGCTATAGGGAGAGGTTGAGCAGGCTAAGACTCTATTCCTTGGAGCGCAGGAGGATGATGGGTGATCTAAAAGAGGTGTACAAGATCATGAGAGGAATAGATTGGGTAGATGCACAGTCTCTTGTCCAGAGTAGGTGAATCGAGGGCGAGAGGGCATAGGTTTAAGGTGAAACCTTAACAAGCCTACCAAGCAGCCTTAATTCAATGCATTTCGTCTCCGCCTAGATCTCATCCCTGGAACAGCTGGAAAATAAGGACACCTACTTCAGACTCCTATTCATGGATTATAACTCTACTTTCAATACCATTATCCCAACCCAACTCATCTCCAAACTGCTGGGATTTGGAGTCAGCACTCTTCTCTGTAATTGAATCCTCAACTTCCTGACCAACAGACCCCAATCAGGGAGGATAGGTGACAAATCATCCTCAATGATAATTCTCTATACTGGTGCCCCACTAGGATACATTCTCAGCTCCCCATGATACTCCGTGCACACTCAAGACAGTGCAGCTAAATACCAATCCAACTCAATTTATAAGTTTGCAGAGGACACCACCGTAATGGACTTGATATTGAATAATGACAAGATGGAGTACAGAAAGGAGATTGAGAACCTTGTAAATTGGGGCCAAAACAACCTCTCCCTCCGCTTATTCCTCAGCAGGACAGGCAGCACTTCTGGAGAGAAGGAATGGGTGACATTTCGGGTCAAGACCCTTCTTCAGACATTCCTACACAACCTCTCCCTCAATGTCAGCAAGCCCAAGGAGATTGTGACTGACTTCACAAAGTGAAGCAGTAGATATACCCCAGTCTACATTGATGATGCCGAAGTAGAGAAGTAGAGATGGTCAAAAGCTTCAAGTTCCGAAGAATAAATATCACTCGCAATTTGACCTGGACCAGCCACATTGAAGCTGTGGCCAAGCAAGCACTCCAACGCCTCAATTTCCTTGGAAGGCTTAGGAAGGTTCAGCATATCCACACCAACTTCCACAGCTGTGCCGTCGAAAGCATTTTATTGGAATCCACCACAGCTTGGTTTGGGAACAGCTCCATCCAAGACCGCAAGAAATTGCAGAGAGTTGTGGACATGGCCCAGACCATCACACAAACCAACCTCCCTTCCATTTACACTTCACACTGTCTCGGCAAGGCCAACAGCAAAATCAAGGACTAGACTTACCCTGTTTGCTACCTCTTTTCCCCTCTCCCATCAGGCAAGAGGTACAGATGTTTGAAAAAGCATACCTCCAGATTCAGGAACACTTTCTTCCCAGATGTTATTGGATAACTAAATGGTTCTCTCATCAGCTAGAGTGAGATCCTAACCTCCCATCAACCTCGCTGGAGACCTATGAACTATCTTTAATCAGACTTTATTAGACTCCAATGTTATATCATGCACTGAATGTTTTACCCATTATTCCTTATTTGTGCACTGTGGATGGCTTGATTGCATTCATGCACACCTTTTTTTGACTGATAGCATGCAAACAAAAGCTTTTTACTGTACTTCAATACACGTGACAATAGAACCAAAATTAAACTAAACATTGTGGCCTGTCCTATAGACAATAGTTACAGGAATAGGCCATTCGGCCCTTCAAGCCAGCACTGCATTATTGCAGCTATGTCAAAATTTAGCCTTTTTTCTATTTTGTTGAGTATAGTTTTCTGACCCAACTTAAGGCCTTTGTTTGGCTCCACAAACTATAAATTATAATATTACCTGACTGGAGGTAACTTCGTAGGATTGCTTTTATAATTCATCAAGAAAAGAGTAATAAGTGTTTTATTGTCATATGTCCTGAAACGGAACAATGAAATTCTTACTTGCAGCAGCACAACCGATATGTAAACATAGAGACATAGAGTCATAAAGCTGTGGAAACAGGCCCTTCGGCCCAACTTACCCACACCGGCCAACATGTCCCATCTACTCTAGTCCAACCTGGCTGCGTTTGGCCCATTTCCCTCTAAACCTGTCCGATCCATGTACCTGTTTAAAGGTTTCTTAAACGTTGCGATAGTTCCTGCCTCAACTATCTCTTCTGGCAGCTTGTTCCATACACCTACCACTCTTTGTGTGAATAATTATCCCTCAGGTCCCTATTAAATCTTTCCCGGCTCACCTTAAACCTATGTCCTCTGGTTCTTACTTCCCCCAATCTTGCCGATCTATTCCTCTCATGATTTTGAACATCTCGAAAAGATCACCTCTCATCCTCCTGCGCTAGAGTTCTCGCCTTCTTCACCTCTCCCTATCGCTCAGGCCCTTGGGTCCTGGCTACATCTTCGTAAAGCTTCTCTGCAAACATCACAGTACTCTAAACAACATAAAAAACAACAAACAAGAAAAAAAACAAGACTTACGGTTGGCCACTGTTTAAGGGGGTTGAGGCCTGGATTCGATTGTAATTCAACATTCAAGTTCACAAAATAAGACAGATTTTGTCAGTGTCACTAATTGATCCAATATTTAGTTTACTTAACCAGTGCAAAACCTGAAACACATTTGATTTACTCCAAATATATAGGCAGATGAGAGACAAATGGGGCGGCACGGTGGCGCAGCGGTAGAGTTGCTGCCTTACAGCGAATGCAGCGCCGGAGACCCGGGTTCGATCCTGACTACGGGTGCTGTCTGTACGGAGTTTGTACGTTCTCCCCGTGATCTGCGTGGGTTTTCTCCGAGTTCTTCGGTTTCCTCCCACACTCCAAAGAAGTACAGGTATGTAGGTTAATTGGCTGGGTAAATGTAAAAATTGTTCCTGGAGTGTGTAGGATAGTGTTAATATGTGGGGACCGCAGGTCAATTCGGACCCGGTGGGACGAAGGGCCTGTTTCCGCGCTGTATCTCTAAACTAAAAATATTTCATTGCCATTATGTACCTTTCCTATGCACCCACCCACTCCTGTGCGCACTAATTTCTCCCACTATCCCCTTCCTCCAATAGCCCTTCCTCTAGCTTTACAATTCACTCCTCTCCTCTCTTTATCTGACACCCTGACGCCCTTTTGTTTCCTTTTCACCTCCAGCTTTTGTCACTGACTCCAGCCATCTGGCAATCAAACCCCCTGCACCTGTATCCACCTATCACTTGCCAAGGTAGACACAAAATGCTGGAGTAACTCAGGGGGTCAGGCAGCATCTCTGGAGAGAAGGAATGGGTGACATTTCGGGTCGAGACCCTTCTTCTCTCCAGAGATGCTGCCTGTCCCACTGAGTTACTCCAACATTTTGTGTCTACCTTCGATTTAAACCAGGTGATGTCAGGGGAGGGGGTGGGACAAAGATAGAATGTAGTCGAAGACAGCAAGACTCGTGGGAGAACTGGGAAGGGGAAGGGGATAGAGAGGGAAAGCAGGGACTATCTGAAGTTAGAGAAGTCAATGTTCATACCGCTGGGGTGTAAACTACCCAAGTAGGCAGAGGTTCACCTGCACCTCCTCCAACCTCATCCTCTGTATCCACTGTTCCAGGTGTCAACTTCTCTACATTGGCAAGACCAGGCACAGGCTCGGCAATCGTTTCGCTGAACACCTCTGCTCAGTCCGTCTTAACCTACCTGATCTCCCGGTTGCTCAGCTCTTCAACTCCCCCTCCCAAGTCAAGTCAAGTCAAGTCAAGTCAAGTTTATTTGTCACATGCACATACACGATGTGCAGTGAAATGAAAGTGGCAATGCCTGCGGATTGTGCACCAAAAAGAATTACAGTTACAGCATATAAATAAAGTTAATACAGTTAATACAGAGAAGACAAAATTTAGTCCCTGGAGTTATAAAAGTTAACAGTCCTGATGGCCTGTGGGAAGAAACTCCGTCTCATCCTCTCCGTTTTCACAGCGTGACAGCGGAGGCGCTTGCCTGACCGTAGCATCTGGAACAGTCCGTTGCTGGGGTGGCAGGGGTCCCTCATAATCTTACTTGCTCTCGATCTGCACCTCCTGATGTATAGGTCCTGCAGGGGGACGAGTGTAGTTCCCATGGTGCGTTCTGCCGAACGCACTACTCTCTGCAGGGCAATCCTGTCCTGGGCAGAGCTGTTCCCAAACCAGACTGTAATGTTGCCGGACAGGATGCTCTCTACAGCCCCAGAGTAGAAGCAATGAAGGATCCTCAGAGACACTCTGAATTTCCTCAGCTGTCTAAGGTGGTAAAGGCGCTGCTTTGCCTTGCCCACCAGTGTGGCAATGTGCGTTGCCCATGTCAGATCCTCTGTGATGTGGACTCCCAAGTATTTAAAACTGCTCACCCTATCCACAGTAGACCCATTTATCTCCAGTGGCGTATACATCCTTGGATGTTGAGCCGTTCTAAAGTCCACAATCAGCTCCTTAGTTTTAATGACATTCAAGAGGAGGCTATTGTCCTGACACCAGAGTGCCAGATCAGCCACCTCCTCCCGGTAGGCCTTCTCATCGTTGTCGGAGATCCGGCCCACCACCACAGTGTCATCAGCAAACTTGATGATGGAGTTTGAGCTGAACCTGGCCCCACAGTCATGTGTGTACAGGAAGTACAGTAGGGGGCTAAGGACGCAACCCTGGGGGATCCTATGTTCAGGGTGAGGGTGCTAGATGTGTGTTCCCCCATCCTGACCACTTGGGGCCTGGCGCATTCACAATCTGACCTTTCTTGGGGCCTGGTGCATTGTCCCATTCACAATCTGACCTTTCTGTCCTGGGCCTCCTCCATTGTCAGAGTGAGGCCCAGCGCAAATTGGAGAAACAGCACCTCATATTTCACTTGGGTAGTTTACACCCCAGCGGTATGAACATTGACTTCTCTAACTTCTGATAGTCCCTGCTTTCCCTCTCTATCCCCTTCCCCTTCCCATTTCGCCCACTAGTCTTGCTGTCTTCGACTACATTCTATCTTTGTCCCACCCCCTCCCCTGACATCAGTCTGAAGAAGGGTCTCGACCCGAAACGTCACCCATTCCTTCTCTCCAGAGATGCTGCCTGACCCCGCTGAGTTACTCCAGTATTCTGTGTCTACCTTCGAATTTAACCAGCATCTGCAGTTTTGTTCCTATCACTTGCCAAGCTTTGTCCCTCCCCCACAGCTGCTTTACAACTTTCACCCCCAACACAATCAGTCTGAAGAAGGATCCCAACCTGAAATGTTCCACAGATCCACAGATGCTGCCTGACCTGCTGTTACAATATTTCATTCACAGGTTAGATCAAGAAGTTACCGAGATTAAAAATACAAAAGTAATCAAAAAGTTAAAAAACAACTGCAGATGCAAGAAATCTGAAACAAAGGCAGAAAATAGGGAAACTGGTCAGGCAGCACCTGTGACAAGAGAAACGACATTAACATTACAGGTCGATGATCCTCCAAACACAGATCAGGGGTTGTCAACCTGAAATGATAACCTTGCTTCTCTTTCCACATGGATGCTGCTTGACCTGTTCAAATATCTCCAACATTTTCTGTATTTAAATCTCAAACTACAAAGACCATCAATTCTGAAGAAAGGTCCTGGCCGAAAACATCACCTGTCCATCCCACTCCACACATGCTGCCTGGCCAACTGAGTTCCTCCAGCAGTTTGTTTTTTAGACAATAGACAATAGACAATAGGTGCAGGAGTAGGCCATTCAGCCCTTCGAGCCAGCACCGCCATTCAATGCGATAATGGCTGATCACTCTCAATCAGTACCCCGTTCCTGCCTTCTCCCCATACCCCATCACTCCGCTATCCTTAAGAGCTCTATCCAGCTCTCTCTTGAAAGCATCCAACGAACTGGCCTCCACTGCCTTCTGAGGCAGAGAATTCCACACCTTCACCACTCTCTGACTGAAAAAGTTCTTCCTCATCTCCGTTCTAAATGGCCTACCCCTTATTCTTAAACTGTGGCCCCTTGTTCTGGACTTCCCCCAACATTGGGAACATGTTATCTGCCTCTAATGTGTCCAATCCCCTAATTATCTTATATGTTTCAATAAGATCCCCCCTCATCCTTCTAAATTCCAGTGTATACAAGCCCAATCGCTCCAGCCTTTCAACATACGACAATCCCGACATTCCGGGAATTAACCTAGTGAACCTACGCTGCACGCCCTCCATAGCAAGAATATCCTTCCTCAAATTTGGAGACCAAAACTGCACACAGTACTCCAGGTGCGGTCTCACCAGGGCCCGGTACAACTGTAGAAGGACCTCTTTGCTCCTATACTCAACTCCTCTTGTTACGAAGGCCAACATTCCATTGGCTTTCTTCACTGCCTGCTGTACCTGCATGCTTCCTTTCATTGACTGATGCACTAGGACACCCAGATCTCGTTGAACTCCCCCTCCTCCTAACTTGACACCATTCAGATAATAATCTGCCTTTCTATTCTTACTTCCAAAGTGAATAACCTCACACTTATCTACATTAAACTGCATCTGCCATGTATCCGCCCACTCACACAACCTGTCCAAGTCACCCTGCAGCCTTATTGCATCTTCCTCACAATTCACACTACCCCCCAACTTAGTATCATTTGCTCGTCTTAGAGTCATACAGTGTGGAACAGGTCATTCAGCCCATCTTGCCCATGCTGACCAACATGCCCCATCTAAACTAGTCTCACCTGCCTGCTATTGGCCCATATCCCACTTGTACCTATCCTATCCATGTACCTGTCCAAATATTTCTTAAGTCACAGGGTATGTTGGCACTTTCATTTTCCTTTCTCACTTTACACGACTGCTAGAATATTGCGCTGACTTCGAGTGGTATGTTTGAATCAAAGGAGGGCATCTTCTGACAATTGAGCTAGTCTGTATCAGCTTGAAAGTTCTCGAGGCATTGCATGTGGATGTTTTGGTCATTTTCATTGGCATAAGAAATGCACTGATACAAATTCCTTAGATGTCATGCAGTAATTTATCAATAGATTATAGTCCCCACAGACTCAAATTTAATGAAACATCAGCAACCTCGATAATTCTTATGACCTATAGCGTGACTGATTGAAAGATACAGCATGGAAACAGGCCCTTCGGCCCATCGAGTCCACGCCGATCATCGATCACCCATTCACGCTAGTTCGATGTTATCCCACTTTCGCATCTACTCTACACACTGGGGGCGATTCACAGAGGACAATTGACCTGCACTTGCACATCTTTGGGTTGTGGGATGAAACCGGAGCACCAGCAAGAAACCTGTGCAGTCACAGTGAGAATATGCAATCTCCACACAGACATCAACCGTAGTCAGGATCAAACCCGGGTCTCTGGTGCTGTGAGGCAGCAACTCTACCAGCTGCCCTTTGCCAATTTCTAGCCTACTAGCAAAAAGTACAAGCTGGCAGTCATTTTGAAAATGTTATCAAAGTAAATAATCATTAGCCATTTTATACTCCACTGCATAATTGCCCCATTGCGCAATAGAAGTACAGACTGTCCCAAGATTTATTTTTTCCTTGTTTTGATATGTTGATTTTGTCCGTAAGTTGAAAACGATACAAAAATCACTTGAAATGGTCATGATACCTTCACCGCATTGTAATGAATGGCTTTCAAAGCGTGTAAGAAAGATAAGAGAGACAAGCTGCCCCAAAGTGGAGGGGGAGGAGAGAGAGAGAGAGAGGGAGAGAGAGACGGGGAGAGAAAGAAAGGGAGAGAGAGAGAGTGAGAGAGAGAGGGGGAGAGAGAGTGAGAGGGAGAGAGAGAGAGAGGGAGAGAGAGAGTGAGGGAGAGAGAGGGGGAGGCGAGAGGGAGAGAGAGAGAGAGAGAAAAAAGGGGAGGCGAGAGGGAGAGAGGGGGGGAGAGAGAGAGACAGAGAGAGCGAGAGAGGAAGGGAGAGAGTGAGAGAGAGAGGGAGGGAGAGAGAGAGAGACAGAGGGAGAGAGAGTGAGAGGGAGGGAGAGAGAGACAGAGAGGGAGAGAGAGAGAGAGAGAGAGAGAGAGAGAGAGAGAGAGAGAGAGAGAGAGAGAGAGAGAGAGAGAGAGAGAGAGAGAGAGAGAGAGAGAGAGAGAGAGAGAGAGAGAGAGAGAGAGAGAGAGAGAGAGAGAGAAAAGGGGAGGCGAGAGGGAGAGAGAGAGAGAGAGGGGGGGAGAGAGAGAGACAGAGAGAGCGAGAGAGGGGGGGGAGAGAGTGAGAGAGAGAGAGAGGGAGTGAGAGAGAGAGAGGGAGGGAGAGAGAGAAACAGAGGGAGAGACAGAGGGAGAGACAGAGGGAGAGACAGCAGGAGAGACAGAGGGAGAGACAGAGAGAGGGAGAGACAGAGGGAGAGACAGAGGGAGGGAGAGAGAGAGGGAGAGACAGAGAGAGGGAGAGACAGAGGGAGGGAGAGACAGAGGGAGGGAGAGAGAGAGAGAGAGAGAGAGAGAGAGAGAGAGAGAGAGAGAGAGAGAGAGAGAGAGAGAGAGAGAGAGAGAAAGAAAGAGAGAGAAAGAGAAAGAGAGAGAAAGAGAAATAAATCTTTTTCCGCCATTCGTAGGAGCTAACGCATGTACATTTGTTGGGCTTTTCAAGTTATACTACTATGGGAGGTCACTCCTATGTAGGAGTCCAAAGGTTGGGTGTTTGTAACGTTTAATGGCTTGCACACAACTGAAACCAATAATTTTATGTTAATTTTTGAATTGGAGAAACATCTACTATGATGGGTTCCAATATTTAATATACATGGATGAAAAATAAATTGAAAAATTAAAACAAGGCACATATTTCAAAACAACATAAGACTAAAAGGCCTTAGATTTCAATGCACGATATAAATTTAATTGATTACTGGCTTGGCGCATTTTATAGTTCGGAACTAGTGAAGCAATTGTTTTTACCAATAGTCTGAGATTCAAAAGATTCAATGCTCTTGAAAATCATTGTAATGTACGAAAGCTATTTATTTTCTTATCTGCAACGTGGATTGAAAAAAAAGTGTGAAATTGGAAAAACAAAATTCCGATTGTAAGGGAACCAAAAAAAATTGCCCTCTGAAACCAAGCAGGATGTGTATGTGTGGGGGAGGTGGGGAATGGAATCGCATCATGTTTCACACACATTGAATGGAAGGGGAGGAAGTGGTCACATACAGCAAGGACAAGTTATCAAGTAATGAGTTTCAAGGAATTCAACATAAGTTATCCCAGCTGAGCATTAAGCAGCAAATATCTGCAAGCCTCTGAGAATTCTAGTTAGAAAAGAATCTCCAGAAGCAGCATTACAGAAGAAAAAATTACATCATGTTAGTTTTTACTTATATTTTTAACTGTATAAATGACGTGCAGCAGTAAGAGCTAGTTCGTTCAGCACATCTGGATTTATTTTGAACAGGAGTTTAAGTAGTCTCTTTAAATTTCTGGACACAGGCAAACTTTAACACTTCTTTTATGTTATATAATGTTATATAATTTTATGTTATGCACCATAGAGAGCATCCTAACGCATGGCATCCCTGTGTGGTACCTCAGCTGCACGGAGGCAGAAAGGAAAGCTCTACAGCGGGTAGTCCATAGAGCTCAGAGGGCCATCGGAACACAGCTACCAGACTTGGAGGGCAAATACAACACACGATGCCTCAGAAAAGCCACCAGCATCCACAAAGACTCTTCACACCCCTGCAACAGTCTGTTCGAACTCCTTCCATCGGGCAGACGATACAAGGCCTTCTACGCCCGCACCTCCAGACTCAGGAACAGCTTCATCCCCAGGGCCATAGCTGCTATGAACCGGTCCTGCTGAGCCGGATGGCCACAACGCATAGATCAACTTGCACTTTACCCTGTCCAAAACTGTTACAACTGTTTCGTTTCGTTGGGTTGCTGCTGTCTAAATTACTTAAATTATTGCATCGTATGGGAGGCGCATTCCCAATCTCGTTGTACCCCTGGGTACAATGACAATAAAGATATATTGTATTGTATTGCATTGTATTGTATGTTAAAGAGTAGCTTCCAAAAGCAAGCAAAATATTAGAGTCGTCCGAAGAAGGGTCCCGACCAGAAACGTCACCTATCTATTTTCTCCGGGGCTGCTGAATGATCCGCAGAGCAAAAACAAACTGCTGGAGAAGCTTAATGGGTCAAGCAGCATCTGTGGAGGCAGGTGGATGGTCAACATTTTGGGTTGAGACTCAGAATTAAATCTGAACATGCTGGAGACCCTCAGCAGGTCAGGCAACATTCGTATAGAGAGAGGAATAAAGTTGACTTTTCAGGTCGATAACTTTTCATCTGTGTTTGAAAAGACATCAACCTGAAATGTTAACATAATTTCTCTCGTTACAGGTGCAAATCCTAATTCTGGATCTCAGCCTGAAATGTTGACCATCCCACTGCCTCCACAGATGCTGACTGACCGCTGTGTTCTTCTGAAGATAGACACAAAATGCTGGAGTAATTGATCAGGTCAGGGAGCATCTCTGGATAAAAGGAATAGGTGATGTTTTGGGTCAGAACCCTTCTTCAGATTCTTCTTCCTGAGGTCTGAGGTCAGTTCCTCTGGCTGTCAGTTCTTTCTTGCACCAGATTACAACATCTGCAGTTTTTGATATCAAGCATTAGAAATGACCTGCGTAATATTAACAACCTGACATTGCCATCCTTAGTGAGAGTCTCATTGCCTGATTTTCAGAGTACGTTTCCATCAGTAGTTATTGCTTCTTCTTACAACCGTCAATGTTGGATTTCCATTTTGTTTGCTGATCTGGTCAGCTGGACATCTTAGACTTCAGTTTTTAATTTGTTGGTCGACATAAATGTCCCCTGATATTTCTTCATGCACACTTGCAGTGATGCTGTAATTATGAACTAGGAGCAATCATGTGCACACAGTATAAATAGACTGGATTAAGAACAAAGTAAATCATTTGTATCTTTTGAAAGTTGTGCCTGTGGAAAAAGGTCGATAATTACAAGCAGAACAGCATTAGGGATACGTTTTTTAAAACCACTGTGCACTTGATTTGTATCTTTTTTTAACAAAATGCAACTGGTTTTGGATGCTGGAAAAATCAGATTTGAAGATAAAAATCAGTGTTGAGCTTTCAATACCATATTAACTCATTTGTCTCTTCAGATAGATGTGAAAGATCGCATTCCATGGTTTGTAGGAGAATCTGGCGGAAGAACATAAGCAGCAGATTGACGGTGGTGGAGATAGATACAAAAAGCTGGAATAACTCAGCGGGTTTGGCAGCATTTCCTGAGAAAAGGAATAGGTGACGTTTTGTGCAAAAAACAACGATGATCAAGGGAATGTGGAGCCCACAATGGTCCATTGTTGGCTCTGGGGAAAGTGATAATGAGTGATACAAACAATAAAACTCAGCAGGATGACAGTGAAACTCGTACAATGACCAGGGTGGGGGAGGGACGGAGAGAGAGGGGATGCAAGGGTTACTTGAAGTTACAGAAATCAATATTCATACCACTGGGTTGTAGGCTACCCAAGCAAAATATGAGGTGTCGATGGTGGAGATTGCCTCAGCAATGTGTATTTGATATCACATTGCACACATCCAGATGTTTTCAAGAGAGAGTCAGATATAGCTCTTAGGGCTAACGGAATCAAGGGATATGGGGAAAAAGCAGGAATGGGATACTGATTTTGGATGATCAGCCATGATCATATTGAATGGCGGTACTGGCTCGAAGGGCCGAATGGCCTACTCCTGCACCTATTTTCTCTGTTTCTCTGTTTCTATCCAGAAGCCTCTGTGTATTCATCTTCAGAAGCTCTAGCTTTGAATTTGAACAAAGTTTATCATGCAATCAGCATAGTTAAAGATGCCGTACAAAATGCAATTTGTCATTGTTGCATGTGATTGCAGAGCGGTTAATGAAGAATCCACAGTGAGCCAGATATCAACTCTGACACAATTTTAACAAAACAGAATGTAAAATTTGATGATGCATTAATGTACACTGAAATAGAACATCTCCAGTTTGATAATCTGTAAATCTCTTTAAGAAGCTAATTGACCAAGATGGTAAAAATTCTTTTTTTCCTTCATGTCTACATATCTTTTGTATTTCATTGATTTCTGGCTGTCCTAACTCTAAAGTCCACTGTTCCTTTGCTATATCTGACCCGATTTTTCCCTCTTTCGATTTCAGTGGAAAATATTGGCTAAATCCTAAACGGGCTTGTGTACGATTTCGAGCGCTATATATTCTGGAGAATCTCTGTGGAGAGATCAGGACGTGCCAGTATTTCACAATGCGCCTCTTGAAATCAATGCGAAACGGAGCCTTACAAATCTCCGGTGCAGCAAGCATAATGACATCAGCAGTGCACTGCAGCTAAAAATGAAACGACATTTTGGAGGTTGAGAAAACATGGCTCTAGCTAACAGCACCGTTTTATTGCGATGTAAACAGGATGATTTGAATGTGAGGATAACCTCATTTATGATGTAAATATTAGATGGTATTTTACCTACAGCGGTGTGCAATTCAATTTATTTTTGAGTATGATCAAAGATTCTTGTTCTGCAATATCGGATGTGCATTTGCCAATTGTTCGTCACTACGCCAATTGTAATGAAGGTTCGCGTTTGACCTTTGATTCCATGTAACCGGGGTCATACATAATTCAAAGTTATTGTGGCTGGAATGAAACCTTCCTAACAAGTTTTCTTTTATTCAGGTCATGCAAAGCAATGAATATAATGAAAAGTCCGAGCACAGTGAATGTACCACAGATCAACTGAAATAATCTACTTTGGAGATTATTCATGACGTGCACACTTGACACTGGTGAATGGTTCGACTCATTTTTTAACAGCAAGGATACAGAGAGATGTAGAAATAGACCTTGCTGATCATTAGGCTCCTTTTCTCCTTTGCACAATGGCACTAAAATTCTGCTCAGAGATTACTCGTGATATCCTGCTGTTTCAGGCTCAAAGCAGGGATTAATGTCTGCACTATAAATTGCAGCACAGGGAGATAAGAATCCAGTATGAGTGTGTACAGCTCCATTTTAAGACAGCAAGGCAACGTTTCCATTTGATTAGAAATCTGAAAGATGAGCTTTTAACCCACTGGCTGTACACTCTCGAGTGTGTTATTAAGCATTGGTTGGAGCTCATTCAGCTATTCATAATGGGGTAGCTTCACTCTGCTTTTTAGTTAGCTACAGCAAATTTGGGAGATTCACCTACACTTTCAGTCCCCATTCAATGAAGCGTGTTGGAAAGTGCAGACTGGGACTTAGACCAGATCAGTCTAGGTCGTGATGGAACACTCTGGCGGCACACATTCTAGGTTTAGCCAAAACAAAAAGAAAACTTACACAAGGTACTCACAGTTATTGATCTTTCTAGAACTGTCCCTGGGAAAATAATATATAGAGAAAGAGATGCAAGAGAAAAAGACATTTTAACTGTATGGATAGAAAATGCAGGTGATGGTATAATGGTGGGTAAGGGATTGGCACTTATTGGATATGGTTATTGAAATAAGAGAAAAGACTTATATGTCAAGTTTCTAATGTAATCTATTGCTTTCCACATTAGATAAATATTACATTGACAATGCTCATGTTACACTTTTGCTTTGTAACATGGGCACTTGTTGCATTTAAAAAATTTGATAGTCACTTCCTTTGTTTGAGAGATCATAAATAATATAAGAATGCTTTGACATTCTGATAACATGTCCAGTTCTGAACACATGAGAACGTTCCAATTTGAAAGCGTGAGGCTTTATCAACTAAACTAACATGTGGGAATATTTACCGCGTTACTAAAAACGACACTGAGATGAAGGCTACCATTTCTACAAAGAGTGGTATTCCCACTCTTACGCCTGAAAAAATAGTTCACTGCAGCATTGTTTTATGGCGTTTTGGCTCATGCTTCAGTACAACGTGTGTGAACTGGTTAAAAGAGCTGATGGTAGAGGATCATCAAAAGGAATTCTTCAGGAGGGTACCACCAAAGCATTAGCCTAACTTTCTCTTTCAGGGACTGATTTGCCTTTTGCATGTTTCCATTTTTACTTTCAGATGTCTACTTTCAAAGTAAGCAGTTCTGATATCAAACGTGATTAAATAAATTTTCATTTAAATTCGCATTAGTTTTGTTCCTACCCATTCAGCCACAATGGCAAGCCAGTAATTATTAATTTACTAGGTACTCAAATCCCACTCCACGCACATCCTGTCAAGGTGATATACAGCGTGTACATGAGAATACTTCAAAGCAAAGCTTTAACTATTACGACTTCACTGTTTACTATTCAAGGTAAGATCCAGCCAGGTTCAGATTGGATGGATGAAGTCGTATTTTATCATTCCAGTACCTTGAATGAATTATATAAATTTCAATTCCAATGATTTCAATACGGTGGATTACTAGGGATTGTGTTTATTCTGTATTGTATCAAAGCGACACAGAATTATTTTTTTTAAATCCACTCGAGTCACAGAAGCATCAATTATTTCTTTTGAAGCCATGCATATATATCTGCGGATCATGACGTCACTCACAGTCAATCAGCAACAATGCTTAGTGGTACAAGGAGACCTTGACCTTCTGAGATATGTCTGGAACAATCATGCATACTCACGCACTCTTTGTGTTCAGCTGGTTCACCAGTCACTTCCAGCAACCATTCTCCACCTGGGTAGCCACCGTTAATATCAAGGCGGGGTGAAAAAACAGCAAAACGCAAATCCCCATTTAGAATGCTGCTTAAAAACGTTATAATAGATCATAAAAAACATACAAAAATACAGCGCAGGAACAGGCCCTTTGGCCCACAATGCCGGTGCCGAACATAATGCCAAAATAAGCTAACCTCATTTGCCTACACATGGTCTATACCTCCAATCCCAACATATCCATGCAGCCATATGTAAACATCCATATCTGAATTCACCATCATCCTTGGTCGCACATCCCCAGGCAACCACCATCCTGTGTAGAAAACCTACTCTGCACATCTCCTTTTAACTTTGATCCTCTCACCTTAAAGCTAAGCCCCCTAGCCTTTGACATTTCCAACCTTTGAGAAAGGTTCTGACTATCTACCCTTTCTATGCCTCTCAAAATTTTATATACTTCTATCCAGCCTCCCACCAACCTTTGGCGCTCAAGAGAAAACTATCCAAATATATCTAACCTCTCAATATACAATAGGTGCAGGAGGAGGCCATTCGGCCTTGTAGCTATTACCTAATCCAGGGACCATTCTGGTAATTCAACTTGGATGAATATTGCTCAGTTTTAGGAGCTTCATCTAGCTTTCCAAATATGAGGTGCTGTTCTGCTTAGACCAAACACTGATGAAGATATGGCAATTTATTTCTAGGTCAGGAAAGTGTGTAATTTGTACAGGAACTCCCTGATGCCTTTGTGTATGAAGGAACTGCAGATACTGGTTTAAACCAAAGATGGACACAAAAAGCTGGAGTATCTCAGTGGGACAGGCAGCATCTCTGGAGAGAAAGAATGAGAGACATTTTGGATCGAGACCCTTCTTCAGACTTCTGAAGAAGGGTCATGACCCGAAACGTCACCTATTCCTCCTATCCAGAGATGCTGCCTGTCCCGTTGAGTTACTCCAGCTTTTTCTGTCTATCTTCCTGATGCCTTTGCTGTTCCTGTCCTTTGAACGAGAGAGGTAACATCAAGTCAATCCAAGTTGAGTTTCTTGTCACATGCACAAGTACGCTAGGCTATAGGCATGCTGGCAGCAGCATCACAGGTACATAGACTCAGACAACACACAAAAACATACATTAAACAGAAACTGCGCATAAATTATACAAGGCAGTGAAAAGAAAAGAAAACTATCAAATAACAAAATATCAGTACAAAACTCAATTAGAAGAAAAAAATGTCCAGGCACAGTTCCCATTGTGGTAAGGTTGTTGCACAGATTGTGGTGGGTGCCTGGAACGCGCTGCCAGGGGTGGTGGCATTTATGGAACATTTGGATAGGCATATGAAATTGCAGAGAATGGAGGGTCGGGATTATGGGCAGCCAGATCATGGACACAGAACAGTGCAGCACAGGAACATGCCTTTCGGCCCACAATGTCTGTGCCGAACATGATGCCAAGACCAACCCAGGGCCTTTTCCTGTGCTGTCCTGTTTTATGTCCATGATAGTGGCAGGAGGTGGCCCGTAGCGTTCCATTACTGAGGAAAGGTTAGGGTTGTGCAGATTGGTTATATAGCTGTTCCTGAACCTGGTGGTGTGGGACTTCAGGCTTCTGTATCTCCTTCCTGATGGTTGCAGTGAGAAGAGGCCATGCCCGAATGGATGGGATCATGGGCTTGGGAGATGCTGTTGAAAGAAGCTTGGGCGTTTCTCTGTGTCCAACTACTCTCTAAAGCTTTTTTGTTAGGACCTCCTGATGTGATACCCTTGATTTCTCCTGATGCAGAATCTTGCTCTAAAACCCTTTGCTTCCCCAGATGCTGCTTGAACCACACACTCCGTCTAGCACTCCTCTTCCAGATTTTGTTACAGATTCCAGCATCTGCTGTCTCTTTTTGCCAATTTTTCCACTCTCTGTGTATTGCATTTTTGCGACATCTGCCTTCAAGTGTCAAAAAGCAGTAAACAACTTGTTTACATTTAATGCTAATTATCATGTGAGCGAAAGCAGGATTGGATTTGGATGCACACATGTCCCCTACTGATCTTCCCATTCTCACAATGATGAACAGCAATACTGGTAAAAACAGGAGAGACGAGGAAATAACGATTGGTGATTTTTAAAATCAGAGATACTAAACAATGCAGAAAATCCAACACATCTAGGTATTGAGGTGGGAGTTACAGGAATGTTAAAAGACTCAGCGACAAGAAAAATAAAACTTGTACCAAAATCTTAAGGCCTAATGTTGGGTAAGTTAGTTGAGGCTGATTCGACGGCTATTTTCATGCAACCATTCAAGTTCTTTGTTGCACCTTATTTTCAAGTTATTTGATTACAGCTGGTTATGTTCTAAAGGTGCACTGGCGACGTGTGATGATTTACAACAGTGTAACACTACAGTTTGCAGTGTAAAGAGAGTTGAAGATTAAATATACTCTGATGTGGTCAGATGGCAGTTGTGTGTTCAATCAGGATGTGGGCTGTCAGAAGCACTTCTGCAGAGTGGAAGAAAACGGCTGTCATTCCACCGACTCTAAGTATAAACCTGAAACTCCAATCCCCAAGAAGTAAAAGTTGTGGCAGGTTTACCTTGTTGGATGATAGGTTAGAAGATAATACTCATCGACTCATCTGATGTCAAAGGCCTTTTTTCCCATGTTCATATGCCTCTTAAGTGTAGTACAGTTACTTTTTTAATCAATCTAGAACATTAACTCAATTCTTCACTGATGTACCCTGGCCCCCTAAGTGTTTCCATCATCTTTTATTTTAATTTTAGCTTTTAATCTTCTGCACTATGTTGTCATCTTGGTGAACTTTGTTTTCCATAATTTTTGAGCTATCATGTGGTTTTGCAGATATTTTTCTTTTTCTTTAATCCCTGTCTTCCACTCTGCAGTTCACTCTTGCTCCTGACAATACCATCTGTAACTCAGGGGTAGTTCCTAACCTCCCATTCAAGTCCCTCTCCTGAGGCTGGGGTGAAAAGCCTGTGTTGATTCCTCATCGTGTTAAGATGGGATGTTAAACCAAATTACAAAATAAAAGATCCAACAGGAAAATTCAGATAATCCGGCATGATTGGGATTGAAAAAGATGGTACTGGATTTGAAGATTTTCTAGACAAGTGGACTTTCCAGACTTGTGGAAGTAATTCTTATTAATACTCCAACTTATTTTTGGAGCACCTTGGAGTCCTTGTATTAAGAATCACGGAAAGATATGATCCGGGAGGAACAAACAGACAATTGGCATGTTCGCCTTGTAATTCACTTTTATTACATGGTGTGCAGTAGAAAAAAAACATTTTTCAGTGAATTTGACAAGTTTAAAGGGAGCTGGGGAAAATGAGGCCCTGGTAAATTTCAAACGAGCAGAGGAAACTCAAACCAGTTGAGTTTCCAGTGAGCGTGTGATCCGGGACTCCGATATGTTAGAGGAAATACGGAATGCTGGGCCCCGGTGTGTTACAGGAACTTTGGGAAGTGGGTCCCAGATGTCAAAGAGAGCAGGGTCATCAAATATCGAACCATCCTGGTTTCCGAAAGTCAGAATGCGGATTATTAGAGTTTTACTGTACAGTGTTGCACAAAGTGCAAAAGGGGTTTTTCATGAACTGTTCTGCATGAATTCCACAATCA
Organism: Rhinoraja longicauda; assembly: GCF_053455715.1. Classification (NCBI taxonomy): domain Eukaryota; kingdom Metazoa; phylum Chordata; class Chondrichthyes; order Rajiformes; family Arhynchobatidae; genus Rhinoraja; species Rhinoraja longicauda. The sequence goes on from NC_135955.1 coordinate 36,247,265, forward strand.
AATCCTAACACAGTTCATTGGATTGTCCATCTCTTGGTTGATCCTGGAAGTTTATTGTGTGCAAAATGTGACTTACTTGGTGGGTAACTCTTGGGAGAATTGTTGCATGTGACTATCTGTACAGCAGCAGTGTTTGGGAGAAGTCTCCAGAATGCCACTGAGTTGTTTGGTTCTGTATAGTACCCTGTACATATATTAAAAGAAAGGGTGCATGTCTCTCAGAATTATGTTTTGTTTCATAAAACACCATCAGTTTGGTGTACAGACTCTCATTCAGTATATTTAAGAGTGATATTGCCTCATTTAATATAGAATCTTTTAAAAGTAGTTTAATTATTAGCACGAGTGTCTGCAGCTTGGGTTTTTTAAATAGACCACTCCTTTGTCTTTGTAACCTTTTCGCAGCTCCTGCTGTCATCTGTAGCTTGGGGCAGTGGGCTGGTTATGAGCGGAAGGACAAAAAAAAAAACATCAATAAATCAGCACAAGAAATAAGAAGGAAAACCTAATTAAACGCAGCAGCAGGTGATACAAAGAATGATCCCAGGAATGATTGGGTAAACATATGATGAGCGTTTGACGACACTGGGCCTGCACTTGCTGAAGTTCAGAAGGATAAGGGGGAACCTCATTGAAACTTACCGAATAATGAAAGCCCTGGATAGAGTGGATGTGGAGAGGATATTTCCACTAGTGAGAGAGGCTTCAAAATAAGTAAAAATTAACAAGTTTAGTTTAGTTTAGAGGTGCAGCATGGAAACAGGTACTTCAGCCCACTGAGTCCATGCCAGCCATCAATCACCCGTTCACATTAGTTCTATGTTATCCCACTTTCCCTACACACTTAGGGCTGCTTTGATCCAACTTTGCAAAGGAAATTGTGCAAATGGATAACTTACATGCTCCGCAATGTGAAGGATTTCTCTTCTTGGAATGAAGTAGTCTTCTATTTATTTTCTACTTGAAGTACACAGAGTGTGGGAAAGAGGTAGAAGTGACTGGAAAGAATAGATGGGGTTCAGAGTGGCAAGAGGATAGTGGGTAGGAGAAATGGAAAAATGTGTGGGATACTAAAATAACAAAATAAATATTTTCTCCTTATTAAGCTTGTGCAGTAAAATGGAAGAAATCTGACTTAATAATATTGAAAGAACAGAGTTTTTTAGCCATCACATCATAGGAGCGTTAAGGTGAGAGGGGCAAAGTTAAAAGGAAATGTGCGGGGTAAGTTTTTTTACACAGAGGAAGGTGAGTGCCTAGAACACACTTGCAGGGGTGGTGGTTGATGCAGATACATTGCTGGCATTTAAAGGACTCTTGGATATGCAGGGAATGGAGGGATATGGGTTATGTGCAGGTAGATAAGTGATGGCATCATGTTCAGCACAGATATTGTGGGGCGAAAGGCCTGTCCTTGGGCATGTAATATGCTATGTTCTATGATATATACTATAAATACAGCATCCTGCTTTTGTAATCCCTCCTTAATGCTTTAGTACATATTAACACAGAGTATGTCCTTGGTCAAATACCAGCTCCTTTTCTAAATTGGATTGACTTCTACAACTCTTTTCACTTTTAGTGCCTTAAAAATTGTCAACAGATTTTAAATGACAAGCCATGACTTTCATGGTCCTTTGTCTTTTAAAAATGCGCATTTGGAAAACTGTGGACATGTGTCTGTAGGGTTGGCCTGTTTGTTGTTATTAAAGAAACCATGCAGGCTTAGTAGACAGGGAATTTAATGCAGCAACCCCATGGGATCCGCCCAGTCAAGTGAAGCTGCGATAGGAGGGGGAATATTGAGCTGTCTGGGAAACAATTGGGACGGGAGAGGAATGGGTTATACCCGTGTGAGCAGTTTCGACAAATTAATGTTTGTAAGTCTGATTAAAGAAGTGGGGTTTTTTAGATTTTTTCCTGGAAACTGAGCAGTATGATCATGGTGTGGAGTTGTCTGAAGACATGCAGTGAAAATACTACATTCCAGAGCTATCATGTAAATAATGCCGCATTGTGCAGAAGGTACCTCATTTAGAGCTGAGCCCTGGAGCAGATTCATGAAGCAGCAAGCATCAAAGTGAAGTGCGTAGGCGTTTCTTTCCCCTCACTGCAATTTCACCATCCACACAGCGGCTTTCTTTGCTTCACTTCTTTTCTTCCTATTGATTAAAATGGTTGAAAAAAAATTGTGTGCAGGTCTATGCATGCTTCATCCTGGTGGCTTGCAGTGGCAGTTTTGATTTTTACAGCAAAAGGAAAATCAGCTGTCTGGATAAAAGTGTTTTATGCCAGTCAATATGTTCATCTAAACCTCCTCTCACCCTACCTCATCTAGCCATAGCAGGAAACACTTCCTCTTATTCATGCTTCCTCAAAGACAATATTTGTTTTGTTTTAGTTTAGTTTAGAGATACAGTGCAGAAACAGGCTCTTTGGCCCACCGAGTCCGCGCCGACCACGATCCCCGTACACTAGCCTACAAACCTGTAGGTCTTTGGAGTGTGGGATGAAACCGGAATTCCCAGGGAAAACCCACGCAGGTCACAGGAAGAATGTAAAAACTCTTTACCGCAAGCACCCTTAGTCAGGATCACAGGATCTCTGGTGCTGTCAGGCAGCAACTCTAGCACTGCACCACCGTGCTGCCTTAACTATTCCATAATGTCATACCACTGTAACATTATATTTTGCACTCCAATTATTTTTCTCTCTGCTCCACCTGAGCATGGCTTGATTGTACTCAGAGGTGATTTGATTCGCCAGGAAAGCACATAAAGGTTTTTTTTTTTACTGTATCTTGGTACACGTGACAATAATAAACCAATACCAGTACTCCATATCTAATCACTCTCTGCTTGAAGAAGTTTGTCTTAATTTGCAATTGGATTTATTAAAGATTGACTGATTTTGGATGTCACTTCAAATGATGCCTGAGTGGAGTTTCTAATTTCCCCATTTGTTCATGGATGTCCTCTGGGTGATCTGGTTTCCTCCCACATCCCAAAAAATTGTGGGTAAACTAGCTGTTGTCAATTGCCCCTAGCAAGTAGGTATGTGGTAGAATGTGTGGGGAACTTGAGGGGGAACGTGGGGAGAATACAATGAGTTAGGCTAGGATGTGTAAAAATAGATTGTTGATGGTTGGTTCTGACTGGGTGGGCTCAAGGGTCTATTTCCAGGCTGCTTCTACAGGTATAAACATAATGGCTCTATCTTTGATGAAATTCTTCATAATTTTCAAGATTCCCATTTGGCCAATCCCAGCTTAGATTTGATTGGGATGCATTTGGAGTATTGCATGCCGTTCTTGTCAACCCATTACAGGAAGCATGTGGTGGCTTTGGAAAGGGTGCAGAGGAGGTTTACCAGAATTATGCTTGGAATAGAAGTTATTAGCTGCAAGGAGAGATTGTTTTCTCTCAAACGCCAGAGGTTGAGGAGAGACCTGATAGAAGTATGTACAATTATGAGAGTCATAGCTAGGGTAGACTGTCAGAGCTTTTTTCACAGGGTGGAAATATCAAAGATGAGAGGGTGTACCTTTTAGGTGAGAGGGGCAAAGTTTAAAGGAGATGTGCAGGGCAGGTTTTTTTACATAGATGGTGAATGCCTGGAACATGCTGCCAGGGATGGTGGTGGAGGCAGATACAATAGGGATATTTAAGAGGCTTTTTGATAGGCACATGGATATGCAGGGAATGGAGAGATATGGATCATCTGCAGGCAGGTAAGAGTAGATTATCTTGGCATCATGTTCAGCAGAGACATTGTGGGCCGATGGGCCTGTTCCTGTGCAGTATTCTTCTATATTCTGTTTCTGGAGAAAGGAATCTTACCCATTCATTTTTTATTAATAATTATAAACTTTGAGCTCTGTGTTCATTCTGTTGGATCTTTTTTTCTGCACCATAATTGCACGGATTTATTTTTCCATAAAATTATATTTTATACATTAGTGATAGCTTCCCAAATTAGCTGCCAATCTGTCTGACTGTTTCACTGAGCTGAAAATTAAGAAAACTTCAAAAATAATATTCCAGTTACTCTATTATCAAGGTATCATTAAAAATGTACCTAAAGAATTGACATTTGTATCAGTATTAATGCCTTCATGATGAAAAGATATGAATGTAAATATAAAGCACAAACATTGTGATAAAATGAGATGTGCCTTATCAAGATTTTAACCAGAGTAAAATTAGTACAATTTCAATTTTGTAATTAAGCTATTTTGAAGGTGCAATTGAATTTCCATGTTTATTCTTTGAACTTTTCACAGGAATTTATATGAATGTTGGGATTTGTTTTGCTTGAAACAGTGAATGCAGAATTGAGCTAGTTCCAGTCATTATTTATGTGCTCTAGATTATGTTCGGTCAGAACAAACACATGCACATGAAAGAATTTATTATCTGTGCAGTTTTGATGCTTAGCTCTTGGTTCAGGAATCCTGTGGGAGTGGGCAGACTCACAGGCGGAGGGGCGCATGGAATATTTTTCCTGAGAACGTCTCATTTTCAAAAGGAGTAAAAGCTTACTAGGAATCAAAATCAATGATTTTAATTTCCCAACTGTTGGAAATTAAAAACTCACTATATATGAGACTAAGTGTGATTGGGACATTTTTCTTCATTCAGTAGCTTTTACTATGAAATGGATGGGGTCGTGAAAATTGGTTCGGTGTGGCTGAGGACCTTAGTTTAGACTTTAGAAACACAACGCGGAAACAGGCCCTTCTGCCCACCGAGTCCACACCGGCCACCAATCATCTTGTACACTAACACTATTCTACGCAATAAGGACAATTTTACAACTTTACCGAAGCCAATGAACCTACAAACCTGGACGTCTTTAGAGTATGGGTGGAAACCAGAGCACTTGGGGAAAACCCACGCGATCACAGGGTGAACGTACAAACTCTGTATACACAGCACCCGTAGTCAGGGTCGACACCGAGTCTCTGGTGCTGTAAGGCAGCAACTCTACCGCTGCCCCTCTGTGCCGCTGGGACATTGAAGCATTTCTAGTGGATGGGGGCTGGTATCAGAACAGAAGCTTCAGGAAAATGTGTGATGATTTATCCTAATTTTGGTTACTTCTTGCAGTGTGGAGCTTATAAATTCCCCCATAACATATGAATCATGTTAAGTTTTGAAATAAAAGGATGGGCTCACACTTTCTGCTCCTCTTGGTTATTGGTGAATCTAGTTGATGGAATCTTTAACCCACCAACGAGGTGTATCCCATTCATGGCTGAAAGGCTTCCAACTCAATGAAATAGTGGAGTTGCAAAGTCTGACCACTGCCTGTGTACTGGGCAGAGGCTCAAGAGATGGAGTGGGTGGGGAAGAAAAGGCTAAGGTCGAGAGAGATTGTTTGTGGTCATGGCTGGAGCAGGTTGTCACTATGTTGTTGGTGAAACAGCAATATATTTTTTTAAAGTCTCTCAAGGCTTCTTCATCAGCTTGAACAATTCATTATTTTTTGAGGATCTAAAAGCCCTCGAACCAATTAAAGTTTCTTGGGCACGTCTCGTTGCTATGACAACGTCAAATGCCAGACACTAATAAGCATCCTTGGAATCCAGCGTTACAATGAAATGCACTGCAGAGCTGCATCAGAGGATTTCACCCTTGTTCGCATTCACTTAAAGGATGTCCCAAAGATCAGTGGGGTCTAGGCAGGAAATTCTGCCTGTGTTCTCTTCAAGGCCAACAGCCTATTAGTGTGCCGTGAAGTAATTACACAATTTGAAGCACTATAGCCACGTTCATGGTGCTAATAGGCTTTTGCCTGAGTTCTACATTCATTGAGAATTAAGTTACAATTTCCGGTCGATCAGCTGCCGTACAAAAAGGAATAATAATGAAGGAATTATTTTCAACTAAGCTTGAACTTTGCACTGCCTCCTCTGGCTGAGGTCACAGAATTTTGCATTTATGGTGACTTTTCAAGAATATGTTTGCATGGTTGAATAAGCTTGCCGTGTTATGCTGGATGATGCTCAGAGGTGCTTGTGCAGAATTGCTCATTGTTTCTCTGCCTAAAGTGCAATGACCAATGTAACTGGGGCAGCCATCTGTAGGCACTTTGCCGCATTGCACCTCACACTAAACTGTGCTTGCCAGCATTATGTCTTTTATTACACCAGTTTTACTGGCATTACAATCATATCATCATTAATGGCATCGCACCTTACAGTACACTACCTTTAGGCTATGATATTTCACAGCACATCATCTTTCATACTTCATACTATCTTCAGGGCATCATTTATTTTAGTACTTCATCTTTAGAGTATCATATTTTTCAGTATACCATCTTAAGGATATCATATCTTGGAGTACAATATTTTAAGGCAGAGTATATTATAGTATGCAATTTATAGGAGACAGCATTTAACAGTGCACCAACTTTGGGGCATTAGATCTTCTGATACACCATTTTTCGGGCATCTCTATAATGATATTGATCCTTTATTGTCACTTGTACCTAGGTACAGTGAAATTCTTTATTTTTTGCAATCAATGTACACACAAGAGTCCCCACAAAGGTGCCGACAAAGTTACAAAAATTGCTCTTTAAGAAATGTTGGTCGCTTCCTCGTTCCCACGGGGCTTTTAGATGCAGTATTTTGCATTACTACATTATCTCCCAAACCAAGAGATTGGCATTGAAGAGTAAGCTTTACAACCTCACAAGTTATAGGAGTAGAATTAGGCCATTCAGCCCATCGAATCTACTCCGCCATTCAATCAAGGCTGATCTCTGCCTCCTAATCCCATTTTCCTGCCTTCTCCCCATAACGCTTGACACCTTTAATTGAGATATGGGAAGGACATTGCTTCCAAAATAGTATCTGTTGTACTCATGCATGGTATGATTTGCCGAGATAGCACGCAAACCAGTGTCAGTACTATATCACTGTATCTCAGTATGAGATACGTATGGGAGGCGCATTCCCAATCTCGTTGTACCCCTGGGTACAATGACAATAAAGATATATTGTATTGTATTGTACTGTATGACCAATACCAATTGTGCTACGATTTGTTTAATGTACAGTGATACATCCGGATAAAAAAATTATTACTCAAAGAACTGCAACTCTATCGATGTTAGCATTATAATAAAACATAATTGATTTGTCTGGAAATTGTATCCGAGAAATCACAAATTAAGTGATTGACCCCAAGTTAAAATTGTTCAGTTCATCACATCCAACTTTAACTGACATCAAAGATAGACACATGGGCCAAATGCAGACAAATGGGACGAGCACAGTATGGCAACAATGTTGGCATGGACAAGGTAAGGTGAAGGGACTGTTTCCATGCTGTAAAACTCTATGACTCTTTATGAACTTTTGATATAAAATATGCCTTCATCAGAGTCTTCTCATAATGTAATATTTACCTTATGGTGTTACCTTTCTCAGTGTAAAAACAGTTCATATAGCATTTAAAATAATTTGGTACAAAGAAAATATTACAAAGTAAAATGTTGTGGCACTGATTTGCTTTTGGTCTGCTCCCAACCATTCAATAATTTTGCACAGATTAGATTGGTAACTCAAAAGCTCCTATCATAATTATTAGGCATGCAATGATTTAATTTAAAGAGTGGGTAATGACTATATAAACTGAGAAAAACCACGATGGGAGATTGCTTAGCAAAGTTTTGTGTTGGCGAAATCATGTTTGATCAATTCATTGGTGTTCTTTGAAGAAACAAAGTTGTGCAGTGGACAAAATAAAGCCAGTTGTTGTATCGTACTGGGATTCCCAGCAGGCAATGAGAAGGTCCTAATTAAAAGCTTAGTGACACAAATAACACATGGTGCAGCAGATAGCGTACAGATTGGATAGAAGATTGACACAAAAAGCTGGAGTAACCCAGCGGGTCAGACTGCATCTCTGGAGAAAAACAATAGGTAATGTTTCTGGTTACCTTCTTCAGACTGAGAGTCTTCTTTGAGACCCTTCTTCTACCTTCTTCTTTGAGAACCTTCTTTAGACAGAGTCAGCGGAGAGCGAAACGAGATATGAAAAGTAACATAGAACAAATGAATGAAAGGTATGCAAAAGGACAAATCAAAGTTAGCAACGATGATCAAGGAAAGATGGAGCCCACAATGGTCCATTGCTGGCTGTGGAAAAGGTACAAGTGACACAAACAGTGAAACTCAGTAGGACGATAATGAAACTAGTACGACGACTATGGTGGGCGAGGGACAGAGAGAGAGGAGATACAATTTGCATTTGGCCTCACTGACAGTGGAGGAGGCCCAGGACAGGAAGGTCAGTATGAGAATGGGAAGGGGAGTTAAAGTGTTTGGCAATTGGGAGATTGCCTAGGCCCAGGCGGACTGAGCGAAGGTGTTCAGCAAAATACCTTCTAGCTAACAGGAAATTGTGAGTGAGCATAAATGAGCCTTTTTCTAGTTGCCAAGATATAACGTGGGTGACATGCCACAGGTTTCGATGCTGGGGATTCAACTTTTTACATTTCATATAAATGACTCAGATGAAGTCATTAATGTTATTGTTGCCAAAATTGCTGATGACAATGCAGAAAATTAATTGCCGAATAGGATACAAGAAAGATGCAAAAGAATAGAATTAAGTTAAGTGCATGGAAAAGATCCGACAAATGGAGGATAATATGGAAAAATGTGGAACTGACCACCAGGACAAATGAAAGAGCACATGATCTAAATGGTGAGAGATTACAGAGGGATCTGGATGTCCTGGTGCATGACATGCAAAAGGCTAGTAAGTGAGTACAGCAAGTAATTCAGAAAGAGGAAACATGGAACTGCCGATGCTGATTTACAAAAAACCCCACAAAGTGCTGGAGTAACTCTGCGGGTCAGACAACATCGCTGGATTCAAAAAGTAGTCCCTATCTGAAAGGACTGCCAGAAGGAACTATAGAAGCAGATACAATTACGACTTTTAAAAGACATTTGGACAGATATATGTACACAAAGGGTTTAGAGAGCTATGGACCAATGCAGGCAAATGGGTTTAGCCCCATATGCCAACTTGGTTGGCATGAACAAGGTGGGTCCAAGGTAGGTTTGCCAACTTCCTCACTCCTAAATACGGGACAAGGTGACATCACCGCCCAGCGCCCCACGTGACCTCACCCAGCCAGCGGCCACGTGCTCCCGCTCCACCAATGGCGGCCACCCGGGCCGGGAGGGGGGTTGTTAAGCAACCTCCGTTAGGCAGTGCCCAGGCCTACACTGTCAGGGATTGCAGCGGCCCCCGGGCAGCAGTGTCCGGGCCCACAGTGTCCGGGCCTACAGCCCCATCTGGGCCTAATACGGGTCAAGGGCGGTCCCGTACGGGACAAAATGATTTAGCCCAAAATACGGGATGTCCCGGCAACCCTAGTCCAAGGGCCTGTTTCCGTGCTGCATAGGTCCATGACTAAATAACCCTATAACAGACAGTCTTCAGGGATATATACATTACCAGAATCTAATACGCAGTCTGAGAGTTTGTGAAGGAATTCAACATTAGAATTTAAGATGCATATTTTAGTTTGCATTACATATTTATTGAAACTTATACTTTTTAAAATTCTCTGTTAACATAACATAACATAACATAACATAACATAACATAACATAACATAACATAACATAACATAACATAACATAACATAACAACACTTTATTGTCACTCGGCACAACACCGAGCGAAATTTCAGCAGTCACACAAAATACAGCAAAAAGAAAAGAACACAGGACACCCGACCCCAACACAAACATCCATCACAGTGACTCCAAACACCCCCTCACTGTGATGGAGGCAACAAAACTTCCCCTCTCTTCCCCCCGCACCCACGGACAGGCAGCTCGACCCCTACCGAGGCAAACGACACGCACAGCCTCCGCAAGGGGATGGAAGGCCCCCCGGCCGAGCCGCCCCGGGCACCGAAACGTCCCGCGGCCACACCGGGCGATGTTAAGTCCAACGGCCGAGCCGCACCGGGCACTGAAACGTCCCGCGGCCGAACAGCGCTGACGATGTTAAGTCCAGCGGCCAAGCCGCACCGGGCACTGAAACGTCCCGCGGCCACACCGGGCGATGTTAAGTCCAGCGGCCAAGCCGCACCGGGCATTGAAACGTCCCGCGGCCGAGCCGCACCGGGCACTGAAACGTCCCGCGGCCACACCGGGCACTGAAACGTCCCGCGGCCACACCGGGCGATGTTAAGTCCAGCGGCCGAGCCGCACCGGGCACTGAAACGTCCCGCGGCCGAGCCGCACCGGGCACTGAAACGTCCCGCGGCCGCACCGGGCGATGTTAAGTCCAGCGGCCGAGCCGCACCGGGCACTGAAACGTCCCGCGGCCGAGCTGCGCCGGCAATGTTAAGGCCCGCAGCCGAGCCGCACCGGGCACTGAAACGTCCCGCAGCCGAGCTGCGCCGGCAATGTTAAGGCCCGCAGCCGAGCCGCGCCCCGGGGAAGAGACCTAATAAAATAAAGGTTTCCCCCCGCCCCACCCCCCCACCCCACCCCACACCCCCACCACACACCCCCACCACACATACACAGCCAAAAACAGAAACAAAAACCATCCCAACACCGACACAAACAAAAAAAAAGAAAAAAAGACAACAGACTGCCAGAGAGCCGCAGCCGTTAGAGAGCCTGGGCTATATCTCAAAACCATAACACCAATTAAAAAGAATTGTGTCACATATGTTGGTAAAGTAATGTGAGCACTTTGCCCACAAGGCATAAATTCTAAACATTGCATAGAAGCAACTGCACCATAATGTTTAACAAGAACACAGACAACCCTGCATCCATTTAATTCACACAGCAAAAGTGTCCAAAATGCATTCATATAATGCAGAATAAATTTGTTTATATAACTTGAATTTATAGGTTTTAATTATTTAGCAGTCTGCATATCATATTTCATATGCATTTGTAACATCACTTACAAAAAAAAAGCTTTTGATCACTACATCTTGCCCATTCCCCCCCCCCCCCCCCCCCCCAATCAGTCTGTAGAAGGGTCTCAGCCCCAAATATCCAAATATCAGCTAGCCGTGTTCTTCAGGGATGGTGCATGACCCACTGAGTTACTCCAGCTCCACATTCTTATCCAGCATCGGCACTTCCTTGCATCTACATCTTCCTACGTTATGACCATATACATTTCAGTTGCTGAATAATTATAAATGAATATTTTATTATAGTTGTGATCTTGCTATCTTTTACCAGGGTTCATTCAAAACAAATATCTGGTCTCACATGCTGTCAGTGAAATGTACCAAAGTTATCTTAAGCATGTATTAAGAGTGGCAGCTGTGATTTGGTCGATGGAATTGGAATTACAAACACAAATCATTGAATAGAATGCATTACCTAACTATTTACAGAAGCTATTTTTAAAAATTGAATCATTCGCACTTGTCAAGTCCCCATCAATCTCACTCTCTCCACTCACCTCAGATTGAACAGGCAGCATCAGGTGAAATTTAGTTTTCACTGTATCTCAGTTCACGTGACAATATTAAACCTGAACCTAAATCTAAATTACTGGATGGGAAGTTATAACACAACAGGGACACAAGTAGCTCCACGGCCTATCAAACCCCCAACAGATCAGACACCAGAGATTTCAGAAAAGTCAGAGATTGTCTGGAAACAAGCGATCAAACCAAAACACTATATACAACTCCCAGATTTTCCATTAATTGTGGACATAACTTAAGCTCTTTTGTGGTAGCTTAATAGTTACAGTACTAAAGTACATAAGAATATAAGAACACAAGAAAATAGGAGCAGGAATAGCTCATTTGGTCCCACAAGCCTGCCCCAACAATCAATATGTTATTCCCTTTAGCATGTACACTGTTGATTGTAATCATGTATTGTCTTTTCACTGACTGGTGGCACGCAACAAAAGCTTTTCACTGTACCTTGGTACAAGTGACAATAGACTAAACTAACTAATATGATCATGGCTGATCTGCCACAAACCTCACTTTCTCTTCTGGGCCAGTTCGCCATAGACTTCAAATGCCTAAATTTTCAAAATATTTATCTATGTTCTCTTTAAATACCCACAATGATGCAACCTCCACAACACTCCAGGGTAGAGAACTCCAAAGATTCACTACCCTTTGTGTGGTACATGAACCTTTTCTCCAGCCCACATTCCATCAGTAATGACCGCAAAAAAGATAGCTCTGCAAATTAAAATGGAACTGGAAAATTACATTTGATAAAGATAAAGTAACCCATATTAAAATGGCAAATTATAAGACAGCAAGAATCGTGAATCAAGAGTTGAAAATAAGTTCTTTATAGGTCTGACATTTTAAAGTGGTAGAGAATTTATCATAAAGCAACTTCAGTGACTGGTATGGTAAGCAATGTGCAGCAAAGTTTCATATAAGATTTTTCCTCCTCTCTTATGAATAAAGTATTCATTTATGAAATGAGAAAACCACAATGAAATGAGAAAACCTTAATAAAAGTCAACTCAGTAGATCTTCAGAATTAAACTTTTATTTCCCATGAAACGAAAATGGTTAAAGATTCATACTTGTTGCAATCAGCAAAGGATTTCTGCAGCGAACGGGTATATTTGAAAGTAATAATTTTGATTTAGCGTATTGCTGCACGTAATAAGAAGGTTGGCATGCAAACAGAGAAACAAAAACCAATCCAAAATATCTAGTAGATGGTTTATAGTGGTCTCTTTTTGCAATACTTGGAATAATGGGTTGCAAGTATAGCACGAATGGTATGCATGTTATGCTGTTCTTGCTTTTTATTAGGAGAGCAGTTGGGAATCTCAAAAGTCAAGAGTCAAGAGTGTTTTATCTTCACATGTCCGAAATGGAACCGTGAAATTCTTACTTGCAGCAGGACAACAGGTATGTAAACATAGTACTCAGTAGATAACAACATAATAAGCAACACATAATGAAGCCCAAAATCCTTAGTACAATCAAGGCGGTTTGGAGTTTAATTGTTGTTCATAGTGTTCAACAGCCTGATGGTTGTTGGGAAGAAAATGTTTCTGAACCTGGATGTTACAGTTTTCGGGCTCCTATACCTTCTTCCCGATGGTAGGAGTGAAATGAGAATCTGGCCCAATGAAACAATGCACAGTGAATCAAATTGGAAATATCAAATGTTTGCAGGTGAGGAACAGGAACAAAGAAATGTGATATGAAGTTGTCGCCAGAGACTGTGGACTACATTAAGAAGCAATCTTACGTTTTCCCTTCTCAGTTTACATTCACCAATCTGATTTGGAAACTGGGCACAAGGCTTTTCAAAAGTTGATGCTCTCACGCAATGCGGAGGGCAGATCCTTTCATGTGGGGAACTGACATTATAGCAAAAATAATTGCTAGTGTGCATGTTGCTCCCTTGATTAGAGTTCAGGATCGATCACCTTGCAACTAAAACCCACAGAATGATCACAGTGATTCATAATAACAAACCATGCCAAAGGAAAAGAATGGGAGGATATCCTGGAGTTTTCTGCACACATAAATTTGATATTTTTTCATGATTCTTCTGTGTGTTTCTCTGAATCTGGAAATGAACAAAGGAATAGCCATTGCTGTGGTTTCCTTTTCTATTGAACTTTCAGTTTTGGTTTAAACACATTGCTTTATTAACAGGAATAATCCAGCCATATGTTGACCGGTGAAGGTGCATTATTCCCAGTTTATTCTAAAATGTTCTGTGGATAATATTCATTTCTATGACACTCTGTGGCCAAACTTGCTACCAGGAGTCTACATATCCACTGTAAGAAAAATTGATGATTCAAGAGACACCGACCGAGCAGCTAAGGCAGCATCTGTGGAAAGAGAAACATAGTTAATGTTTCAGGATGAAGACCCTTCGCAAGATTAGTTCTTTGTTTTTCACATTTTTTTCATGACCTTACAAGCTAGGATGGTTATGTATAGATTTGTCATATGGAGGTCTCCCATGGTCCTGACAAAGAATTCTTTCTCAGCACGATATAATTCATATCTGGCCAATCATTCATTATCTGTGCCATTACGCTATGGCTCCTGATTTTGTCAACGTAACAACAGGGACAAATTTTCAAAAGTAAAATGCTAATTAGAGTCATAAAGTCCTACAGCATGGAAACAGCCCCTTCAGCCCAACTTGTCCATGCAGACCAACATGCACCATCTACACATTCCACCTGCCTGCGTTTGGCTCATATCCCTCTAAACCTATCCTATCCATGTACTTGTCCAGATGTTTCTTAAACATTTGAGGCAGTGATAGTAATTGCCTCAACTACCTACTCTGGCAGTTCGTTTACACCTTGGTGTAAAAATGTTGCCCTTCAGGTCCCTATTGAATCTTTCTCCCCTCACCTCTGGTTCTTGATGGCCCTCCTCTGGGTAAATTGTTCATTGTTTCTTTATTTTGAAATTATTTTGAAAAATTATTGAAATTACTTTAGTGTTTTTGTGCTTTAGTAGAATAGCTTCTTCCCATCAACCATCAGTCTCTTTTACACCATACAATAACCTTGTGTAGTTCTATGGTCTGTTTCTTTGATTGCTTTACAGATTTAGTTTTTTGCACAATTACGGCTAGTGATTTCGTGTATTGTATTTATGGGCCAAATTAGCTGCTGCAAATAATAATTTCATTGTTCTGTTGTCAGTACACTGATTATGATTAAAGATTCTCACTATTGTCGGGATTCATTTCCATGCTCGTCGCTGCCCCCTCCCATTGACACAGAAGAGTTTACATAGTGAATGCTAGCGTGCCTCTTCACCTCTGCTTTCGCATGACCTTTGGCATCTCATAATTACTGAAGATAAACCCAGGAGTTCAATCATTCACCTGCATATGGCACCAGAACCAATTGATGCAACTTCACCCAACAGACCAAAAGGGGAATGTTCTCACTGTTAGCAGGCTTGTGCCATCAAGAGCTATCTTTTTTCTTTTTCTTTTGAGGATGTAACTAGGAAAATTGACAGGGGAGAGCCGGTGGATGTGGTATATCTCAACTTTCAGAAAGCCTTCGACAAGGTCCCACATAGGAGATTAGTGGGCAAAATTAGAGCACATGGTATTGGGGGTAGAGTACTGACATGGATAGAAAATTGGTTGACAGACAGAAAGTAAAGAGTGGGGATAAATGGGTCCATTCCAGAATGGCAGGCAGGGGCTAGTGGGGTACCGCAAGGCTCGGTACTGGGACCGCAGCTATTTCCAATATACATTAATGACTTGGATGAAGGGATTAAAAGTACCATTAGCAAATTTGCAGATGATATAAAGCTGGGTTGTAGTGTGAGCTGTGAGGAAGATGTAAGGGGTTGGACACGTTAGAGGCAGGAAACATGTTCCCAATGTTGGGGGAGTCCAGAACCAGAGACCACAGTTTAAAAATAAGGGGTAGGCCATTTAGAACAGAGATGGGGAAAAACTTTTTCAATCAGAGAGTTGTAAATCTGTGGAATTCACTGCCTCAGAAGGCAGTGGAGGCCAATTCTCTGAATGCATTCAAGAGAGAGCTAGATAGAGCTTTTAAGGATAGCGGAGTCATGGAGTATGGGGAGAAGGCAGGAACGGGGTACTGATTGAGAATGATCAGCCATGATCACATTGAATGGTGGTGCTGGCAGATGCTCAGTTGAAAGCATCCTACGGGGATGCATCAAAACTCTGCCCAAGACAGCAAGAAACTGAATATAGTTGTGGATGTAGTCCAGTCCATCACAGAGACTAGTTTCCCCACCATCGACAGTTCAAGCTGCCTCTGGAAAGCAGCCACCATAATCAAAGACTTTTCCCACCCCGGTCATTCCCTCTTCTTCCCCTACGATTGAGCAGAAGATACAAAAAATTGTTTGTGCCAGGAGATTCAGGAACAGCTTGTCACCTGTTGTTATCAGAGTACTGAACGGTCTTCCCGTGAGCTAGGATGTAGTCCCGATCTTCCAAAATAACTCACAGTGGACCTTGGACTTTTTCTCTCAAATCGTAATGCTAACATACTAACACTCTATTCTGCACTCTCTGCATTACCTGTTGAACTTGTGTACGGTTTGGTTGCACTCATGATTTGATTGAATAGCACACAAAGCATTTCACTCTATATCGGTACACATGACAATAATAAATCAATACCAATACCATTTTCTGTTGTTATTTTAGACAGCCCACAAGTCCAATTGACTTTATGGTTGGTGAACAGCATAAAAATATAGGAAGGAAAAACAATGTTATGTGGAAACAGCGAACTGGTTTATACCAAAGATAGACACAAAGTGCTGGAGTAATTCAGCGGGTCTGAAGAAGAGTCCTGACCTGAAATGTCACTCATTCCTTTTCTCCAGAGATGCTGCCTGGCATGCTGAGTTACCCCAGCACTTTGTGTGAAACAATGTCGTGTGTCTGTTTGTATGCATTGTGTGGAAGTGAAATTGTATTGTGTCACAGAGGATTGATTTTCCTTTCTTGGCCTCACAAGTGGAAGAGATGCAGCTTTGAAAATACCAATCCATTTGTTTCTCCTGATGCATCTCTGAAACATGTAACTCAGGTGGGTGTCAGGGCAGCAATGACCTGCGTCTTTATATAAGTGGAGGGGAACAGGCAGAGAACTGAAAAACATTTTTTTATTCTTCCAGGTTATTGACACCACCCTCAGGTTTGTGATAGTCAGAGTAATTCTACCATGATGTCCCAAATGGGTATTGTGCATCGAGACAGCAGGTGACTGCAAAAATAAGAGAACATTTCTTTCTACAAGTTCCCCTGAGGAGTAAGTGGATGATTCCACTCATCTCTTCAGCAATTAATAGCGGTACATGTTTGCAATCTATTTAATAACATTGATTTCTGCCCTACCCCTCGCCACTGTCTCTAACATTCAATCAGTAACACTTAAGGGGACCACATTTGTATTGATTATGAATGATAAATGGTTCTGTTGCAGTTACTGATCCTCTCTGGTTCATTTATAAATTCATTGTAATGAAGAAACCAGGTCAATGTCGGCGTTTTGCTCGATGACTTTACTAGTGAACTGATTAATGACATTTTTAGCAATTGAAGTGTGTCATTGAACTGTGGCTCTTTATATGCTTTGGCTAATACGTGAATGATTTTCTTGTTCGAATTTTTACTCTGAGGAAGTTCTTTATGAATGCCGGGATGTAAATGAGAATCTTGAGCTCAAGAGAGTGAGTATCCATTGTTCCAATCACAAATGCGAAAGGATTTGCCCTGGGGAGGTAGGAAATGTGTTCAGGAAACCAGGAAGTTTAGAATTGATCATCAACTGCATTTTTGTTTTAGTTCCACGGGAAGGATCTTTTTCCCAGCAGGGTTCCATCCTGGAAGCCAGGGAAGCAGGATTCCCCATGATTCTGAAGGTGAAGACCCTAAGCAGTACTTAGAAGTCTAGATGTAGAATCAAGGAACTGCAGATGCTGGTTAACACACAAAAGGACACAAAGTGCTGGAGTAACTCAGTGAGTCAGACAGCATCCCTGAAAAACACGGATAGGTGACCTTTCAGGTCGAGACCATTCTTCTGTTTCTAGTGCTTGGAAGTCCTTCTTGCAGTAACCCTCACCCACTGCATAGCTGTCTTGTTAAAACCTGATTGATGGATAAGATCTGAGGCACACAGTTACATTAAATTAAAGTACCAACCACCTGGGAATAGATTTCCTTTCCATTGCCCATTCCATATGTGAATGGCTCAGATTCAGGACTTCATAATATTTTTAATTGTTCATATCTCACTCAATTTAAACTGAATATCTATCTATCTATCTATCTATCTATCTATCTATCTATCTATCTATCTATCTATCTATCTATCTATCTATCTATCTA
This sequence comes from Rhinoraja longicauda, assembly GCF_053455715.1. NCBI lineage: Eukaryota > Metazoa > Chordata > Chondrichthyes > Rajiformes > Arhynchobatidae > Rhinoraja > Rhinoraja longicauda. The sequence goes on from NC_135955.1 coordinate 36,265,155, forward strand.
TCTATCTATCTATCTATCTATCTATCTATCTATCTATCTATCTCTCTAAAACTCTTGGTTTGTTTGTGTGTATATGTTTATATGTTTATGTGTTTGTGCGTACCATCCCCTCTACACAGTCAAAACGGTACACGACAGCGCAACAATTTTAGGCTCACCCTACTCACCATTCCCACTGAATAAACCCACTTTGGTTACTTTTTAAAAACAATTTACCTAATAAACGTTAACAAATTGCGCTCCCCCCCACCCCCCGGAAGGACCAGCGAGAGGACCGGCACCCAACCCGGCATGCCCCGTGCCTGACCTTCCTCCCGTGGTGCAGCACGCGGCAGACGCGGCGGCAGACGCGGCGGCAGAGGATCCGCAAGATGGTCGTCCCCGCCGCTCCCTGCCGATCGCAGCCGAGCAGCAGGAGAGGCTTCGGCTCCACGCCGGGCCCGCAGGAGAAATGGGGCCAAGGTCAGTGCCTTCTCCCTGTCCACTCTAGCCCAGCCACGGCCCCGGGAGACTCTCCCCGCCCTGCCACAGGTCCATGCTGTCAGGAGGCGCTTCGGATCCACACCCGGCCCACAGATACAGGGCCAAGGTCATTGCTTAGTTCCCTGTCCCCCCCTTGCCCGCCCACCATCACGGGGCCACTCCCCGCCCAGCAACGGCTCCACGGTTGGGCCGAGGGGAGGGATGGAGGGGGAGGAGGGGAGGGAGGGATGGGGGAGAGGTGAAGGGGATGGGGAGGGGAGGAGGGGAGGGAGGAGGGGGAGAGGGGGAGAGGGGATGGAGGGGTGAAGGGGATGGGGATGGGGAGGGGTGAAGGGGAGGAGGAGGTGCTGCACCACTGCAGGAGAGGTTTACAATGTAAACAATGGAACTAATTTCAATCTTACAGTGATATAGACATACAGCAGGAACACTGGCCCTTCGGCCCATTGTGTAAATGCCGAACATCAACACCCATTTACAGTAATCCCATATTAATTCGACTTTTTAATTTCTCCAGATTCTCATCAACTCCTGCCAGATTCTACCGCTCACTGAGAACAATTTGGAGTTGCTAAATAACCTTCCGACCACCATATTTTTGGAAGTTGGGACAAACTGGGCGCAGTGGTAGAGTTGCTGCCTTACAGCGAATGCAGTGCCCCAGGCTCAGGTTCGATCCTGATTACGGGCGCCGTCTGTACGGAGTTTGTACGTTCTCCCCGTGACCTGCGTGGGTTTTCTCCGAGATCTTCGGTTTCCTCCCACACTCCAAAGACGTACAGGTATGTAGGTTAATTGGCTGGGCAAATGTAAAAATTGTAGGATAGTGTTAGTGTGCGGGGATCGCTGGGCAGCGCGGACCCGGTGGGCCGAAGAGCCTGTTTCTGCACTGTATCTCTAAATCTAAAAAAAAATCTAAAAATCTAAAACTGGAGCACCAGGAGGAAACGCACGCAGTCACAAGGAAAATGTGCACTCTAAACAAAAGGGCAATCTGAATGCATATTTTAGGTAAACCCTGAAATGGCAACTTAAATGCCTTCAGTATAATTCTCTTCAGAGTTAGAAGACTATATGTGGTTTAAGGGAGAGTTTAGGGCCAGTGACTGAAAACACAATTGAAGAGATATCTTTAAGAAGGCTAGACACAAGGAACTGCAGATACTAGTTTAAAAAAGTGCTGGAGTAACTCAACAATTCAGGCAGCATCTCTGGAGAACATGGATAAATGAGATTTTGGGTCAACACCCTTCTTCAGACTTTAAGGCAGCTTTCAGACAGGAGAGGGTTTCAGAAAGTAGGGCACATTAATCGAACATCTGCATCACCAAATCTAAACCAGTGGTGTTGGTGGAAATACACTGTGAACAGGAGTTGAGAGGACATAGGTTTAAGCTGAGAGGGGGAAAGATTTAATAGGAACCCGAGGGGGTAACAATTTCACACAAAGAGTGGTGGGTATATGGAACGAGCTACCGCGGGAGGTAGTTGAGGCTGGTACTATTGCAACTTTTAAGAAACATTTTGACAGGTACATGGATAGGATAGGTTTAGAGGGATATGGGCCAAATACAAGCAGATGGGACTAGTGTAGATGGGCCATGTTGGTCGGTGCGGGCAAGCTGGGCTGAAAGGCCTGTTTCCACGCAGCATGACTCAATTACTCTATGAGTTGAGAGAATAGAGATGTCGTGGAGGGATAGGGAGAATCAGCCCCTAGGGAAGGATTAAGAAAAATAAAGGAAACTATTGTACTGAGGGACAGAAAGCCAATTCAGGGATTAAGATGGTGTGGATTTTGGATAATATATAATACAAGGAAAAGAATCACAGTTAAACTGAAGTTTATTTAAGCTCTTCATTTGGTGAATATTGGAAAAAAAAGAGCTGAGAAATGAGTGAACAAGATTCTAAGCAGGAGCAGTTTAATGACGGACGGCATCTTACGTTTGAAGCTCATTTTAGGGAAAGCAGAGCACTGATTTTTTGCACAAAATGCTGGAGTAACTCAGTGGGTCAGGCAGCTTCTCTGGAGAAAAGGAATAGGTGACATTTCGGGTCGAGACCATTCTTCAGTTTGAGAGGGTCTCGACATGAAGGGATCTCGACCCAAAACATAACCTATTCCTTTTCTCAAGAGATGCTGTCTGACCCGTTGAGTTACACCAGCATTTTGTGTCAATCTTCGGTGTAAATCAGCATCTGCAGTTCCTTCATACACACTGAATTTTTTTAATTTTTACATTGGACTTGGCAAATATCTGTATCAAAGGCTCTAGCAAGACTGAACACGGTGGTTTTCGTGTAGGCAATGCTGAAATCCAAGAAATTAACAATGTTAACAGAAGTGAAAGTTGGCAAGTCCACCATCTCAATATTGGCTAAATGCCTGCTGATGGAATGCAGTCCAGGGATAATCAGATACCTGCACAGTGAACCAGATTTAGATGTTTATTGTCATATTTACCAGGAGACAATGAGATTCCTTCATCGCATGAAGCTCAGAGTAAACAGTGTACAAAAGTAATGATAAATACAGCAGTAAATACAATGGGAAACGAAAAATCGCAGAATGGTGCAATCACTGCAGTGCAGTCTGAAGTAGACAATAAACAATTCTCCAGATCCAGAATGAAATAGTTGAGTGAGGTAGAATTACGTTCCTCCAAGAAGGGGGCTGATAGAGGTGGTTGGTTCAGGAGCCTGATAGCTGTGGGGAGGAAACTGTTCTTATGAATGTCTAGGCCTTCAAGCTCCTGTATCGTCTCCCACAAGGAGGTAGAGGGAAAACCGAATGGACAGGGCGGCAGACATCCTTGTCAATATCAACATCTTTCAAAGACATAACATTGCCTCAAACCTTCCCTCCGCAACATGTCGTAACCATCTCCTCTCTGTACTCGCGCTCCTGCCACCATCAATATCCTTCTGCACCCATCCGCAAAACATCATCCGCAAGGCATTTCTGAATTGTTTCCTGACGTAAAGCCTGTTTCATTCTGTAAGGTGCTCCATCTAGTGGACTGATACTATTGGTATTGGTATTAGTTTATTATTATCGTGTGTACAGAGATACAGTGGAACTTTTTCTTTGGCAGCTTACAACCCTTGCTTTCCCTCTCTCTCCATTCCTCCCCCAACCCTCGTTCTCTGACTCGTTTCACTGTGCTGATTAAATTTTACTGATTGTATGCCTCGTCACCTTCCTCTCAGTTAACAATGAACCATACTACATTTCCTTGAGCAGCATCTGCTATGCTGTCATTTTCACACCTCGCCCTTCCATATCTCTTGTCGCCCTCTCCCCTGACTCCGTCAGAAGTATCTCGACCCGAAATATCACCCATTCCTTCTCTCCGGAGATGCTACCTGTCCCGCTGAGTTACTTCAGCTTTTTTTGTCCATCTTCAAATCATACTATATACGAGTACAATCAAACCAAGTTTGCACAAGTACAACAGGCAGTGCACAGAGAAAAATAACCAAAGTGTAGAATATGGTGTTACAGCATTATAGCGTTAAAGTTACAGAGAAATGGCAGATTTTTTTAAAATGCAAGGGTCACAATGAGGTTGGTTGGGAGATCGGGACTATACCCATAGCTTATTTCTTCCACGCTATGTCAATAGTTGTGAATCAGGATAATGGCTAAAATTTCAGGTGGAGAATAATCTGTACATTTTGATCGGGCAGAAAGATTTGTACCAAAAACATTTCACTGTTCCCTTTCTCAGTACAAAATGCTGGAAGGTTTATTCCATAATGGCAGCATAGTGGAGCAGCTATCTCATAGCTCCAGCAACCTAGCTTCAATCCTGACCTCTGGGGCCATCTCTGGAATTTACACACTCTCCCTGTGACTGCTTGGGTTTCCTTTGGGTGCTCTGGTTTCCTCCAACATCACAAAGACGTATGGACTTGCAGGTTAATTGGCCACTGCAAATTACCCCCAGTGTGTGTAGGTGAGTGGTAGAATCTGGGAGGAGGGAGGTAATGGGAATGTGGGCAGAATAGAATAAGATCAGTGTAAATGGATGCATACTGATCAGCGTATATTCGATGGGCCTGTTGCTGTTGAAATAGTCACAGCGTCTTAGTGTATGGAAACAGGCCCTTCAACCCAACACCCACACCAGCCAACATGTCCCACCTGCATCAATCCCACCTCCCTGCGTTTGAAGGGTCTAAAGGGCCTGTCCCACTTAGGCGATTTTTTTAGGCGACTGTCATAGTTGTAGCAGGTCGCTGAAAAACTGGCGATTGGACCCCCCCAACGATAATGTCTATGACAAGCTACAACAACCTACACCGAGTCGACGTCAAGCTACGGCAAGCTACCGACAACCGGCGACCCAATCGTCGCGAGTAGGACGTCCGCCAACGACCGCACCTATGATCACACAGGCGACAACCTACGGCAACCGAAGTCAACCTACGTCCACCCGCGACAAGCTACGACCCTGTCGGTGACAACTAAAGACAATTCACATCATTTTCGCCTCCGGTTTTGACGCTGGCACCAATCGCCGCTTGACGTAGGTAGTCACCAATGGAATTCACCAAAGTCAGCACCAGCGACAACCTACGTTACCTGGCGACAACGTATGACAGCGCCTACGTCAGGACACGTCAAGCTACGCTCATTGGCGTCATACCCACTGCCGCCGATTTTTTTTTAACATTCTGAAAATCCAGCGGCGACCAGAAAGGCGCTACGACTCTTTGGGTGACTGAGGAGACTACTCATGACCATACAGGCGACACCCTGGCGACCATGTGGCGACAGCCTAGTCGCCTGTACTCCCCTAACAAATCGCCCAAGTGGGACAGGCCCTTAAACCTGTTCTAGCAAAGTATCTGTCTAGATGTTTCTTAAATGTTGCAATAGCACTCAACTCTGCTCCGGCAGCGCTTGCCATACTGTTGTGAATGTTGCAAAATAAATAAACAGAACGTGTTCATTGTCTTCATCGCCAGGTGAAGAACTACTGCATTGAATTAATTCTTGCAATATCATATTTCGATGGACTGCTTCATGAAGAATGATATTGAGTGGCCAAAGCTAAAAATCCAGCATATTCCCCAGTGACTGCAGCACCCTTTTGCTGTGAACAAACATGGGCCTGGATCTTGTGACTGGAATAACAGCAAAACCACCAACAGTCAGTCACTAAACTGCGGTGGGAAGGGCCCCTTGCAATAACAGCAAAACCACCAGCTTTCACTGTGAAGCTGGGGCACACTTAGAATAACATCAAACCCACCAACGTTCAATTCTACTGTGAAACTGGTGAGACTCTCGGAATACCAGCAAAGCCACCAGCGTTTGCTGACCCTGTACTGTGAAACTGGAGGCAACTTTGGAAAACGCCGCACATGTGCAGTTTATTACAGAAATGAGCAAGTTGCAATCAATGTCTTAGTCCCACGTCACTGGCTTAGCTGCTTTGTACAGTAGCTTCCTCTGTAAACAAGTGCAATCAGTGAAATTTATGTATTAAGTTTTGTATTAAAAAGTTTATACATTTTAATACAATGTTTATATATTTTATGTTTATACTGGTTTCATTTCATAAGATAAGGTTGAGTATTGGTTCCGTCTCTGGTTGGACTATTCCTCCAACTCCCTCTGACTACTGGGATGCTTATTGTTTAACCCCAGCCCCTCTTATTCCTAGAAATATGACCCTGTTGGATGATCCCTCCAGGATATCTCTCTCTCTGTACAGCTGTGGTTCAGAAGTCTGACTTTCCCTCTTTTGCAACCACCTCTATCAATTAGGAACATTTTACCCCGTGGCACATCAAGAGATTATCATGTGCTTATCTTTTCATATGCACCAGAACGATGAAATTCTTAGTTGAGGACCAACCTTATTGTTTTCCGAGCAGCACAGTGGTGGCCAAGGGTGCTGACTGTACGGAGTTGTAAGTTCTCATTGTGACCGTGTGGGTTTTCTCCAGGTGCTCGTTTCTCCCACATTCCAAAGATGTGCAGGTTTGTAGGTTAACTGGCTTCTGTAAATTGTCTCCAGTGTATAGGATAGAATTAGTGTATGGGTGTATTGGTCGACACGGACTCTGTGGGCCGAAGGGCTGTTTCCATGCAGTATCTCTAGACTAAACTAAACTTACTTGCTGAAGCCTTGCCTGCTTTCTGATATCTGATGAACGGTGCTGGACCTGAAATATTAACTGTTTCTCTTTCCACAGATGCTGCCTAATCTGCTGACCTATCCACTATTTTCATTTCAGATTCCCTGCATCTTTTTGATTTTCATTCTCTGACAATTTTTTGTAAGTTTGCTCCTACCTCACACAGAGAGGGGCTGGTGGGTATCCAAACAGAGGGTGTTAGGTATGTGGAATGAATTCCAGAGGAGGTAGTTGAGGCAGGTACTATGACAATATTTAAAAGACATTTGGACAGGCACATGGATAGGAATGCTTCAGATGTATATGGCCACATGCAGACAGATGGGACTAGTGTAGTTGGGAGCATGGGCATGTTTCCATGATTCTATACACCTAAAAACGAAAGACCAATGTTTTATTGGAATTAAATTTTAAATTATCTTTGTAAGCTCACACATTTGTGGTGTAACTGCCTTCTCTATTTCTCCATGTATAGTCATAACTCTCCATGTTCCTATACACATCTCTAGCCCTCCGGGCACTAAATCTGCTTGCAATCACATACCTCTATGCCCTTAATAATCTATGGATTTTCCTTACTCATTTAATATGATTTAGTCTCCACCATGTGGTGAATCTGTGGTTCCATCTTTGTGGTTTCACAATCATGCCTGTGGATTGTTTCCCTATGGCTAAATCTAGGAATGGGGTTGTTGCTTCTTCCTGTGTGTACTGGTAGTCATTCCTCTGTCCCTGCATCTGAAATGTATAGTCTCTCTCCGTCTCCATTTGCACTGGTAGTTCTGTTTCCCCTCTAATATTTCTGCAGCCTCTTCATTTTGGCTATGATCTACCCTCTTTGTCTCAGTATCATTTTAAAAAGATCTTTAAGCTATGAATTAGTAGTATGGATGCCAAATGCACTGTTTGCAGTCATTACAAGAGAACTAAAAGCAAGGCTGTAATGCTGAGGCTTTAATACCCTGGTTAGACCACATTTGGAATATTGTGAGCTGTTTTGGATCCATATTTGGGGAAGTGTGTGCTGTCATTGGAGAGGTTCCAAAGGAAGTTTGAGAAAGATTTTAAGGATGATTGGGTTAATATACAAGGAGTATGTGTTGGCCCTGTACTCATAGGAATTTAGATGGATTGAGGGGGTGGGGGGGGGGGATCTCATTGAAACCTACCGAATAATGAAAGGGCTAGATAGAGTGGATGCGGAGAGGATGTTTCCAATAGTGGGAGCGTCTTGGACCAGAAAACACAGCCTCAGAATAAAAGGACGTACTTTTAGAATGGAGATGAGAATAAATTTCTCATTGCCACAGATTGCTGCAAAGGCCAAGTCATTGTGCATTTTTAAAGCGGAGATCTATAGGTTCTTGATTAGTAAGGGCATCAAAGATTACAGGGAGAAGGCAGGTGAATGGGGTGAGAAGGGAAAATAGATCAGCTGTGATTGAATGGCAGAGCAGACTTAATGGGCTGAATGCCTAATTCTGCTTCTATGCCTCATGATCTTACCTCAGTTTTTGTGGTCATCATACACACCCGTCCCAGCAACAGTGGACAGATGAGTTTTTAGCAGCTGATATAGTGTTAGCTGGGAGTAATCATAACCAATGGATTTCCAAAACTCTTCATTGTATCTCAGTGCACTTGATAATAATAAACCAATACCAATCATAATTTTAGGTCAACCTGCAGCCTACAACATTCTAGAGAAAACTATCCAAGTTTGTCCAAACTCTCCTAGTTAATACGCACTAATGCAGGCTGCATCTAGTTAACCTCTTCTGAATCCTCTCCAAAGCCTCAACATGCTTCCTGTAATGCAGTGACCATAACTGCACATAGTACTTCAAATGCAGCCCAACGAAAGCTTTATAAAGCTGTAAACATTACTTCCTGACTCTTATAGTCTCACCTTCTTTACCACTTTATATACTCATGTCACCACTTACAGATAGCTTTGGAATTGGATCCCTCTGTATAGCCATCTTCCCGAGGATCCTGCCATTTACTGCATACTTTTCCCCTTCATTTGACCTCCTGATTGGAACACTCACACTTGCTCGGATAAACTCCAATTGCCATTTCTCCACCCACATCTGCAACTGATCGACATCTTGAGGTGTCCTTTGCCAACCTGCTTCACTGCCTGCAACTTTACCAATTTTTGCTAATCAACCCATCTATTTTAGAGTCATAGTCATAGAGTGATACAGTGTGGAAACAGGCCCTTCGGCCCAACCTGCCCACACCGGCCAACATGTCCCACCTGCCTGCACTTGGTCCATATCCTTGCAAACTTGTCCTACCCATGTCTAACTGTTGCTTGAACGTTGGGATAGTCCCAGCCTCAACTACCGTCATCTGCTTAGGCATCTTTGTTGTCAAATATTAAACGATGAGTGTAGGGCCATGGAGGCGGAGTCTGCTGTGGAACTATGATGACATTAGGCCAGCTGCAGTAGCGCAATGCTCCCTGGGCTGGATTTAATGTGTGCCAGACCAGCCTCTTGAAGCTCCTCATGATGGTGGATGTCAGAGCCTCTGGGCAGTAGTCACTAGTTTAGTTTAGTTTCGGCTATTGTCACGTCTGCCATGGTAGTGAAAAGATTGCTTGTTGAATGCTATCCTGGCAGCGGGACCCCAAACTCATGCCTTCTCCCCATAACCCCTGACACCCGCACTTGTTAAGAATCTATCTATCTCTGCCTTAAAAATATCAACTGATTTGGCCTCCACTGTCTTCTGTGGCAATGAATTACATAGATTCACCACCATCTGACTAAGGAAATTCCTCCTCATCTCTTTTCTGAAGGAACGTCTTTTTATTCTGAGACTATGATCTCTGGTCCTAGACTCTCCTACATGTTGCAGCAACTAACATCGCTGCTGGACAACGACTCCCACCCCATGCAGGACACTGTCACTGCGCTGAGTAGCTCCTTCAGTGACAGACTCCTTCACCCCAAGTGCGTGAAGGAGAGATAGAGGAGGTCCTTCCTTCCCGCTGCTGTGAGACTGCACAACCAGCACTGCTCCCAGCAGACGAGTCAACAATAACAGCTAAGAACACACAGAAAACTGATGACAATTTAAGTATCTTTATTTATAATGAATGATCTCTTGCTCTCTACTTTGCTGCTGTAACACTGTAAATTTCCCCAGTGTGGGATGAATAAAGGAATATATTATTATTATTATGTGGAAACATCCTCTCCACATCCACTCTATCCATTTGTTTTTGTCCTAGTCATAAACAGAGGACCCCACACTGATCCCTGCAGAGCACTGCTGGTTACAGACCTTCAGTCAGATTGACGCTCTTCAAGCACTACCTTGTATTGCCAAACCAATTTTGAATCCAAAATATGTAGTTGAAGCCACTCTCCTTGGACAAGATTTACTAATTTCTCACCTCTCCATCTCCCGACTCTGCCACCATTAGAGGACCCTCCATCTGCCAGAAAAATGCTACTGTAATCTGCATCTTCCTTCTATACAATGTCCTCCCACACATTCAAAAACCACTCTTGTCTATGTCTATGGTCCGATAGTGTGGAAAGAGGCCATTCAGCCCAATTTCTCCACACTGACCAACATGTTTAATCTACACTAGTCCCACCTGCCTGCATTTGGCCCATATCCCTCTAAACCTGCCCTATCCATGTACTTGTCTAAATGTTTCTTAAAAGTTGCGATAGTACCTGCCTCAACTACCTCCCACAGTGGCCTCAGATATGTCTGATCAGGCCCCTCCCTCTCTCTCACCCATCGCCCTAAATCCTCTCCCTTCAATTCACATTTATTCAAATTTCCTTCTTGCCCAGTGCCTACTCTTTCTCCCCATCATGCAAGATGTTTCAAGCCATGAAGATCATTTTGGAAAAAAAAGTTGTTGCTGCAAAGTAGCAAGATGAGACACTGGTGGCCGGTGAGCAACCATGGAAGCATATCCCAGCATGGACTAAATATCTGTAGAAAAGGAGGAATGTTGACTGGAAAAAATTGGTGGGAAAGAAGAAAAAATTTCTTTAATCAAAAATAAATCTGTACTGTGAGACTGCTGTTTCTCTGCATCTGTTCACTGGGGGGAGACAAATTAAGCCATCAAGTACCTTAATCAGTACAGTCCTACCAAATGCATTTGACATGTGGCTGAAAGTTGAGCCAAAATGCCTTCTGTATTTTTTTTTAGTGTACTTGTGGTGTACATGTTAAACTATGACCAGTAATACAGAAGCAAAAATAGAAACACTGGAAAAACTGTCAGTCCAGCAGCATCGGAGAGAAGAGAAACTGACGGAGGATCTTTGACCTGACACAATGACTGGTTACTCTTTCTACAGTTAGCAATTTCTTCCAGCATTTCTATTTTTGTTACATATTTCTGTGTCTGCAGTTCTATTTGCTTTCCAGTAATACGGAGGGCCTGGTCTAACCATCTGGAGACCCAGATTCAGTTACTGTAAAATCAGGAGTTTACCATGTGGATATAGGTACACAAGAGGAGTTGAGGCCAGCTGAGATCCACCATGAAAATACTGAATGGCAAGACAGGGTTGAGGAGCCGAGTGGCCTTCTCCTGCTTCTATTTTCTTGTGTTCTCATATTCTTGTGGATGAGGCAATTAATAAATGGTGTTGCTGAACTAACAAAGTTTAGCATCGAACAAGAATGAAAGACAAAATCTGCAATCAACAATTAAATGTGTTCTAGAATCTTTAGAACTTTGATCTCACTGTTTTATCAAGACTAATGCTCCAGGTAGATGCAAGCTAAATTTTGACTAATTTTTCATCTTAGTACTAGAGGCAATATTGATGGTAAAGGGACATGTCACTTGGAAGGAAAGGTGAGAATTGTCTACAGGGAAGGAATAATATAAAATTGCTAATTGAGAATTTAATTAACTGATTTTTGACCTTCCAACATGTTTGTTAGTTGTTTCACCCTAGCAGGATTCTTTCCAAATCCATTGTGTAGAAGTAGAGTATGAATTGGGGTATTGTGAACAATTCTCATTTGCCATTTTTGAGGAATTCAATTGTACTTTATTGTTACATGTTCCAAGGTACAGCGAGATTATTTTTTGCATACAGTTCATTAAAATTCTCACAATGCATGGACACAATCATACTTAAGTACAAGAATAATAGGAATAGTAGACTACCGCTGTGGCAGCACACAAGAGTCGCCATTTTGTGAGAATCAATCCAAAGTTGTTAAAAATTTAGACTTAACTTGGTCGTAATAGCCCATCGTCCTGGAGGCAGCACTGGGTCAGAGTTGTATGGGTCAGCTTGGCCAGACGATGTTGGTGTCATCCACCACTGCTCTGCCACTCCAACCAGTGTCAGATCCATGCGCTCAGCCACTTGGAGCAGGGCACCTGATCTAATTGAGCCCCAGGCTACTTCAGAGCCTCCAACGGCCTAATCAACTGTCTAGGAACATGTGTCTCTCACCTCACAATGACACTGTTCAGCCTCCATGCCCTGAACACCTCCCGCAGCTGACCTCAGAACACCCAGAGGGCACGAAAAGCAAGATTCCAGCCTGCTCATCAGCACTTGTTCACCTGCATCCGGCAAACATCACTAATAATAGACTCCAACACAAGCTCGAGGAGCAACACCTTAACTTCTGTGAGCACAATGCCACCTTCTGGTCTGGAGTGTCCAATTCTGCAACTGCCGATAACTTGATTTCTCTATCTACATCTGAACTAGTAATTTCTGCTTCAAGTCTGTGATAATAGCTCAGTTTTCCCCTCCTCTTATTATCACACTCTTGTCTGCCTGTTGCAAAACTTCACATTTCTTTGACACGCTCTGTGCCCCATTGACAACACTGAAACATTAACCGATGCTGGATGGATGCTGACTGATTTGTGGAGTGTTTCTAGTCTTCTCTATTTTTATTTCAGATTTTCAGTATCTGCTGTTTTCTTGATAACCATCACCCTCTAATGGTAAACCAAGGAAACATTGGAATTAAAACAAAGAAGCATTCAAAAGAAAGCAAAAAAAAAACCCAAGATCTAGTAGACCCTCATTTCAGTCTAATCAAAACTTGCAATAAGGGAAGGGGTAAGTTTGGGATTTTAAAAATCTTCAAAGATTGTAAATGGTGTTATACATGTGAAAACAAAGTAAGTGGTGATGATCTCAGTGAACTTCAATTCTGGCAAGCTGTTGGAAAAAGTCAAATATTTGGTATTCTTCAGAGACATCACTTTCTCCGTCACCAAACTACTGTTTGTGGAGCAGCTGTCCCCCTATTGCAGGCGATAAAAGGCAAGGTAATTAATTTAAAGGGGATGTGATGTATCTGCTTCCACCATCTCCCCTGGTAGTCTGTCCCAGGATCCACTACTTGGAGAGAAAAACCCATCTGACACATCTTTAAATTCTCATCTTACACCTATGCCCTCTGGCATTGGTATAAAACTTTATCCAATCTATCAATAGCTTTATTTCATGCAGTTCTATCAGATCGCCCCAGAGCCTCCAACCACTCCAGAGAAAACAATCCAAGTTTGTCCACACTCTCCACCCAACTAATACTCTCCAAACCTGCAACATCGCAGTGAACCTCTTCATCACCCTCTACAACTCCATCATGTACTGTGATGGCCTAAACTGCACGCTATACTTCAAAAATGGTCTAAGCAAAGTTTTTATTTTCAGCTTCAACATGACTTCCCAACTTTTACACTCACTGCCCCGACCGATGAAGGCAAGCATGCCATGTGCCTTCTTTCCCACGATAATCACTTATGTGGCCATTTTCAGGCAGCTGTGGACTTGTACCCAAAGATCCTTCTGTACATCAATGCTGCCAATCTGGCTTCCCAGCACAGCTAGATTTCCATCAGGGAACGTTGCCGACTGGTCCACTCCAGACTGCAGGGGTATGTGCTGAGGGATGCACTGAAGCTCTGTGCAGCCATCGGACTCTGTGGGGAGATCCAGTCTCGAGTCCTTCCACTTCTCGGCATTGAGTGGCAGAGTGATGGGGACACCGCTCAAACAAGGGCAGGGATATCTCTCTCCAGGGGACGACGTGAGTGGCAAGGGCGTTTTATTTTGGTTAAAGATGGGTGTGAACACTACAGAGTATGACACTAATGAATGTATAGACACTGAATGTCTGGACATTTGGCACAGTTTTTGTGTTGTATATATCTTTTATTCCGAATTAAATTTATTTTTGGAAATAAAAATAATACCTTCCTCGTGCTTTTACCTCCCATATTTGTCTTATTTCTCCACCCAAATTTTCAACTGATCTTTTTCCTGCAGTATCCTTTGAGAACATTACTCACTATCCACAACATAAATTTTTGTATCACCTGCAAACTTATCAGACTATATACAAGTACACATATAGTATAGTATGTGGTACACTAAGGTATGGTATAGATAATACAATGGCTTTATGTTAATTATTGCTGTCGCTTGAGATTTAATATCATTAACTCAAAAGAATGAGATATTTTGCAGCATGTCTGTATAATATTGTACACCATTGTATTGTGCTATACCAAGATTCAGTAGGTTACAGACCTACACTCATCTACTTCATTGGAGACACTTGGACTATCTTTAGTCGGACTTCATCGTGTACTAAATATTATTCCCTTTATCCTGTATCTATACACTGGGCTGCTTGATTGTAATCATGCATAATCTTTCTGCTGACTGGATAGCACACAAAATAAAATTTCACGGTACTTTAGTACACGTGACAATAAACTAAACTTTTCAGGTCAATGAGCTTTCATATGAACTGGAAATAGTTGGATATAGATGAAGTCTATAGAGAGAAAAACAAGGGGAAGATCTGTGGTAGGGTGCAGACCAGGAGAGTTTGAACGGCACAAAAGGTAGATGCATCAGTCAAATGACAATGGCAAAGACTAGTGAATGGATCCGTGAGGCGGGCCTTCGGGGCGGCCTTGAGCTGGCGATGGAAGCGCTCAACGAGACCATTGGCCTGTGGGTGGTACGGTGAAGCTGTACCCCCAACAGGCGAGCCATGGCCAACCACAGCTCGGACGTGAACTGGGCCTCCTGGTCTGAAGACATGTCTAGAGGCACGCCGAAACGGGCAATCCAATGGGCCGCCAGGGCGCGTGCACATGTGGCTGTAGATGTGTCAACAAGGGGAATGGCCTCCGGCCACCGCGTGAAACGGTCCACCACAGTGAGGTGGGTAATGCCCCGGGATGGCAGGAGGGGGCCCACAATATCCACATGGATCTGATCAAAACGCTGACAGGGGATGCCGAACTCCTGCAGAGAGGCCCGGACATGACACTGGACCTTGGAGGTCTGACACGGAATACAGGTGCGGGCCCAGTGACCAACCTCCTTAAGCAACCCGTGCTACATAAACCGAGCGGCTACCATAGCCGTCATCGCCCTGATGGAAGGGTGAGCCAACCCGTGAATGACGTCAAACACCCTCCGCCGCCAGCTGACAGGGACAATGGAGCGCGGCTGACCCGTGGAAATGTCACACAACAGCGTCGCCCCTCCTGGCCCTTCAGACAGAGGCCCGAGATGGCGGTCCGGTAGGTGGACATTTCCTCATCTAGGAGCTGAGCCGCCACCCGAGCAGAGTAGTCAATCCCAGAGGAGGCTGCGAGCACGGCCTTGATAATCCCCCAGAGACCGCCACAACATCTTCTATATCTCCCCCTTAATCCTGTTAGCAATTAAAGACCATGCCCCCTGGGTTTGGACGCCATTAATAACAGAAACATGTCCTTCCTGTAGAAGCCCCTTGTAATTTTAGAGACTTCAATTACGTCACTCCACAGCCTTTACTATCCAAATAAACCTCGCTCCAATCTTTCCTCCTAGTTAAAACTTTAGTTCTTGCAACATTCTTACAGACCTTTATACCCATTCTAGTGCAATCATATCTTTCCTGTAATTCATTGACCTGAACAGCACAAAGACTGAAGGTATGGTCGAACTAGTATTGTACATATGTCCAGCATAACCACCCTATTTTTATATTCTACTTCTTGGTGAATGAAGGGAAGCATTCTGTAAACCCTTTTAAATGCCTTGTTCAGCTGCCTTGTGATCCAAGGACCCACACCAAAGGTCTCCCTGTCCCTGCACACCTCAATATCTAAAAACTAATGGTTGATAGTCATTGTGGATTGCTTGGGCCAAAAGACCCATTTTCATGCAGTATCACTCCATAACTGACTCCACCACAGAGACCAGATTCCCCAGCAATGACTCCGTCTATACTTCACATCGGGAAAGAAGCCAACATAATCAAGGACCTTTCCCACCCTGGTCATTCTTTATTCTCCCCCCTTGCCAAGAGGCAGAAGATACAAAAGTTTGAAAGCGCATACCATCAGACTCCAGAACAGTTTCTTCCATAAATGAGGGTACAGTCCCAATTCTTCAATTTATCTCATTACAGACTTTTTCTATGGAACTATTATGCTACAATGCTGAGAAACTCTATTCTGCACTCAAGTATTTTTCTCTTTGCTTTACCTGTTGGATTTGTGTTTGGCTTGATTGTAATCATGTATAGTATTAACTGATTGAACCTGTGTAATGAACCTGATCTGATATGGGGACTTGAGGTAAAAAAGCCATTAGGATGTAGTGATCACACTATGATAAGTTTTACTCTACAAATTGAGAGGGAGAAGGGAAAATCAGAAGTGTCAGTATTACAGTATAGCAAATGGGATTACAGAGGCATGAGGCAGGAGCTGGCCAGAATTGACTGGAAGGAGGCCCTAGCAGGGAAGACGGTGGAACAGCAATGGCAGGTATTCCTGGGAATAATGCAGAAGTTGCAGGATCAATTTATCCCAAAGAGGAGGAAAGATTCCAAGGGGAGTAAGAGGCACCCGTGGCTGACAAGGGAAGTCAAGGACAGCATAAAAATAAAAGAGAAGAAGTACAACAAAGCAAAGAAAAGTGGGAAGCCAGAGGATTGGGACTCTTTTAAAGAGCAACAGAAGATGACTAAGGCAATACGGGGAGAAAAGATGAGGTACGAGGGTAAACTAGCCAATAATATAAAGGAGGATAGTAAAAGCTTTTTTAGGTATGTAAAGAGGAAAAAAATAGTCAAGGCAAATGTGGGTCCCTTGAAGACAGAAGCGGGGGAATTTATTATGGGGAAGAAGGAAATGGCAGACGATTTGAATCGGTACTTTGGATCTGTCTTCACTAAGGAAGATACAAGCAATCTCCCAGATGTTCTAGTGGCCAGAGATCCTAGGGTGACGGAGGAACTGAAGGAAATCCACATTAGGCAGGAAATGGTGTTGGGTAGACTGATGGGACTGAAGGCTAATAAATCCCCAGGGCCTGATGGTCTGCATCCCAGAGTACTTAAGGAGGTGGCACTGGAAATTGTGGATGCATTGGTGATCATTTTCCAATGTTCTATAGATTCAGGATCAGTTCCTGTGGATTGGAAGGTAGCTAATGTCGTCCCACTTTTTAAGAAAGGAGGGAGAGAGAAAACGGGAAATTATAGACCAGTTAGTCTGACATCAGTGGTGGGGAAGATGCTGGAGTCAATTATAAAAGACGAAATTGCGGAGCATTTGGATAGTATTAACAGGATTGTTCCGAGTCAACATGGATTTACGAAGGGGAAATCATGCTTGA
The DNA here is from genome assembly GCF_053455715.1 of Rhinoraja longicauda. NCBI lineage: Eukaryota > Metazoa > Chordata > Chondrichthyes > Rajiformes > Arhynchobatidae > Rhinoraja > Rhinoraja longicauda. Next base: position 36,282,455 of record NC_135955.1, read on the forward strand.
CTAATCTTCTGGAATTCTTTGAGGATGTAACTAGGAAAATTGACAGAGGAGAGCCGGTGGATGTGGTGTACCTTGACTTTCAGAAAGCCTTTGACAAGGTTCCACATAGGAGATTAGTGGGCAAAATTAGAGCACATGGTATTGGAGGTAGGGTACTGACATGGATAGAAAATTGGTTGACAGACAGAAAGCAAAGAGTGGGGATAAATGGGTCCCTTTCAGAATGGCAGGCAGTAACTAGTGGGGTACCGCAAAGCTCGGTGCTGGGACCGCAGCTATTTACAATATACATTAATGACTTGGATGAAGGGATTAAAAGTACCATTAGATAATTTGCAGATGATACAAAGCTGGGTGGTAGTGTGAACTGTGAGGAAGATGCTATGAGGTTGCAGGGTGACTTGGACAGGTTGTGTGAATGGGCGGATGCATGGCAGATGCAGTTTAATGTGGATAAGTGTGCGGTTATCCACTTTGGTGGTAAGAATAGGAAGGCAGAGTATTATCTGAATGGTGTCAAGTTAGGAAAAGGGGACGTACAACGAGATCTGGGTGTTCTAGTGCATCAGTCACTGAAAGGAAGCATGCAGGTACAGCAGGCAGTGAAGAAAGCCAATGGAATGTTGGCCTTCATAACAAGAGGAGTTGAGTATAGGAGCAAAGAGGTCCTTCTGCAGTTGTACAAGGCCCTAGTGAGACCGCACCTGGAGTACTGTGCGCAGTTTTGGTCTCCAAATTTGAGGAAGGATATTCTTGCTATTGAAGGCGTGCAGCGTAGGTTTACTAGGTTAATTCCCGGAATGGCGGGACTGTCATATGTTGAAAGACTGGAGCGACTAGGCTTGTATACACTGGAATTTAGAAGGATGAGAGGAGATCTTATCGAAACGTGTAAGATTATTAAGGGGTTGGACACGTTAGAGGCAGGAAACATGTTCCCAATGTTGGGGGAGTCCAGAACAAGGGGCCACAGTTTAAGAATAAGGGGTAGGCCATTTAGAACCGAGATGAGGGAAAACTTTTTCAGTCAGAGAGTTGTGAATCTGTGGAATTCTCTGCCTCAGAAGGCAGTGGAGGCCAATTCTCTGAATGCATTCAAGAGAGAGCTAGATAGAGCTCTTAAGGATAGCGGAGTCAGGGGGTATGGGGAGAAGGTAGGAACGGGGTACTGATTGAGAATGATCAGCCATGATCACATTGAATGGCGGTGCTGGCTCGAAGGGCCGAATGGCCTCCTCCTGCACCTATTGTCTATTGTCTATTTGATTGGCTAGCAAGCATAAGATTTTCACTGTATCTCAATACACGTGACAATAATAAACCCAAATGTTCCTGTTACCGTGCATTCCTTTGTCTTGCTGCAACCCCCAAATGCACACTTCTTCAGGATTGTTAACCTTGTGTCATACTAGGAAATTAAACCTGCATGTCCCCCAACATGACCATGCTCATGGTTTTCAATTTTAACATTTTAGTCTTCTAAATTCATTAGATTTACTCCATTTTGCAAGCCCTCCAAAGCAGTATCACCACCAGGTTTGCAGAAGGCTTATCTCGATTTGTCTTTCGGCCACTTATGTAATGGGCTAGGGAAATATATATCAGCTCTGATAGTAACATACATGCTGCCTGTCCCGCTGTTATTCCAGCATTTTGTGTCTATCTTCAGTGTAAACCAGCATCTCCAGTTCCTTCCTAATTTATATATTTTCCATATCCACGAAGTTCCAAGGCCATTCCTGAGCCAAAGGAATTAAAAGGCTAGTTTATTATCTTGCCTCCAAGGGATTTATTTGGTTATATCTTTCTCTTGAGATCACTCGGATCTGGATTCTCAGAGGAATAGTAAACACCAAAACTGGAATATAAAGCAACAAAGCAAATTACAAAACACTCCTCAGTATTGTTGTTTCCTAGAGCCAGCATAGGTGATGGGTAAAGTATACGGGATTGTAGACTCGAGATTAAATTTAAGATATTTAGAAAGAGTATTTAAACAACTGGTATTTATGCAGCTTTCAAGGAACTATTTATTTACATACATGGGTTATAAATCTTAAGTCTTCTACTCAAAAGGATATGGATGCATAGTCAGAGTATATTAGAGGCTGTAATTGATAGAATTTGACACTAGAAGGATCAAAAACTATAGAAATTGGATAGCAAAGTCGACTGGAAGTACAAAATCAACCATCACACTGTATGACAGGACTGACAGAGCGAGCCCTCAGGAACATTGAGAAACAAAAAATTGTGTACGTCCAAAGGTTCCTGAAGATGGCAGCACAGATAGACAGTGTGATGCGGAAAACATCTTGTTTTTTTAAGCTGCGATCTAGAGAATATAAACTATGGATAACTTGGTACATCTTTACAAAATTTTGGTTAGACCACAGCTGCAGTGTGGTGTGCAAATTTGGTCACTTAATTTCAGGAAGAACATGACATGGAATCATAGAAAAATAGGTGCAGGAGTAGGCCATTCAGCCCTTTGAGCCAGCACCCCCATTCAATATGATCATGGCTGATCATCTAAAATCAGTACCCTGTTCCTGCCTTTTCCCCCCCATATCCCTGGATTCCTTTAGCCCCAAGAGCTGAATCTAACTCCCACTTGAAAACATCTAGTGAATTGGAGGTCAAATCACTGGATGGATTTAAGAGAGATTTAAGAGAGAGTTAGATAGAGCTCTAGGGGCTAGTGGAATCAAGGGATAGGGGGAGAAGACAGGCAATGGGTTATTGATTGTGGACGATCAGCCATGATCACAATGAATGGCGGTGCTGGCTCGAAGGGCCGAATGGCCTCCTCCTGCACCTATTTTCTATGTTTCTATGAATTGGCCTCCACTGCCTTCAGTGGCAGAGAATTCCACAGATTCACAACTCCTTGGGTGAAAAAGTTTTTCGGCATCTCAGTCCTAAATGCCCACCCCTTATTCTTAAACTGTGACCCCTGGTTCTGGACTTCCCCAACATTGGGAACATTTTTCCTGCATCTGGCCGGTCCAGATTTCAGAATTTTATGTTTCTATAAGATATCCTCTCATCCTTCTAAATTCCAGTGAATACAAGCCCAGTTGACCCATTCTTTCATCATATGTCAGTCCCGCCATCCTAGGAATTAACCTGGTGAACCTACACTGCACTCCCTCATTAGCAATAATGTCCTTCCTCAAATTAAGAGACCAAAATTGCACACAATACTCCAGGTGCGGTCTGACCAGGGCCCTGTACAACTGCAGTCGGACCTCCTTGTTCCTAAACTTCAGTGGCCACACTGAAGAGGATGCAGATGAGACACACAAATATGTCAAGGAGATAATTTATGAGGGGAATATAAAAAGTTGATAGCAGTGTCAAAGATTTGAGAGCACGCTTCAAGTGAATTGCATGAGGTTTAGACGCAAGCAGAAAATGACTTTTAGAATCTTGAACATACTGCCCAAGAAGGTGGAGGCAGAAATTCTCATTGTTTAATCAGCAACTGGACTGTCACTTGAATCACTAAGACACAGTAGATTATAGACCAAGTGCTGGCAAATGGGATTAGTAACAGATGTTCAACATAGAAACTGACCATTTGGCCCAGCATGTCTATGCTGTATGACTCCATGGCAATGCATTCCAGATTGTAGGACTCTGATGTGTTCAAAGAAATTCTCACCTTTCCCCACCACAATTCTCTAATACATTTGTGCTGCTTTCTTTTTATTAATTCATTTTTTGTTCAAAATTCTGAATAACTTTGTTTTCCATCACTTTTAGCATCTTCCTAACCACCAAGATAAAATTCCCTGCCTTGTCATTGCTGGATTTACAGTGAGGAACAGACACTACTTTTATATCCAAGTATTTGCCAGGAAAACTCACTCACTGTGAATCCTGAACAAACAATAGCACTCTTAATTGCAAACCAGAGGAAAAGAAAATCTTTTCAAGTACCACTCTATATATTTAAGCATTATATTACAGCAATCGAACATGCTAAAGTGGGGATATACTGAAGATGCAGCAGACTGCGAGTGCGGACGGGGCCTCCAGGCTATGGAACATTTCCTGAGCCGTGAAATGCTGTAAAGTCAAGTCAAGTTTATTTGTCACATACACATACACGATGTGCAGTGAAATGAAAGTGGCAATGCCTGCGGATTGTGCATAAAAAAGAATTACAGTTACAGCATATAAATAAAGTTAATAAGTTACCATAAGTGTAGACAAAAATGTAGTCTCTGGAGTTATAAAAGTTGACAGTCCTCATGGCCTGTGGGAAGAAACTCCGTCTCATCCTCTCCGTTTTCACAGCGTGACAGCAGAGGCGTTTGCCTGACCGTAGCATCTGGAACAGTCCGTTGCTGGGGTGGCAGGGGTCCCTCATAATCTTGCTTGCTCTGGATCTGCACCTCCTGATGTATAGGTCCTGCAGGGGGACGGGTGTAGTTCCCATGGTGCGTTCTGCCGAACGCACTACTCTCTGCAGGGCAATCCTGTCCTGGGCAGAGCTGTTCCCAAACCAGACTGTAATGTTGCCGGACAGGATGCTCTCTACAGCCCCAGAGTAGAAGCAATGAAGGATCCTCAGAGACACTCTGAATTTCCTCAGCTGTCTGAGGTGGTAAAGGCGCTGCTTTGTCTTACCCACCAGTGCGGCAATGTGCGTTGCCCATGTCAGATCCTCTGTGATGCGGACTCCCAAGTATTTAAAACTACTCACCCTATCGACAGTAAACCCATTTATCTCCAGTGGCGTGTACGTCCTTGGATGTTTAGCCCTTCTAAAGTCCACAATCAGCTCCTTCGTTTTAGTGACATTCAAGAGGAGGCTATTGTCCTGACACCAGAGTGCCAGATCAGCCACCTCCTCCCGGTAGGCCTTCTCATCGTTGTTGGAGATCCGGCCCACCACCACAGTGTCATCAGAGATCTTGCAGAGGCCAACGACGTGGCACTAAAATGTGCTCGTTATTGGCAAACAGTTGTGTGATGACACAAATCAATAAATAATATTGCAGCCGATATTTCAGTGTGGTATTACAGGGATGGACTCTCACTTAGAAACCATGGATGAACACTTGATTGAATGGAAACCATGACACTCCTGGGGTGAGGAGGAGGTAGTTTTCCAACTTCCCTCTCTCTCTCCCTCTTGTGTTTTTGGACAATCTGGCCCTAAACCAACACCACTAAAGCAGACCTATTAATCTTGTGTTCATGCACTTCATGGGGCATTACAAATAACAGCACCTCACAAATGGTTCATCGGTGGCGAATAATTTGATTAGGCTCTGAAGAGCATTTTATTGATGCCCACTCTTTGTTATGCACGATTGTCCCTCACCAGCCACTGGGTTAATTAGTCCGGTCAACAAAAACAAAAATACAGAAGAGAAAACAGAAACCAAGTTTTAATTGGAAGCTAAACAAATAATAGGTTTTAGTACCGATTTTGCTGTAAACACTCGTTAATTTGGACGTGTGGCCGTCATGGATAGCAAATGAGAATATAAAGATATTGGCGTCTCTTAAATTATTTATTTTAAGTGGATTTTCAGACTACAAGTTTGAGATTACTGTGAAACTTCAAAAGTCAAAACTTTTATTTGCCAGCATTTCCTTTTCTTAACATTTCAAACGTCATTGTACAAAGCGGAGTTAAGAATTGCGTTTCGAGC